>NW_027361829.1:72910000-73265000 GCF_039654945.1 Dendrobates tinctorius
ATTATTCCCTATGAGGGGGGCAGTATTATACCCTATGAGGGGGGCAGTATTATATTCTATGAGATGGCTGCCTTATATTCTATGAGATGGCTGCATTATACTATGTGAGGGGGCTGCTTTATATTCTATGAGGGGGCTACCCCAACTCCTGCTACATAATTAAGACATGTACAACCTTATACCCGGATATTAGCGTGTTTTACCGCATAATTGGTGGTCTGGTATTTAACTCTATGCAGCTACATAGTGGGCCCCAAGAATGATTTTCTCTGGTGGGCCCAAGGTGTTCCAGTCCGACGCTGGCCGTGAGGGCCGTATTTGCGGCCGTGAGAAAATATTGAGCCTGCTCAATCTTTTTCACGGCTAACAGACACGCCCCCCAATGAAAATAAATAGGGCTGCAAAAACAGAAGTTTGTTTTTGGGGTGCACCGTGACTTCCAATTTTGTGGAACACCGTTTTTTCCAATACTTTTTCCATAGTATTGGAAAACTGAAAAACGGCGATCCGCAAGTTTTTTGGGGTCCGTTATTGCGGCACACCGTGAAAATTGCGGCGATACGGCCCACAAAAAAGGCCCACAAGAACGGGTCGCAAAAAAAAAGGTAAGTGTAAAAGAAGCCTAAAAGCAATTAGTGACCAGGCCAATTTTTTTCAATCTGACCAGTGTAACTTTATATGGTAATAACTCTGAAATGGTACAACAAATAACACTAATTGAGATTGTTTTTTTTGTGGCACATTATAATTTATGATAATGGTACATTAGGTCATTATTTTTTATAAATAATCAAAACATTCCAGAAATTTGACAGAAATTAAAAAAAATTAGCAATTTTCAAACTTGTAATGATTATCCCTTTAATCCAGATAGTCATACCACATAAAAACATTAATAAATAACATTTACCACATGTCTGCTTTAAATCAGCACCATTTTTAAAAAGCTCTTTTATTTTGTTAGCATTTTAGGTGGTTTCAAAATGTAGCAGTAATTTTTCATTTTTTCAAGAAAATTTACAATATTTAGCTTTCTTAGGGACCTATCCGAGTTTGAAGTGACTTTGGGGGTCTTATATTTTGGAACCACCAAAGAGTGATACAATTTTAAAAACCAAACCCTTCAACATATTGAAAACGGCAGTTTATTAACCCTTCAGGTGATTTGCAGGAATTAATGCAAATTGACATGACAGAAATGAAAAATTGTATTTTTACCACTTAAATGTTTCTAACTTCTAAATAAGTAATTATATCCTTCAGACTCTGAGCATGATATTTGGCCATGAATTGCCATGGCAAGCATCAGGACCACACAATCATGATCTCAGTGTGCCGATGGGGATAAAGAAGGAGCCCCCATACTCTGTTAACCATTTATATGATGTAGTCACTATTGACAATTTCATATAAGGGGTTAAACAGTTACGGATGGTGCCAGTATTAATTGGACCTTATGCAGCAAGTTGTTAGCTATAGTGTACAGCCAACAGCTGCTGGATTGTCACCTGTATGGGGATGGTATTCTCTTATATCTCAGGTCAGTAAAAAGACATATTGGCGGTCATTAAGGAGTTAAAAAAGAAAACTTATACTAGCAATAAAGTAATCCTGGGTTTAAATGTAGGATTCGGCAAGAGTAATGTGTTTACCAATTTACAGCATGTCGCTTCATCTCATTTTATGTAAAATATTAAATACTGTATTGCACTTCCCGAAAAGAAAATTTGGTAAGAAAACACTGTGCATTTAGAATTTCATATTCAATGCGCTCTTTTCTTGCTGCAGTTGAAGCTGTGCTTAAAGGTCTGAATTTTGCAAACATTAAAAAATCATTTGCTAGTATTTTAACCTAAACAGTTTATATTTCACAAACAGATTGCGAGCTTACGAAATGTAAGAGCCAATATTAAAATAAATTATGGAAATCAAATACATTTTGCATGCTCTTTTAAATCTTAATTTTACAAAGCAGATTCATTTTCAGTAAACCTCTTCAACCAACCGACATTTAGCAGAAGATGAAGATGTTAGGGATTCTTAAAGAGGCATCATGTAAATGTGACTGAAATAAAAGGAAATATTTGCAGCCATGATATACTCTGGGGGCACAATTATTAGGTTATTTGTATTTTTCATGAATAATTTTGTCATTGAACAACTACATTGCTATCGGTCAATCGAGAAAAATTAATAAACCTGAATATTTAAGAAAGTAAAAGTGAGATTTTGTCCTTCTAAAGAGATTATCTATATGTGCATAATTATTGGACAACTATTTGTGTGCAGAATAATTAAACAACTAAATGAAAAATGTTATTTTTTTTCCATGCCAATTGCTTATTTTCATTTGTGAGATTAATAGCCAAAGTATTCAAAATATACAAAAATACATAAAAGAATCAGTGACCAATATAGCCCCCCTTCTTTTCAATAGCATTCACAAGTCTTCCATTTATGGCGTCTGTCATTTTCTTAATCTGTTGAGTATCAACTTTTCAGGCAGATCCAACCACAGTCTACCAGACACTTTAGAGAGGTTTACCGTTTTCCTTCACTGTAAATCTGTTGTTTAAGAAAGGTCCCCAAGTTCTCAACAGGGTTTAGGTCTGGTGAGGAAGGGGGCATGTCATTCTTTCATTTTTAAGGCCTATACTGGTTAGCCAAGCAATGGCATACTTAAACCAATGAAGCAAGAAGAAATAAATAAATAAATAATAATAATGCTGCACACCTTGACAAAGTGTGTTGCATCCTTCGGTCTCACCCCCCCCCCCCCAATTACATAAAACACATCACCTGGTCTGCTTCATCTAATAGGCATTCAAGTTAATACAGCTCGGAATTGGAAAAACTGCATAAAAATGATGATATGGTCAAACTACTCACTTGCCTAATAATTGTGAACACAGTGTGGGTTGCTATACAAAAGTGAGAATAATAATAATGGACACAATTCTGTGTTAGGTAGGCATTGACAGCCCTAGCCCATATACAATCAGGGCCGAAAATGTTTGCACCTTTGAAATTGTTAAAGAAAATGAAGTATTTCTCACAGACTATTATTACAATTACTCGTTCTGTCATACACATGTTTATTTCCTTTGTGTGTATTGGAATAACACAAAAAGAAAATGCGAAAAAATGCAAATTGGACATAATTTCACACAAAACCCCATAAATGTACCAGACAAAATTGTTGGCACCCTCAACTTAATATTTAGTTGCACATCCTTAGGAATAAATAACTGCAAACAATCGCTTCCTACAACCATTAGCCATGAATAAGTTATAAAATGTGTGCTCTCCTCCTAAAAACCCTTCTTGTTTTGCCAATATAATTTAATGGTCAGTTACAATTGTTCCGATTATGCTAATCACACTCTGATTAGAGTTTGATCAGACTTTGATCTGATTTTCTAGGAGGCGGAGAAAATTAAGTTTCTCCACCTCTGTATTGTCAGTCCATGAAAATTGGACAGCACAGTGATATTAACTTGGTGCAAGGAAAAAATTGAACAAGTGCACAGCCCCATAGAATAACATGAGTATGAGTGCTATATATCAAAACCACTGAGAGCACTCGTCCGATTTTTACAGACATATGCACAACAACTAATAAACTTACTCCTATTTGGTCTAGATGTTCAAGATAATAATAATAATATTCTTTTTTTATATAGTGCCAACATATTCCGCAGCGCTTTACAGTTTAACAGTTCCAAAACACAAGTCATAAAGAACAATGTTAACAATACAATAATTAAAGCAAAATAAGATGACCTGCTCATGAGAGCTTACAATCTACAATGAGGTGGGGGAGATAGAGTACAGGTGTGTATTTACAATGATGGTCCAGCCATCTTGAGGGAGTGAGGGATAAATGGAGATAGTGAATGGGCTACACATGCACACTTACACATAAAATGACTTTGATTAGTGAAATTGAGAGACCGCTCTGAACAAATGTGTTTTGAGGGAGCGCCTAAAACTATGCAAATTGTGGAAAGTCCTAATTTCTTGGGGTAGAGCATTCCAGAGGATTGCAGCAGTCCAGGTGGGAGTGGATCAATGCAACAGTGAGAGGTTTTGCATCCATGGTGAGAAAAGGGCAGATTCTCGAGATGTTCTTTACGTGAAAGTGGCAAGAGCGGTCAAGAGATTGTACATGGGATGTGAAGGAGAGATTAGTGTCAAACATAACACGCAGACAGCACACCTGCTGCTGGGGTGTTATTATGGTGCCACCCATGGAGAGGGAAATGTCATATTTAGGGAGGTTAGTAGACGGTGGGAGCAGAAGAAGTTCAGTTTTTGAGAGGTTGAGTTTCAGATAGAGAGCGGACATAATGTTGGAGACTGCGGACAGGCAGTCACTGGCGTTCTGTAGTACAGCAGGGGTAAGGTCGGGGGATGATGTGTATAGTTGTATGTCATCAGCATAAAGATGGTACTGAAATCTAAATCTGCTGATGGTCTGTCCACTTGGGGCCATGTAGAGAGAGCAGAGAAGGGGGCCAAGGACTGAGCCCTGATGTACCCCGACAGCAAGAGGAAGAGGAGATGACTTGGAGCCAGCGAACAAAACACTGAAGGAGCAGTCAGAAAGTTAGGAAGAGAACCAGGAGAGAGCAGTGTCCTTAATGCCTAGTGACTGGAGCCTAGAGAGTAGGAGACGGTTGTCAACAGTGTCAAAAGTTGCAGAAAGGTCGAGAAGAATGAGCAGAGAGTGGTCACCATTACATTTTGCTGTCAGAAAGTCGTTGATAACTTTGAGTGCCGTTTCAGTCGAATGTAGGGGGCGGAAGCCGGACTCTGAAAGGTCTAGGAGGGAGTGAGTGGAGAGGTAATGGGTAAGGCGGGAGTAGACTAGGTGCTCCAAAAGTTTAGAGATGAAGGGGAGATTGGAGACTGGTCTGTAGTTGTTTGTGCAGGATGGGGCATGTAGGATTTAACTACGGTATATTCTTTTCTAATTAAAAACAAATTGTAAGAAGTGAGCTATGCTGAAAGTATGGTTGCTTCCTCCTTGGTTGTGCACTTATCCCCATCTGTTTAAGGTAGTAGAGCAGAACATAGCTGAATACTACCTGTCATGAGTTAATTTTGTAGATTTAGGTCCAGGAAAAGTCTGGCTAGATACACATTGTGTCAGTGTCCACTGTTGATCACATACACTCAGGAGGCAAGCGCCCAACATTGTCATACTCCATGTACCACTGCAACCCATTTACAGTAAAAACTTATATAGCATGGTATACGTGTTTTTGCAGTGGCCCTCTATATAGGAAAGCGCAGTCTGCTGTACTTTCCTATACTGTACAATAAACGGTGTGCAGATGCATAAGTGCCAGATGGAAGCAAAAAGAACACATGTTTGTCTTCTGTCTTATGAATGGGGGTCTATGGGAACATTATAGTATACATCAGGTAAAGCTCCTTACATATACTGCAGGCTTGTGCACGTACCCTTAGTCTGTTAGTGTAGAGTCCCAGCTAAAGAAGTTGGTGAGATAGATTTATAGTATGATCAAATTTTCAGAGCCTATCATTTATACAGTATAATTCAAAAATATAGCCCCAATGTGAATATATATATATATATATATATATATATATATATATATATATAGCTCTGGCAAAAATTCTGAGACCACTTTCGAATGTTCAGTTTGTCTGGTTTTTCTCTCTATACATATATTTTTGAGTAAAAGGGAAATTGTTCTTTTAGTCTATAAACTTCTGGCAACATGTTTCTGAATTTCCAAGCAATAAATTTTGTTGTTTTTTTTTGACAAAGAAAAATGGTCAAAATTAAAAGAAAAAACCCTCAGTGCTTTCAGACCTCAACTAATGCTAAGAAAACAAGTCCATAATCATTTAGAAACAACAATACTAATATTTTAACTCATGAAGAGTTCAGAAATCAATATTTTGTGGAAGAACCATGGTTTTTATAGACAGCTTTCATGCGTCTCGGCATGCTTGCCACAGCCTTTCACACTGCTTCTGGGGAAAAAATTTAAGCGGTTCTTTGTTTGATGGCTTGTGACTATCCAACATCCTCTTGATTACATTCCAGAGGTTTTCAATGGGGTTCAGGTCTGGAGAATGGGCTGCTCATGACAGGGTTTTGAGCTGGTGGTCTCTTAATTTTTGCCAGAGCTGTATATATATTTTCCTGCTCTAAAACCTAGGTGCATTTCATAGTCCGGAATGTCCTATAATTATACAGCGTGTGTGTGTATAAATAAATAAATAAATATATATATATATATATATATATATATATATATATATATATATATATATATATATATATACAGTATATATACACAATAACAAAGTCCATAAAAGTTAGGGAGGGCGGGTGGGAACTTAAAGAATCAGTCAGTGACGAGTCTGTAGAGACTATATAGGATAGTTACCTAAGGAGCCCTAAAAAAATCTGTGGGTGCGTGTGATCGACCACTACACCTAAGCAAGACTACAGTTAACAAGGTGTTAGAGAAACGTCTCTGTTTTACGGGGTACAAACTGAGCCCACATCGAACTGCACTGAATAGGTATGAAACCGGGAGAGTTTTTCTTTTAACTGGAGCAGATTTCACATTTCTATTGTTTTTTTTGTTTTCCAGTGACTGGTCGAAAGTGCACCATGACTTTACGGACACAATATATATATATATATATATATATATATACAGTGGGGCAAAAAAGTATTTAGTCAGTCAGTAATAGTGCAAGTTCCACCACTTAAAAAGATGAGAGGCGTCTGTAATTTACATCATAGGTAGACCTCAACTATGGGAGACAAACTGAGAAAAAAAAATCCAGAAAATCACATTGTCTGTTTTTTTTTCATTTTATTTGCATATTATGGTGGAAAATAAGTATTTGGTCAGAAACAAGCAATCGAGATTTCTGGCTCTCACAGACCTGTAACTTCTTCTTTAAGAGTCTCCTCTTTCCTCCACTCATTACCTGTAGTAATGGCACCTGTTTAAACTTGTTATCAGTATAAAAAGACACCTGTGCACACCCTCAAACAGTCTGACTCCAAACTCCACTATGGTGAAGACCAAAGAGCTGTCAAAGGACACCAGAAACAAAATTGTAGCCCTGCACCAGGCTGGGAAGACTGAATCTGCAATAGCCAACCAGCTTGGAGTGAAGAAATCAACTGTGGGAGCAATAATTAGAAAATGGAAGACATACAAGACCACTGATAATCTTCCTCGATCTGGTGCTCCACGCAAAATCCCACCCCGTGGGGTCAGAATGATCACAAGAACGGTGAGCAAAAATCCCAGAACCACGCGGGGGGACCTAGTGAATGAACTGCAGAGAGCTGGGACCAATGTAACAAGGCCTACCATAAGTAACACACTACGCCACCATGGACTCAGATCCTGCAGTGCCAGACGTGTCCCACTGCTTAAGTCTGTACGTGTCCGGGCCCGTCTGAAGTTTGCTAGAGAGCATTTGGATGATCCAGAGGAGTTTTGGGAGAATGTCCTATGGTCTGATGAAACCAAACTGGAACTGTTTGGTAGAAACACAACTTGTCGTGTTTGGAGGAAAAAGAATACTGAGTTGCATCCATCAAACACCATACCTACTGTAAAGCATGGTGGTGGAAACGTCATGCTTTGGGGCTGTTTCTCTGCAAAGGGGCCAGGACGACTGATCCGGGTACATGAAAGAATGAATGGGGCCATGTATCGTGAGATTTTGAGTGCAAACCTCCTTCCATCAGCAAGGACATTGCAGATGAAACGTGGCTGGGTCTTTCAACATGACAATGATCCAAAGCACACCGCCAGGGCAACGAAGGAGTGGCTTCGTAAGAAGCATTTCAAGGTCCTGGAGTGGCCTAGCCAGTCTCCAGATCTCAACCCAAAAGAAAACCTTTGGAGGGAGTTGAAAGTCCGTGTTGCCAAGCGAAAAGCCAAAAACATCACTGCTCTAGAGGAGATCTGCATGGAGGAATGGGCCAACATACCAACAACAGTGTGTGGCAACCTTGTGAAGACTTACAGAAAACGTTTGACCTCTGTCATTGCCAACAAAGGATATATCACAAAGTATTGAGATGAAATTTTGTTTCTGACCAAATACTTATTTTCCACCATAATATGCAAATAAAATGAAAAAAAAACAGACAATGTGATTTTCTGGATTTTTTTTTCTCAGTTTGTCTCCCATAGTTGAGGTCTACCTATGATGTAAATTACAGACGCCTCTCATCTTTTTAAGTGGTGGAACTTGCACTATTACTGACTGACTAAATACTTTTTTGCCCCACTGTATACTGTATATGGGCCGTTGCAGCTGAAAAGAGGAAATCGGAAAACCAGGGGAAGAGTCTTGAGGAGATCATTTGCATATTCCCAGTGCCTTCTGGGATAAGTGAAGAGTCTCCGCGAGCTCAACGATCACTGGGTTTTGGCCGTTGCAGCTGAAAAGAGGAAATCGGAAAACCAGGGGAAGAGTCTTGAGGAGATCATTTGCATATTCCCAGTGCCTTCTGGGATAAGTGAAGAGTCTCCGCGAGCTCAACGATCACTGGGTTTTGGCCGTTGCAGCTGAAAAGAGGAAATCGGAAAACCAGGGGAAGAGTCTTGAGGAGATCATTTGCATATTCCCAGTGCCTTCTGGGATAAGTGAAGAGTCTCCGCGAGCTCAACGATCACTGGGTTTTGGCCGTTGCAGCTGAAAAGAGGAAATCGGAAAACCAGGGGAAGAGTCTTGAGGAGATCATTTGCATATTCCCAGTGCCTTCTGGGATAAGTGAAGAGTCTCCGCGAGCTCAACGATCACTGGGTTTTGGCCGTTGCAGCTGAAAAGAGGAAATTGGAAAAACCGCACGCCGATCGGCGCGCGAAATTTGGCTCATCTTTCATCGTTTTTAAGAAATCTCAAGATGGAAGAGGCCAGGAGCCATTTGGTGAGCTGCATTTCTTGCTACATGTTCACAGATTTACCAGTGGAAAAGCCAAACTTCACATGCCACAAATGCAAGCTTGTGTCCCTGTTGGAGGAAAAGTTGCAAAATCTCGAAGAGAGGTTAGCTACGTTGAAGATCATTAAGGAAGGTGAAGAGTTCTTGGACAGAGCAGAATTATCTCTTCATGTTACAGAAAGAGAAGAAATTCGAAGTGCACCTGAAGAAACAGAGGAATGGAGACATGTGACCCAGAGAAGCAGGAGGATCAGGAGGCAGTCAGCACCCATACTGCTCAGGAACCAGTACCAGGCTCTCACGCAGGAAAACGATGAAGAAATACATCAGGATAAGACTTTGCCAACAAACAGCAACCTTGTACGCCCTCAGAGTCCTCCTGGATGGAGAAAGAAAAATGTTGTGAAGAAGAAACGGAGAGTGGTGGTCATGGGGGATTCCCTGCTGAGAGGAACAGAGGCCGCTATCTGCAGACCGGATATAACTACAAGAGAAATGTGCTGTCTTCCAGGTGCAAAAATTAAAGATGTGTCTGACAGGATATCAGGACTCTTCAGACCTACAGATGACTACCCATTCCTGCTACTACATGTGGGGACAAATGACACCGCAAGAAACGACCTGGAAATCATCTGCAGAGACTTTGAAGACTTAGGCAAGAAAGTGAAAGAACTGGGAGCGCAGGTGGTCTTCTCTTCCATCCTCCCAGTGGATGGCCATGGAACAAGGAGGTGGAATAAGATTCTGCAGGTGAACAACTGGCTACGTCGATGGTGCCGTCAGCAACGATTTGGATTTCTGGATCACGGAGTGAACTACTTATACGATGGAATACTTGCTAGAGATGGGGTGCACCTTACGAAGACTGGAAAGCATGTATTTGGAAGTCGCCTTGCTACACTTGTAAGGAGAGCTTTAAACTAGAACAACATGGGAAGGGAAGCAAAAGACCAGAAAAAGCCATACACCTGACAAATGCTATTGAGAACTCTGCTATTAGAAGTGGAAAGGAAGAACAAAGACGAAAGAATCTAATTAATAAAAATATTGGAGAAAGAGAAACCAATCACAAACTAAAATGTTTCTATACTAATGCACAAAGCATGGGCAACAAACAAGGAGAATTGGAACTACTAACACAGGAACAGAAATATGATGTAATTGGAATCACTGAAACTTGGTGGGACAGTACACATGATTGGAATACAAGACTAGAAGGATACAACTTATTTGCAAGAAATAGACTTGATAAACGAGGAGGGGGTGTCGCATTGTATGTTCGAAACGCGTATATCTGCACAGAGATTGAAGCTTCAGAGACTGGGAGTTCTGTGGAAACTGTTTGGGTAAGAATACAAGGACAGAACAATGGAAAGGACACCATTGTAGGCATTTACTACAGGCCGCCTGTGCAAGCCGAAGATATAGATGAACTCTTTATGCATCAGATGGCCAAGTTCTCCAAAAAATATGACATAGTTGTCATGGGAGATTTCAACTATCCAGACATTTGTTGGGAATCTCTCTCAGGCAAAACTAACAGGTCAAGGAAATTCTTATCCTCTCTTGCTGACAACTTTATCTTCCAAAAGGTAAGGGAGAAAACAAGGGGAACTGCTACCTTGGATCTAATCCTTATAAACAGGGAGGAAATGGTTGAGGAGGTAAAAGTGGCTGGGACCCTAGGAGGTAGCGACCATGCTATTTTAGAATTTTGGATTACTAGAGGTGGAAGACCTGTGAAGACTCAGACGTCAAGGTTAGATTTCAGAAAGGCAGATTTTAAGGGATTCAGAAAGAGAATTGGAGGGATCCAATGGCTGGATATCCTTAAAGACAAAAATGTCCAGGAAGGATGGGAAATCTTGAAAAATGAAATTCTCAAAGCACAGTTGTTAACAATTCCGAAAAGAGGGAAGAATAGGAAGCATTTAAGGAAACCAGGATGGATGAACACAGAACTTAAGCACATGCTAAAAAGGAAGAAAAAAATGTTTATAAAATGGAAAGAGGGAGGCATATCTAAAGAAGAATATAATGCTGTCTGCAGAACCTGCAGGGCACAAATCAGATTAGCTAAAGCTGAAAATGAACTGAGGCTTGCAAGAGATGTCAAAAGCAATAATAAAGGATTTTGGGGATATATCAAAAGTAAAAGAAAAGTCAAAGATGCTATAGGATTTTTACAGGATGAAAATGATGAAATGGTAAGACAGGATGTTGAGAAGGCTGAACTTTTAAATTCCTATTTTGCATCTGTTTTCTCTCAGAAAGGAAATGCAACATCAACTGTTATTCACTGTCCTATTAAGGGAATAGAAGAATCCAGGATATCTATAAACAGAAAGATAGTGAGGAAACACTTAGCTAACCTAAATGAATTCATGTCTCCAGGTCCAGATGAATTACACCCCAGAGTACTGAAGGAGATAGCAGAAGAAATTTTTGAACCCCTCTCCATAATCTTTGAAAATTCTTGGAGAACAGGAGAAGTGCCAGAAGACTGGAGAAGAGCAAATGTTGTTCCTATCTTCAAAAAGGGGAAGAAGGTGGACCCAGGCAACTATAGGCCGGTGAGTCTGACTTCTATACCAGGAAAGATCTTTGAACAAATTATTAAACAACATGTATGTCAATACCTGGATAAGAATGAAGTGATTAAACAGAGTCAGCATGGGTTTCTAACTAATAAGTCATGTCAGACTAACTTAATTTCCTTCTATGACGGTATCACTGATTGGGTGGATCAAGGAAATGCTGTAGATATAGTATATCTTGACTTCAGCAAAGCATTTGACAAAGTCTCTCATACAATCCTTATTGAAAAAATGACTAAGTATGGAATGGACAAGGCAACTGTTAGGTGGATTCATAACTGGCTTAGTGATCGGACCCAAAGAGTGGTCGTAAATGGCTGCACATCCAGTTGGAAGAATGTCTCAAGTGGGGTACCACAGGGCTCTGTCCTGGGCCCTGTATTGTTCAACATCTTTATCAACGATTTAGATGAAGGAATTGAGGGTAAACTGATTAAATTTGCTGATGACACAAAGCTAGGAGGGATAGCTAATACTAGAGAAGAGAGAGAGGATTCAAAAAGATTTAAATAAACTGGAGAAGTGGGCAGCAACTAACAGAATGGTTTTTAACAGGGAGAAATGCAAAGTACTACATCTGGGCAATAAAAATGAAAAAAGCATATATAGAATGGGAGGAATAGGGCTAAGTGACAGCACATGTGAAAAAGACTTGGGTATACTAATAGATCACAGACTGAATATGAGTCAACAGTGTGATGCAGCAGCAAAAAAGGCAAATGCAATTCTAGGATGTATTAACAGAAGCATACAGTCTAGATCACGTGAAGTCATTATTTCCCTCTACTCCTCTTTGGTCAGACCTCATCTAGAATATTGTGTCCAGTTTTGGGCACCACATTTTAAAAAAGACATCAACAAACTGGAGCAAGTTCAGAAAAGAGCGACCAGAATGGTGACCGGTCTGCAAACCCTGTCTTATGAGGAAAGGTTGCAGGATTTGGGAATGTTTAGTTTGCAAAAGAGAAGACTGAGAGGAGACTTAATAGCTGTCTACAAATATCTAAAGGGCTGTCACATTGTAGAAGGATCAACTTTATTCTCATTTGCACAAGGAAAGACTAGAAGCAATGGGATGAAACTGAATGGGAAGAGACACAGATTAGATATTAGAAAAAACTTTTTGACAGTTAGAGTGATCAATGAGTGGAACAGGCTGCCACGAGAAGTGGTGAGTTCTCCTTCAATGGAAGTCTTCAAACAGAGGCTGGACAGACATCTGACTGGGATGATTTAGCGAATCCTGCTTTGAGCAGGGGGTTGGACCAGATGGCCCAGGAGGTCCCTTCCAACTCTACGATTCTATGATTCTATATATATATATATTGTATATATATATATATATATATATATATCTCAAGAAAAAAGGGCAGCACTACCAAAATAATATAGTAGGTGCAAAACCTATTCAGCAGTGTCCAAACAGCCAAATTAACAAGAGGAAAAAAATAGGCAGCACTCAAATTAAATGTGAAAACAGTGGATACTTTACTGATCCTCAGGTGGCAACGTTTCAATGGTGACCCGTCTTTGTCAAGGAATGTGCTCATATTCAGTACAAACTTAAATAGTAGTAACACATGTGTATAACATTCCAGTAATTAATCCGTTTTACATATTCAAAATGGCCATTGTCATAGTAACGTATACAAGTGCTCCATTAAACATATGTGCATAAGACCAAAAATCTAGATTACAAAGTGCACTTTGTAATCTAGATTTTTGGTCTTATGCACATATGTAAAGTGTAAGGAATGCTTGTAGGACCTGTGATGAGGTCATAGCCATGTGATCCAGTGGGCATGGCTACGGACCATATAAGGTGGTCAGGGTAGGTCACATGAGAGAATGCTTGGACCCGATTGGTCCATCTGGAAGGTCTCGTCAGGAAGATGTGGCTGCCTTCTTAACAGCACGTGTGGACACTGTGCTTAATGGCTGCAAGTGCCTGAGAGTTCCCAGGGGAAGGACTGGACATCTGCAGTGTGGTGAAGCAACCATGAGGTAACCCGGCCACGTGGTGAGATAACTGAGGCTAGAGAGCCTGCGTATTGGACTTTGCATAACCTGTGTGACTACAGGTTTAACAGAGTGGAGCTTTGTCTTGGACGCTATGCTGTTGTATATGAACTTTATGTTGTTGTTCATGGTTTATGATGCTTAATAAACTGCATGGACTGTTGGAGTTATATGAGAAACCCATGCCGGACCTGGTTATTTGGCTGCCTAGTGAGTGTCCCCTACCTGAATAACAAGCGCTACCTTACAATATTTATACAGTTATGGCCAAAAGTATTGACACCCCTGCAATTCTGTCAGATAATACTCAGTTTCTTCCTGAAAATGATTGCAAACACAAACTCTTTGGTATTATTATCTTCATTTAATTTGTCTTAAATGAAAAAACACAAAGAATTGTCCTAAAGCCAAATTGGATATAATTCCACACCAAACATAAAAAAAGGGTGGACAAAAGTATTGGCACTGTTCAAAAAATCATGTGATGCTTCTCTAATTTGTGTAATTAACAGCACCTGTAACTTACCTGTGGCACCTAACAGGTGTTGGCAATAAGTAAATCACACTTGCAGCCAGTTGACATGGATTAAAGTTGACCCAACCTCTGTCCTGTGTCCTTGTGTGTACCACATTGAGCATGGAGAAAAGAAAGAAGACCAAAGAACTGTCTGAGGACTTCAGAAACCAAATTATGAGGAAGCATGAGCAATCTCAAGGCTACAAGTCCATCTCCAAAGACCTGAATGTTCCTGTGTCTACCGTGCACAGTGTCATCAAGAAGTTTAAAGCCCATGGCACTGTGGCTAACATCCATAGATGTGGACGGAAAAGAAAAATTGACAAGAGATTTCAACGCAAGATTGTGCGGATGTTGGATAAAGAACCTCGACTAACATCCAAACAAGTTCAAGCTGCCCTGCAGTCCGAGGGTACAACAGTGTTAACTCGTACTATCTGTCTGCGTCTGAATGAAAAGGGACTGTATGGTAGGAGACCCAGTAAGACCCCACTTCTTACCCCGAGACATAAAAAAGCCAGGCTGGAATTTGACATAACTTACCTGAAAAAGCCTAAAACGTTTTGGAAGAATGTTCTCTGGTCAGATGAGACAAAAGTAGAGCTTTTTGGGCAAAGGCATCAACATAGAGTTTACAGGAGAAAAAAAGAGGCATTCAAAGAAAACACGGTCCCTACAGTCAAAAATGGACGGAGGTTCCCTGATGTTTTGGGGTTGCTTTGCTGCCTCTGGCACTGGACTGCTTGACCGTGTGCATGGCATTATGAAGTCAGAAGACTACCAACAAATTTTGCAGCATAATGTAGGGCCCAGTGTGAGAAAGCTGGGTCTCCCTCAGAGGCCATGGGTCTTCCAGCAGGAGAATGACCCAAAACACACTTCAAAAAGCACTAGAAAATGGTTTGAGAGAAAACACTGGAGACTTCTAAGGTGGCCAGCAATGAGTCCAGACCTGAATCTCATAGAACACCTGTGGAGAGATCTAAAAATGGCAGTTTGGAGAAGGCACCCTTCTAATATCAGGGACCTGGAGCAGTTTGCCAAAGAAGAATCGTCTAAAATTCCAGCAGAGCATTGTAAGAAACTCATTGATGGTTACCGGAAGCGGTTGGTCGCAGTTATTTTGGCTAAAGGCTGTGCAACCAAGTATTAGGTTGAGGGTGCCAATACTTTTGTCTGGCCCATTTTTGGAGTTTTGTGTGAAATGATCAATGTTTTGCTTTTTGCTTCATTCTCTTTTGTGTTTTTCATTTAAAACAAATTAAATGAAGATAATACCAAAGAATTTGTGTTTGCAATCATTTTCAGGAAGAAACTGAATATTATCAGACAGAATTGCAGGGGTGTCAATACTTTTGGCCACAACTGTGTATGTGTGTGTGTATGTGTATATATATATATATACACTCACTGGCCACTTTATTAGGTACACCTGTCCAACTGTGTGTTAAGACTTAATTTCTAATCAGCCAATCACATGGCGGCAACTCAGTGCATTTAGGCATGTAGACATGGTCAAGACAATCTCCTGCAGTTCAAACCGAGCATCAGTATGGGGAAGAAAGGTGATTTGAGTGCCTTTGAACGTGGCATGATTGTTGGTGCCAGAAGGGCTGGTCTGAGAATTTCAGAAACTGCTGATCTACTGGGATTTTCACGCACAACCATCTCTAGGGTTTACAGAGAATGGTCCGAAAAAGAAAAAAAATCCAGTGAGCGGCAGTTCTGTGGCCGGAAATGCCATGTTGATGCCAGAGGTCAGAGGAGAATGGGCAGACTGGTTCGAGCTGATAGAAAGGCAACAGTGACTCAAATTGCCACCCGTTACAACCAAGGTAGGCAGAAGAGCATCTCTGAACGCACAGTGCGTCGAACTTTGAGGCAGATGGGCTACAGCAGCAGAAGACCACACTGGGTACCACTCCTCTCAGCTAAGAACAGGAAACTGAGGCTACAATTTGCACAAGCTCATCGAAATTGGACAGTAGAAGATTGGAAAAACGTTGCCTGGTCTGATGAGTCTCGATTTCTGCTGCGACATTCGGATGGTAGGGTCAGAATTTGGCGTAAACAACATGAAAGCATGGATCCATCCTGCCTTGTATCAACGGTTCAGGCTGGTGGTGGTGGTGTCATGGTGTGGGGAATTTTTTCTGGGCACTCTTTGGGCCCCTTGGTACCAATTGAGCATCGTTGCAACGCCACAGCCTACCTGAGTATTGTTGCTGACCATGTCCATCCCTTTATGACCACAATGTACCCAACATCTGATGGCTACTTTCAGCAGGATAATGCGCCATGTCATAAAGCTCGAATCATCTCAGATTGGTTTCTTGAACATGACAATGAGTTTACTGTACTCAAATGGCCTCCTCAGTCACCAGATCTCAATCCAATAGAGCATCTTTGGGATGTGGTGGAACGGGAGATTCGCATCAGGGATGTGCAGCCGACAAATCTGCGCCAACTGTGTGATGCCATCATGTCAATATGGTCCAAAATCTCTGAGGAATGCTTCCAGCACCTTGTTGAATCTCTGCCACGAAGAATTGAGGCAGTTCTGAAGGCAAAAGGGGGTCCAACCCCTTACTAGCATGGTGTACCTAATAAAGTGGCCAGTGAGTGTATATATATATATATATATATATATATATATATATATACATACACACTGTATTTCGCTAATTATAAGATGCTCCGGACTATGAATAACACCTAGGTTGTATAGGAGGAAAATAGAAAAATAAAATTTGAGGAAAAATATGTGGTCATGATGCACTGGCATGGGGGGTTCTGCTGCTAACACTGCTATAGGGGTAATTTCCCCCAATTCTGTGCTAATGTCCCCCATCCTGGTGTATATGTGGGCCATTCTTGTCCCATCCTGGTCAATTTGGCCCTCATCCTTGTATATGTGATCTCCATCCTGGTATATGTCTCCCATCACGGATATATGATCCCCATATTATTTGATGGCTAGATTGAGGAATAGTTCTGTTTAAAGTTAGCAGTGGAGTGTAATTGTGCTAGAGGCTATTGAAACTCCTGGCTAAGATCAGCAGTACAGAAAAGAACAAAGTGCCGGCATGCCACTCAACACACTGCTCTCTGTGCACCAGTGCAGAGAGGTGGGCGGGATTTGAAGGCATGGGGAAGAGTGAATATTCATTTTCCTTAACAGCGGGCACATGTTAGCTCCAGCGCCGGCTCCTGCTTCCTGAGACCTGCTCCTCTGCCGCAGCCATCCCCCCCATAGCCAGAACAACATCCAAGTACATCCGAACTATAAGATGCACCCGCCATTTTCCTCCAAATTTTTTTGGGAAAAAAGTGCATCTTATAGTCTGCAAAATATGGTATATTACTTAGCACTTTGGAAATACTGTTTGTGGATATAAGACAAAAAATTGTTTGCTTGCTGAAATGCAGGAGAGCTCATAGTGTGCTTACCTGTACTATAGATATCAACTTTACAATCCAATGATAACATTGTATACTTTATAGTAAGCAGCAAAACAGGTTGTCGAATAAAGAGCCACCACACTGTGATCACGACTGACGTTATCCAGCTTAGGCTTCTGTAGGTTAGTAGTGAAGTGTAACTGCCATAATGGATTAGCATATTCTCATGTACATATAAAAATAACATGTGCATCATGGGAACCGGTTCTAACATAAATGTTTTTTTTTACCTATTTAGATACATCTTTAAAAAAGATACAGCGAACCAAGAGAGAATTCTCTAGTAATTCTTGTTGAGCTGGAGTAATAGAAAACTAAACTACCAACCAATTGTAAAACCGACCAAAAATGCTGCATCACTTTGCTTCAGTAAATTGCTTTTTCTTAGGTGACCCACAGATCAGGTCTGTTAGGACTGGGTGATAGCCTATATACTGTAGATCTTGTAGTATTAATATTAATGCAGTTCGCTAGTATTTTAGCCACATTCCAACCATATTAAAGGTATATTATCCCTGGAACAAAATATCATCTTTACATTGATGATTTGGCAACTGGCATAACAATAAGCATAAAGATATAAATAAATAATAAAGGAATATTAGATCTTGGATCCCTTCCTAGTCCTTGGAATTACACACCACATGAAAGGAGGGTGCACAAAACACTTCCAGTAGATTGATGATACTGTTACCCTCATTAGCTTAAATAGAGTAAACTCATTTTGGAAATACTGAAAGGCGATGGATAGTCAGACAGCAATCACATTACTTCTTTCACATTAACCTAAGTATTTATTGGAGAAAAAAGAAATGCATCTCATCCTGCAATATTTCAGAATGGACTGTGCACACTACAGAAAATGGAAGACAGCTTTTAAAAGTATTTAGATTGCCTTAAGAGGGGTTTCTACCGCTGAATTATTTCTTGAATAACCACCAAGCAAGCTTTAACCCCTTCACCCCCAAGGGTGGTTTGCACGTTCATGACCGGGCCAATTTTTACAATTCTGACCACTGTACATTTATGAGGTCATAACTCTGGAACGCTTCCATTGATCCCAGTGATTCTGACATTGTTTTCTCGTGACATATTGTACTTCATGTTAGTGGTAAAATTTCATTCAAATAACTTGCGTTTATTTGTGAAAAAAATGGAAATTTGGCAAAAATTTTGAAAATTTCGCAATTTTCCAACTTTGAATTTTTATGCCCTTAAATCACAGAGATACGGCACACAAAAAACTTGATAAGTAACATTTCCCACATGTTTACTTTACATCAGCTCAATTTTGGAACCAAAATTTTTTTTTGTTAGGAAGTTATAAGGGTTAAAAGTTGACCAGCGATTTCTCATTTTTACAACACCATTTTATTTTTAGGACCACATCACATTTGAAGCCACTTTGAGGGGTCTATATGATAGAAAATACCCAAAAGTGACACCATTCTAAAAACTGAACCCCTTAAGGTGCTCAAAACCACATTCAAGAAGTTTATTAACCCATTACGTGCGTCACAGGAATTTTTTTGAATATTTAAAAAGAAATGAACATCTAACTTTTTTTCACAAAAAAAATACTTCAGGTTCAATTTTTTTTATTTTACCAAGGGTAACAGGAGAAATTAGACTGCAAAAGTTATTGTGCAATTTGTCCTGAGTACGCTGATACCTGATTTGTGGGGGGAACGACTGTTTCGGCGCATGGCAGAGCTCAGAATGGAAGGAGCGCCGTTTGACTTTTTCAATGCAAAATTGGCTGGAATTCAGATCGGACGCCATGTCACGTTTGGAGAGTCCCTGATGTACCTAAACAGTGGAAACCCCCTACAAGTGACCCCATTTTGGAAACTAGACCCCCCAAGGAACTTATCTAGATATGTGGTGAGAACTTTGAACCCACAAGGGCTTTACAGAAGTTTATAACGTACAGCGGTACAATTAAAAAATCATATTTTTTCCACAAAAATGATCTTTTCACCCCAATTTTTATTTTCCCAAGGGTAACAGGACCCTAAAAGTTATTGTGCAATTTGTCCTGAGTACGCTGATACCCCACATGTGGGGGTAAACCACTATTTGGGCGCATGGCAGAGCTCGGAAGGGAAGCAGCGCCATTTGACGTTTTTGGCTGGAATTGAGATCGGACACCATGTCGTGTTTGGAAAACTCCTGATGTACCAAAACAGTGGAAACCCCCCACAAATGACACCATTTTGGAAACTAGACCCCCTAAGGAACTTATCTAGATGTGTGGTGAGCACTTTGACCCCCCCAGTGCTTCACAGAAGTTTATAATGCCCGGGCGTGAAAATAAATAATTCGTATTTTTTCCACAAACATGATCTTTTAGTCACCATTTTTTTATTTTCCCAAGGGTACCAGGAGAAATTGGACCCCAAAAGTTGTTGTCCAATTTGTCCTAAGTATGTTGATACCCCATATGTGGGAGAAAACTACTGTATGGGCACACGTCGGGGCTCGGAAGGGAAGTAGTGACGTTTTGGAATGCAGACTTTGATGGAATGGTCTGCGGGTGTCATGTTGCCTTTGGAGAGCCCCTAATGTACCTAAACAGTGGAAACCCCCCACAAATGACACCATTTTGTAAACTAGACCCCCCAAGGAACTTATCTAGATGTGTGGTGAGAACTTTGACCCCCCCAGTGCTTCACAGAAGTTTATAACGCTCGGGCGTGAAAATAAAAAATTCGTATTTTTTCCACAAACATGATCTTTTAGTCACCATTTTTTTATTTTCCCAAGGGTACCAGGAGAAATTGAACCCCAAAAGTTGTTGTTCAATTTGTCCTGAGTATGTTGATACCCCATATGTGGGTGAAAACTACTGTATGGGCACACGTCGGGGCTCGGAAGGGAAGTAGTGACGTTTTGGTATGCAGACTTTGATGGAATGGTCTGCGGGTGTCATGTTGCCTTTGGAGAGCCCCTAATGTACCTAAACAGTGGAAACCCCCCACAAATGACCCCATTTTGAAAACTAGACCCACTAAGGAACTTATCTAGATGTGAGGTGAGCACTTTGAACCCCCAAGGTCTTCACAGAAGTTTATAATGCCAGGGCATGAAAATAAAAAAATCGTATTTTTTCCAGAAACATGATCAATTAGTCCGCAATTTTTTCATTTTCCCAAGGGTAACAGGAGAAATTGGACCCCAAAAGTTGTTGTCCAATTTGGCCTGAGTACGCTGACACCCCATATGTGGGAGAAAACTACTGTATGGACACACGTCTGGGCTCGGAAGGGAAGCAGTGACGTTTTGGAATGCAGACTTTGATGGAATGGTCTGCGGGTGTCATGTGCGTTTGGAGAGCCCCTGATGTACCTAAACTATTGAAACTCCCCACAAGTGACCCCATTTTGGACACTAGACCCCCCACGGAACTTATCTAGATGTGTGGTGAGCACTTTGAACCCCCAAGTGCTTCACAGAAGTTTATAACACTCGGACGTGAAAATAAAAAAATCATTTTTTTCCACAAAAATGATATTTTTGCCCCCAATTTTTTATTTTCCTAAGGGTAACAGGAGAAATTGGACCCCAAAAATTGTTTTGCAATTTGTCCTGAGTAGGCTGATACCCTACATGTGGGGGTAAAACACTGTTTGGGCGCATGGCAGAGCTTGGAAGGGAAGGAGCACCATTTGACTTTTTCAACTCAGAATTGGCTGGAATTGAGATCAGACGCCATGTTGCATTTGGAGAGCCCCTGATGTGCCCAAACAGTGGAAACCCCCAATTATAACTCCAACCCTAACCCCAACACACCCCTAACCCTAATCTGAGCCCTAACCCTAGCCCTAGCCCTAACCCTAGCCCTAACCCTAGCCCTAACCCTAACCCTAACCCTAGCCCTAGCCCTAACCCTAGCCCTAGCCCTAACCCTAACCCTAGCCCTAACCCTAAGGCTGTGTGCACACGCTGCGGATTTTGCTGCGGTTCCGCAGCGGTTTTGGCTGCTGCGGACCCCAGTACCATGATTCCCTATGGGAATCAAAAACCGCAGTGCAGACGGTGCGGAATTTTCCGCGCGGATTATCTGCGGTTTTCAATCCGCAGAAAGAATTGACATGTCAATTCTTTCTGCGGATTCTCCTGCGGTTTGCCATCTCCTCTATTGAGGAGATGAAAAACCGCAGGACAAAACCGCAGAGCAATCTGCAGAGCAATCTGATTTTACAAAATCCGCGCGGATGAATCCGCACCTAATCCGCAGCGTGTGCACACAGCCTTACCCTAACGGGAAAATGGAGATAAATACTTTTTTTTAGTTTTATTATTTTTCCCTAACTAAGGGGGTGATAACGGGGGGTTGATTTACTATTTATGGCGGTTTTTATGTTTGGCGGCTGTCACACGCTAAAAGACGCTTTTTATTGTAAAAATAGTTTTTGCATCACCACATTTTGAGAGCTATAATTTTTCCGTATTTTGACCCACTGAGTCATGTGAGGTCTTATTTTTTGCGGGACGAGTTGACGTTTTTATTGGTACCATTTTCGGGCACGTGACATTTTTTGATCGCTTTTTATTCCTATTTTTGGGACGCAGAATGAACAAAAACCAGCGTTTCATGAATTTCTTTTGGGGGGGTGCGTTTACACCGTTCCGCGTGCGGTAAAATTGATAAGGCGGTTTTATTCTTCGGGTCAGTACGGTTACAGCGATACCTCATTTAGGTCGTTTTTTTATGTTTTTGTCGGTTTTATGCAATGAAAACTATTTTATATAAAAAATAATTATTTTTGCATCGCTTTATTCTGTGAGCTATAACTTTTTTATTTTTTCGCTGATGATGCTGTGTGGTGGCTCGTTTTTTGCGGGACAAGATGACGTTTTCAGCGGTACCATGGATATTTATATGCGTCTTTTTGATCGCGCGTTATTACACTTTTTGTTTGGCGGTATGATAATAAATCATTATTTTTTGCTTCGTTTTTTATTTTTATTTTTTAAGGGGTTCGCTAAAAGGGTTAACTAATGGGACAGTTTTATAGGGCGGGTCATTACAGATGCGGCGATACCTAATATGTGTACTTTTATTGTTTTTTTTTTTATTATTTTCAAAAAATGAATTTATTGGGGAATATTTTTTTTTTTTTTTACTAATTTATTTGGCGATTTTTTTAAATTTATTTTTACATTTTTTTTAATTTTTTTTTTACTTTATTACATAGTCCAAGGTGGGACATCACTGTCCTGTGACAGATCGCTGATCTGTCACATCACAGATCACTGTGACAGATCAGCAATCTGTCACAGGCATTGAAGCAGACTTCCTCTTGCCTGCGCTTTGCAGGCACTGAGGAAGCCAGCTTCCTCAGGTCCCCGAAGGCCCCCGTCGCCATCTTGGATTCGGGGGCCTGGAGGATAGGAGCCCCCCGCAGCAGCGCTGCACATTGCGCTGCCGTGGGGGGCTCAGGGAAGCACGGAGGGAGCCCCCTCCCTGCCGATGCTTCCCTTTAACTCCCGGTACACCGCGATCATGTTTGATCGCGGTGTGCAAGGGGTTAACGTGTCGGGGGCGGTCCGTGACCGCCCCTGACACATAGTGCCGGGTGTCAGCTGTGATAATCAGCTGACACCCGGCCGCGATCAGCGGCGCTCACCACGTGGGTGCCGCTGATCGCGGTAGACGTACTATCCCGTCCACGGTCATACGGGCCCGGGTACCGTGGACGGGATAGTACGTCGGATGTCAGGAAGGGGTTAAGACCAAAATTATCAACTTACCGACACCTGCTGCTCTTCATCTAAGTCTGCTTGAATTCCCGATGGTGCTTGTGCTTCCCCTTTTGGCGGGGATGAACATGTGGCCATGTTCATGGCAATTACATGACAGATGACATTATCAGGACACCAGAAATTTACCATAAATTCTCCATTAAATGTCACCTGCTTAACCCAGTAGGAAGTAGGACACAACCTCAAAATTACTAAAGAAGTCAAGTCCCTGGGCCTGAATGGCATACACCTCCCGTATACTGCAGGAATTAAGTACCGTGATAGACAGACCATTATTTTTAACATTAAAGGATTCAATAATAACAGTGTCTACCACAGGACTGGCTCATAGCAAATGTGGTTCCAATATTGAAAAAGGTGACAAAATCTGAGCCTAAAAATTATAGGCTAGTAAGTTTAAATTTTACTGTGGGTATAATCCTTGAGAGTTTTCTAAGAGATGCTATACTGGAGTATCTGAAGAACAACCTCATGGCCCAATATCAACATGAGTTTATAAGGGATTGGTCCTGTCAAATTAGTCTGATCAGCTTCTAGGAGGAGATAAGTTGGACCAGGGAAGCACTGTGGATGTTCTACAGGGTGGGCCATGTATATGGATACATGTAAATAAATTGAGAATGGTTGGTGATATCAACTTCCTGTTTGTGGCACATCAGTATATGGGATGGGGAAAACTTTTCAAGATGAGTGGTGACCATGGCGGCCATTTTGAAGTTGGCCATTTTGGATCCAACTTTATTTTTTCCAATGGGAAGAGGGTCATGTGACACATCAAACTTATTGAGAATTTCACAAGAAAAATAATGGTTGTTTGGTTTTAATGTAACTTTATTCTTTCATGAGTTATTTACAAGTTTCTCTTTGTTTACAGCCACTGACATGTCGCAGAGATTAACACATGAGGAGTGGATAGAAATTGTTGATGCCTGGTGAACGCAGTACCCGGGTCATTACAACAGATTTCAATGCAAGACACCCTTTGAAAACAAAAACTATCACCATTCCAATTTTATTTAGGTGTATCCATATAAATGGCCCACCCAAAAAAGTTTGCCTCATCACTGAACATAATGTTCTGTGTAAACTGAGGGTCCTGTTCCAATTTTTGTTTTGCCCATTCTGCAAATTCAGTGCGCCGATCTGGGTCATTCTCGTTGAGATGCTGCAGCAGCTGGATTTTGTAAGGGTGCCATTTGTGAGTAGCTAAGGGTGGTTTCACATTAGCGTTTCAGGCCACAGCGTCGGCCTGCGCACAGCCGTGGCTAAGCCCCGCCCCCTGCAGCGCCTCCTCAGGTAGCTCCGCCTACGGGCGCATGACGCTGCATGCATCCTGTGTCCCCTATCTTTAGTACTGGGGACGCAGGCTGTGCGCAGGTATGCGTTTGGTGGCGTATGTGTCCTTTTGACGGTGCGCCGACCAGCGCCAAACTCAACAGGTTGCATTTGGCGCTGGTTGGCGCACTGTCAAAAGGACGCATGCGCCGCCAAATGCATACCTGCGCATGGCCTGCGTCCCCAGTGCTAAAGCTAGGGGACGCATGCAGCGTCATGCGCCTGTAGGCGGAGCTACTGGAGGAGGCGCGGCAGGGGGCGGGGCTTAGCCGCAGCCTTGCGCAGACCGACGCTGCAGCCTGAAACGCTAATGTAAAACCACCCTATCCACCAAAGGGATGTTCGATTGATGCCAGATCGGTGCGCTGAATTTGCAGAATGGGGAAAACAAAAATTGAAACAGGAGCCTCAGCTTACACATTATGTTCATTGATGAGGCAAACTTTTTTTGGGTGGGCCATTTATATGAATACACCTAAATAAAATGGGAATGGTTACACTTTACTTGCATAGGGTGTCTTGCATTGAAATTTGCTGAAATGACCCGGGTACTGCGTTCACCAGACATCAACACAATTTCTATCCGCTCCTCATGTGTTAACCTCAGTGACATGTCAATGGCTGTAAGCAAAGAGAAGCTTGTAAATAACTCATGAAAGAATTTTACGTTAAAACCAGGCACACCATTGTTTTTCTTGTGAAATTCTCAATTAGTTTGATGTGTCACATGACCCTCTTACCATTGGAAAAAAAAGTTGGATCCAAAATGGCCAACTTCAAAATGGCCGCCATGGACCCCACCCATCTTGAAAAGCTTTCCCCATCCCATATACTAATGTGCCACAAACAGGAAGTTGACATAACCAACCATTCCCATTTTATTTAGATGTATCCATATACATGGCCCACCCTGTATATATGGACTTTTTAAAGGCATTTGATATGGTGTCACACAAAATGTTGGTACATAAAATAAGAGTAATGGAACTAGGGGGAAATATGTGTAATTATGTTAACATCTGGATCAGTGATAGGAAACAAAGGGTGATTATTAATGGAATACACTCGGATTGGGACACTGTTAACAATGGGGTGCTACAGGGGTCAGTATTGGGCCCTTTTCTTTTTAACATATTTGTTAATGACCTAGTAGGGGGCATACAGAATAATTTCAATACTTGCAGATGATACTAAACTCTGCAGGGTAATTAACACAGAGGAGGATAACTTAATGTTACAAAGGTACTTATATTAACTGAAGGCTTGGACTGAGAAATGGCAATTGAAGCTTAATGTAGATAATTGTAAGGTCATGGACTTGTGCAGAGGAAATAAAATGTATAATTATGTACTAAGTTGCAAAACAGTGGGCAAAACTGTCACTGAAAAAGACTTGGGTGAATGGCTAAATGGCAAATTCAAGTTTAGGGACTTGTGCCAGGCAGCTTCTGCTAAGGGTTATAAAACAATAGGGTGCATTCAAAGAGGCATAGATGTTCACGACAAGAACATATTTTGCCTCTATACAAGTTGCTATTGAGGCCACACTTAGAATACTGTGTACAATTTTGATCTCCAGACTATAAGAAGGGCATAGCTAAATTTGAGTGGGTGCAGACAAGAGTTGCCAAGGTTATTAAGGCAATGAGTGGACTGCAATATCAAGACAGGTTATCAAACGTAGGATTAGTCAGTTTGGAAAAACGAAAGCTTATGGGCGATCTTATTACAATGTACAAATATATGAAGGGACAAAATGATCTTTTTACACCTCGGTCTATGAAGGGGACAAGGGGGTGTTCTCTACATCCCGTGGAAAGAAGGTTTAATCATTATTGAAGACGTTGATTCCTTATGATAAGAGCAGTGAGACTATGAAACTCTCTGCTACAGAATGTTGTAATGATTTATTCAATACTAAAATTCAAGAAGGGCCTGGATGCCTTTCTTGAAAAATATAATATTAGTTTATGGGCGCTAGATTCTGTGATGGGACACTGATCCAGAGAACTAGTCTAATTGCTGTATGTGGATTCAGGAAGGAATTTTTCCCCCTAATATGGTGCTATTAGCTTCTTTCCCATTGAGTTTTAGCCTTCCTCTGGATCACATGTTAAGGCCCCATCTCACATAACGAGATCGTTAGAGAGATCTCTGAAATGTCACAGGTTTTGTGACACTACAGCGACCTCGCCAGCGATCTCGCTACGTGTGACACATAGCGGCGACCAGCCCCCCGCTGGATATCGCTGATCGTGCTCGAATGTCCTAGGCCATTTTTTGATCGTTGGTGTCCCGCTGGCCAGCATGCATCGCTGTGTTTGATGCAGAACTCAGGGATGCAGGCGTGAGTCGTCAGAAAAGCTGCTGTGTGATAAGGTCCCAAGACCGCTGAGGTCGCTATACAGATCATTGCTGCATCTTTGAATAGATCTGCTTGTTTGACAACTTACTAGCGACCATGTAGCGACGCATCAGTGATCCTTACCAGGTCGTATCATTGTCTGGATCGCTGGAGCGTCGCTATGTGAAACGGGACCCTTAGGCTATAAGTTGAATTTGATGGACTTATATCTACCTTCAAACTTAACTGTGTAATTAGTGCAAACATTAATTGGCCACAGTGATGATAACACTTTACAGATGTAGCTAGTGATTGGCTGCATGGATCACATTTTACACAAGCAAGAGATTTTACAGACCTAGTAGTTCAATATTTTGTTCCTGTGTGTTTTTCAATTGACCACCTGGTTGGATTTAAAATCCTCAACATAACAATGTAGGGTTTGTTCTCATTGCTGTGCTTTTACTGCTTTTTTCCTCGTTTTTTTTCCATGGAAAAAAACACAGCATTTTACAGCACCAGTAAAGTGAATGAGATTTCTGAAATCTCATGGACATACTGCTTATTTTTTCCATGCACATTTGAACCTTCAAAGTGTTATTTTTTTTTTTTAAATCTGCTGTTAATTCTTTCAGTGTTTTAGAGTTTTTCACTCATTCAAATGAATAAGAAAATAATGCAAAAAAAAGCATCAAAAACACACGCAAAAATGTGTATATTACGTAATGTTTTTTTCTGCCAAGCAGACCGCAGCAGTTCCACAATGAAATCTGCAACAAAATCTGCAGAGTTTAGCACCATGCACTACTGTTCTGTCTTCAACTTCAACTGGCTTATGTTGTTCATCAGATTTTGTTCTTAATTATTTTTATGGCTATTTAGTATTTTTCAATACAGTTTACAAAGGGAAAGCTAAACACTATGGTCACTATTTCTTGTTACTTTTTTCCTACCTAAACCACCAGATGTTTATGAACGGGTAATATCCTTAAGGAAGAAACTATGACTGAAAAAAACACAGTTGCAATACGTCAATACTGATCTCAATGTTGCTCTAAAAACATGTTATATCAGATAAGTTTAGGTTGAATTTTATTTTTTCAATCACATACACTCAGCAGTGTAGATGAGTGAATTTATCTATGGAGGATCAAGTTTGAGGAAAATTTCCTTTCACGTGAATATCACACTTTGAGATTCGATTTGCGGTTAGCAAAACTGCAAAAAACACTTTCCCAGCATTTCCACACAGCTGAGTCATCAGAAAGCGGGCTAATGCCATTTTCCCTATAATGCCCATCAGCTATGACAACCTATGGATTACCATACATTGTACAGTGGTGGTCAGTAACTGGACCATCACAGATCCGTGGTTCCCAGTGGAGCATAGTTTATAGGGTGGCATCATTTTCCATCTCCAGAGCCACTGAGTAAGTCTTTTTCTTCTGTAGTGTCTCCTCTTTTGCTCTCCTGTAGAGTATAAGCTCTTATGGTAAGCAGGGTGGTCTCTTTCACTCTCCTGTAAAGTGCAAGCTCTTATCGTCAGCAAGGCTTTATCTCTCTTTTATGAAATGTAAACTCTTATGGTCAGTAGGGTCCTCTCTCTCTCTCCTGTATCCTGTAAGCTCTTAAGGTCAGCAGGGTGGTCTATTTCCCTCTCCTGTAGAGTGTAAGCTCTTATAGTCAACAAGCGGGCAGTCAGAAAGGACGGTCTAGATGGAGCGCCAGGCAGGCGGTCAATTAAAGGAGGTCAACTGCAGCTCCGGCCGGGTACCTTGGGAGAGTAGACGGAATGATGAATGAAAAACCAGTCACAAGGGAGCGCGAAGGACACAGATGAGGAGGTTATTTAAATATTCATTCATTGTTATCCACAACGCGTTTCGACGGTGTATATCTGTATTCATCATGGACTGCCACCTGATGAAGACAGATATACACTATCGAAACGCATTGTGGATAGCAATAAATGAAGATTTAAATAACCTCCTCATCTGTGTCCTTCGCGCTCCCTTGTGACGGGTTTTTCATTCATCACTTATTGTCAACAAGGCTTTCTCTCGTCTTTGAAGTGTAAACTCTTATGATCAGCATGGTCCTTTCTCTCTCACCACTTCCCCATGTGTATTTTCTGAGCAATTACAAGCTTTCCAAAATTGAGATTTGAATACATTTGCTCTACTAAGCAGTCAAAACCCTTTCACCCACATTGCTGATAGTCAATGAGTTCCTCCCCTAGAACAAATAAGCATCCTGTGCATGTCACGTATCAGCACTACTGTCGCATGTGTCTGTCATTACTCTACTGTTTCCATGGTATGATGGATATTTATAGTTCAATGTCAATCAACCAAGTAAAGCATTGTGTTTCAGTGACTAAGCTGCAGAAGACAAGTATCCCAAGGGATGTGGAAGTGCTGTGACCGAATATTCATAATGTAGAATCCTTAGATGTAAGCAAACACCAGGCACCATGTAAAGGATGCAGACCCTTTATTTATTGACAACTGATTATGCTCAGCCACGTAAGGATAAATATATTCACAAAATAAAAATTACTACCAAATAAAATGGCGCATATCTCTGGAACCATATGGTGGATTTTAAAAATAAAAAATAGAATAGTCATGGCAGCAGCAAGAATAAAATAAGAGCAAAAACTGCCCAATTATAAACCGGTGACAAGTTTTCTTTAAATCTTTTTCTGGCAGGAATTTTTGGACATTTTGCACCTCTGATAGCCAAGACTATTTTTGTACTTCTCACATGTACAAATAAAACCTAAATTGCAGTAAAAAAATCATATCAAACTTTCTGAAAGTAGACACCTTACACATTTTCGAAATAACAATCAGCATTTTGTACACACAACTAACAACAATAATGTTGCATGAAAGTGGCATTTTTTCATTAAAAAATGCCTAAAAATTGATAATAGTAGCAAAAACAGTGGCTCAAATAAGATATACTGCACCTCCTAACACAATATAGCAAAACATAACATTTTTAAATTTACAGAATCCATAAAATACTTTTTAAGTCAATATATGCAAATGCATATTGTAATGAAATCACCATAACCGGAAGAAATAAAATCTGGGTTTCAGACTTTTTTTGCCCTAGTCAGACCAGTTTCATCCAACTCAAATTTTGTTTCATGAAACCCGATCCGACCAAAGTCGCTCAACTCTATTTTCATGAAACAAAATTTGAGTCGGATGAAACTGGTCCGACTAGGGCAAAAAAAGTCGGAGTTTCGTCCGAAACCCGACCCCAATGCAAGTCAATGGGGAATAAAAGTCGGCATTGAGTGGATGAATGTCATCCACTCAATGCCGACTTTTATTTCCCATTGACTTGCATTGGGGTCGGGTTTCGGACAAAACTCCGACTTTTTTGCCCTAGTCGGACCAGTTTTATCCGACTCAAATTTTGTTTCATGAAACCCGATCCGACCAAAGTCGCTCAACTCTACTGAGCACTAATATGAGGTAGATGGAGTCACTTTGGTCTATGGCTGGCCCTTGTTTCTGTGTTGTCTCGTCATTTTAGGCATTTTTTAGCACACAAAAGTGGTCAACCATACTTTTGTGCATGCCTAAATTGATGGATACCACCGGAGAAGATGCCAAATGGAGTTCAACATGTCTCCATCTGCTTCATTATAGTGAGTGGTTTTATTGAGTGTTTCTTCTGAATCACATTTTTGAGGGGATTTAGACAATGTTACCCATGAAAACCTCAATGTATGCTACAAAAAAACAAGCCCCCACTTAGGTCCATCATCTGTTATTGGAAATATAAGGGGTCCCCGAATTATTGGTATGACATAGGCTCTGGAAAAGTGACACGTCTCCCACTTCCTCAATTAACATCTATCGAAATCTGCGTTCCCAAATCCAAATGGCCTCCTCACTTCAGAGGGCCATGGTGTGCCTAAACTTCAGTTATTATCCACATATTTTGCATTACTGTAGTGGGGTACCCATCTATTTTATGAGTTGCATGTCTCCAGAATCACAAGTCGGAAACATGTTTTTGTCACTAAGCTGGCATATTTGCAATTCTCAAGAAAAAAAGCATGGTGTGGATGTTGCAGAAAAACATGCTGGACCAAAAGAGTCACTGCAGCCATAGATAAATTCATTGAGATGTGTAATTTCTAAAGTTTCTAAAATGGGGTCACTTTTAAGTGTTTTCTGATGTTGTGACACCTTCGAGGCTCTGCAAATATTACCACAAACTACAAGTGCTTCTCACATAATTAGAATAATTTATTTCAGCTCTTCTAAACAAAAAGTGAAACTGAAATAATATATAGAGTCATTAATGGAAAGCTGAGTGGAAGAAAAAAGTGTGGTAGAAAAAGATGCACAAGCAACAGGGATTACCGCAGCCTTGAAAGGATTGTTAAGAAAAGGCCATTCAAAAATTTGGGGGAGATTCACAAGTAGTGGACTTCTGCTGCAGTCATTGCTTCAAGAGCCACCACACAGATGTATCCAGGACATGGGTTACAAGTGTCTCATTCCTTGTGTCATGCCACTGATGACCAATAGACAACGCCAGAAGCGTCTTACCTTGGCTAAGGAGAAAAGAACTAGACTGTTTCTCAGTGGTCCAAGGTGTTGTTTTCATTTGAAAGTAAATTTTGTATTTCATTTGGAAATCAAGGTCCCAGAGTCTGGAAAAAGAGTGGAGAGGCACACATTCCAATCTGCTTGAGGTCTAGTGTGAAGTTTCCACAATCAGTGATGGTTTGGGGAGCCATGTCATCTGCTGGTGAGGGTCCACTGTGTTTTATCAAGACCAAAGTCAGCGCAGCTGTCTACCAGGACATGTTAGAGCACTTCATGTTTCCCTCTGCCGACAAGCTTTTTGGAGATGGAAATTTCATTCTCCAGCAGGACTTGGCACCTGTCCACACTGCCAAAAGTACCAATACCTGGCTTAAAAACAACAGTATCACTGGGCTTGATTTGCCAGCAAACTTGCCTGACCCTAACTTCATAGAGAATCTATGGGGTATTGTTAAGAGGAAGATGAGAGACACAAGACCCAACAATGCAGACAAGCTGAAGGCTGCTATCAAAGCAACCTGAGCTTCCATAACACCTCAGCAGTGTCACAGGCTGATCGTCTCCATGTCACGCCACATTGATGCAAAAGGAGTCCTAACCAAACAGAGTGCATTTACTGAACATACATTTCGGTAGGCCAATATTTTGGATTTTAAAATAATTTTTCAAGCTGGTGTTATAAAGTATTCTAATTTACTGAGATAATGATTTTTGGGTTTCCATTGACTGTAAGCCATAATGATCAACATTAACAGAAATAAACACTTGCAATAGATCACTCTGTTTGTAATAACTATATGTAATATACGAGATTCACTTTTTGTATTGAAGAACTGAAATAAATTAACTTTTTGATGATATTCTAATTTTGTGAGAAGCACTTGTATTCTTAAGCTGCGCTCCAAAAGCCAAAATGTGCTTCTATGTTCTAAGCTTTGCTGTATGGCTTAACAGTAGTTTCCAATGACAAAAGGGGCATCACTGGGAGGAATTGTACAAAAAATTGTGGGATCAATATTTACATATTACCGCTGTAAAAAAAAATTGCAGCTAATAAAAAATTAAATTTTTACAACAAAAATGTAAAATTTTTAAAAGACCCAAAGTTATAAAATTCTGTGAGGCACATGTGAGCTAAAAAAATACTTAAAATGTACTCCAACAGGAATTCTAAATTCCTTGAAGTTTTCAAAATGAGGTCACTTTTGGGGGTTTCTGCTATAGTTTCTCACTTCAGGCTTTCAGCTAATGTATTCTGCAATCTATTCAACCCTAATCTGCGTTTGAAAAGCCAAACAGCTCTCCTTCCCCTCCTATCCTTGTTGTGATAGGAAGATCAATAAATACCAATTGCTCCCCTTTAACCAATACACCCAATATCCCTTTAACACTCATTTTTACAAATATAGAATCAGAACAGAAAATCATATTACTCAGCAACTTGATTATTTTAGGATTGATATGTAATTACTAAGCAAAAATGTAAAGTTTACATCAGCTACTGCAGTATTTGCAGAAGCCACTTATTTTGGTCAAGCTAACCTTTTAGGGTCAGTGCGGTCTAGGATAAGAACCTTGGACAAACATACAAGTAAGTGCCATCTTTTTAATAACATAATACATAGTAAGCATTTTTAGGTAACAGCCTGATTTGTACTGATTGGTCGTTAATTGTTTGTACTGAAATATGATTGGTTATGTGATAATCTCTCTAATTTCTCCTACTTGTACATCCTGCTGTAATTTACTATAAGAATTGGTCCCCGACATAATGGAGGAAGTTATGTTCTGTCAATGATCAGAGCTCTTGTGGCTACAATAAACTTTATTTAATTCGTACAGGAAGTTGTGTCATCATCCTTAGAAGACTGAGAAGTTATTCCTTATCAGTTGAGTGCTCAAACAGTAGTGTGCAAGCACATATAGGGTATTGCCCCTTTCAGTAAAAATGGCATAACAAACTGCCCTGTCCACTTTCTCCTATTAACCCTTGTGTGAATTAAAACTCTGAGGCTAAAGTACCACTTTAATGGAAAAATCTTACATTTTATGTTCTTATAATCTTATAAAATTCTGTGATGTAGTGTGTGGGTTAAAAATGTCCACCACACCCCTAGATGAATTCCACCTGGCATTTAGTTTCCCAAATAGGGTGTGGGTGTTTCTTCTTTTTTCGCTCCTCATGAACTCTGCAAATATAACATGGTATCCAAATTTGTGCACCAAAAATTAAATAACACTCTTTGCTTTCCAAGATTTGTCATGTGCGAAAACATTAGTTTTTGATCATATATCAGAAATGACTGTGTTCATTGTATAGTAAATTATGAAGTTCATTTTCTCCAATTACCCATTGTGAAAATTACAAATTAGGTGCTAAAACAGTATTGTACTGAAAAAATATAATATTTTGTTATCAAAACTAAATGTCATGAAGTTCCGTGAAGAACCTATGGGTTAAAAATGCTCAACACACTTTTAGATAAATACCTTGAGGGGTTTAGTTTCCAAAATGGGGTCACTTGTGGGCAGTTTCTCCTGATTTGGCATGTCAGGGGCTCTGCAAGTAAGACATGGCATCCACAATCTATTCCAGCCAAATTTGTGCTGGCGCAGTTTCTTTTTCAAGGTTATACGCGCATTCAGGAAAAATTGCGGAACAAATTATGAGGTCCATTTTTACTATTACCCCTTGTGAAAATTCGAAAAATTACAAACTTGGGTCTAAAACATTTTATTAAAAAAAAAAAATTTTTTTTTTTCCACTCCCAAATGTTTTAAAGTCCTGTAAAGCACTTGTCAACTCAAAATGCTCAACACCCTCTCCAGATGAATTCCTTGAGGGGTCTAGTTTCCAAAATGGGCTCACTTGTGAGTGTTTCTTCTGTTTTCGCACCTCATGGGTTTTACAAATTTTACACGGTGTCCTCAGTTTATTCCAGCCAAATTTATACCCCAAATACAAAATGGCGCTTCTTCCCTTCTGAGCTGTGTGTAAAAACAGCAGTTTTTGACCAAAAATGGGATATTGCCAGATATTGGAGGGATTGCATAATACATTTTAGGCTTCATTTTTTCCTATTAACCCTTGCATCTAAAGGAAAATTTTATTGGATTTTTTAATTTTCTATTTATTCATTACACTTAATTCCTGTGTAGCACCTGAAGGGTTTTTAAAATGGTATAACATCTTGGGGTTTTCCATTATATAAGCCTCTCAAAGTCACTTGAAAACTGAATAGATTTATAAAATGAGGGATTTGAAAATTGAAAAAAAAAATTTTTTTTCAAAATTTGTTTTTGTTATACAGAAATAGTCTTTGTAATATTGCATCATGGTTTTTATCTTCACATGGTATGTGGTTTCCTATACGTGTAGTGTACCTTATTGATTAGTATGTGTTCTAACATTGATTACTCATCAGCTGTTTCACAGATGTTATTTCTTCTCCTGAGTGGGATATCAAGTCAGGAGCTTTGCTTTTTATCCACTATTATTAAGACCCACACATGGGTCAAAACGTGTAAAGTTTTATTCTCATATGGGATTAGCTATCCCTTTCTGGACAATTATGGATTTATTTTGCATACGGGCTTGAACGCTATTCCATGCACCTTCGTGGATAACTGCACCTGCTGTGGCTGATTTAAGGGTGAGCTGATAAACTTTTCTTTATATTTCATGGATTAAATAAAGTATTTTGGCACTGTCAATTTTGCCACAAGGCAATTTTTAAAATATCATATTTGCTAAATCTGCCCTGTTAGGTGCTAATATTGTGAATATTTTGAAGTGAAAAGGAGTAAAATCAGCTCAAACTCCACCGAGGCCACCAAGACCCGAGGAGCATGGCATACAAAAGTCACTTATCACACGGTGTCAAGCTGCCTGACATGAGCACACCAATTGTGTGTCAAGGCCAATAGAAAGCAGCAATTGCGTAACACACACTGCCACGTCCAGTGCAGCACTATAAATGTGTTTTCTGAAGTGATGAATCATGTCTCATTACATGGCTGACTGATGGCAAATTCACAGAGAAATATATGGTTCATACCGTAAAGCTTGCTGGAGGAAGGATAACGGTAGGATGTTGCTTTTTAAGGTTGCGGCTAGCCTATGAACTCCAGTGTAGGGTAATATAAGAGTTATTGCACATGCAATAATCTTACACAATTGTAGTTTCCAATTTCCTGTTTTGGAATGTCTGTGTCCCTATGCATAAAATGAAGTCTACAGGATTTGATTTAATAAGTTTATTGTTGAGGAACATGTGTAGCCTGAACAGAACATTAACCATATACTGTAGAATAGTGATGTAATGAAACACTGATTGCACTCCACACCTTGTAAATCACCAATGATTGATCTCACATATAGACACAAATAAAAATCTCACAGAAATCCTTTCAAGAAGATTGAAGGCTGTTGTAGTAGCAAAATGGGCCCAACACCATATTATGCTTATCAGACTTATATCTCTATAATAATCTAGTGTCAGCATAATTCTGCTTTTATAGGGCCTCAGAACTAAACCAGTAGTAGATGAAATGCTTATGGGTGCTACCTTTTAACATTGAAGACATCAATTGATGATGTAAATCAACTGCTGTAAAACCAGTGCTGTCAGATGGGTCGACAATAATGGAAACCAAAGAAACCATGAAACTGCTATAAGCGATTTCTGCCTATTTAGTACAGTAGAGCTGTGTTATACTTTCAACCACCCATACAGTAAACTACTAAGTAGTTTCAAACACTGCTATTAACATAACACTTTATTTCATCAACCTACAAGCATGTATTAGAAAACATAATAAATAGCAATTGTACTGTGTTATTCAGATAGCTTACTTAAAGTGATCCTCTCACATCCAGAAACATTTTTTACCTGCAGACAGAGGGAGAAAATTAAGTTTTATTCTCCCTGCAGCCACATGCCTTGGTCATCAGGGCGGTGAAAGGAGTTGTTACAGTCACCACTCACTATAACAGGAGTGTGCTCCAATCACTCCCTACAGTTTGATTGACAGACAGCTCTGAACATACACATGCTGCTGAACAGGCTGACAGTCAAGGTCCAGGGGGAGTAATGACAGCACAAACACCTTGTAGTTAGTGGTGACTGTTGCTACTCCCTACAAAGCCCTGATGACTGGAAGTGAGCAGCTGCAGGAAGAATAAAACTTCATTTTCTTCTTATCTGCAGGTAAATAGCGTTTTTGCAGGCACCCAGTTCTCTTAAATCTAGTGATGACATTAAACTAACCTTGCTTGTTGGCAGACGTTACAAATCCAGGTCTTCTCTTTCTTTTGGTAAGAGCTGCAGTTTTTGCAGACGTTGAACTTGCAGTCCAGACACTGCCGCTTGGAGTTGATCAGAAAGGTGAAGGGGGAACAGCATCGAATACAGCAGTGTTCGTTAAACTTCTGATGCTTTGATAAAATTGAACACTTATTGCCCTCTTCATCCAACTTCTGCTTAAGTTCACTAAGGAGAGGAAATAAAACAGCTATTAAAAGTATTTCACAGACTTTGAAGGATTTTATTATGTTATAGTAAGAATCATACACTAAGTAAAGAGTGCGAAATCATTAAGTCCTAAATTTTACTCTTAATCTTCTAGGTTTACAAGCAATCTATAATAATTTCTCAGATGTGCATTTGATTGCATTGTGTACATATATCCCTTAAGTTGGTGATACACACCCTACTCACAATTAAAGGTGTTGTCTGGCTCTAGTCTCCAAGTCTGCAAACTTGTGAATCCTCATATTGCATGCACTGTGCGTTGTGAGGATTCTCTGGTGCTGATGCTGGAAGGGACTTGTGCGTTACCGCAAATATGTGATTTGCATACATGCTGTCACGACACAGCTGTCAGGTGACCCAGGACCAGGGGTTCCTTCCCTGTCCCTAACACTAGGGAGCGCCCTTGCTTGCCCTACTGACCGGAGTACTTCTGAAGGTGAAGATGCTGGAACCTCCACCCTTGCCTTATCTCCTGAGTTAGCCCTCCGTCTGTTCTCTTCGTCCACCCAGGGAAGAGGGTGCCACTGTGCACCGTGGTACACCAACCAACAAACAAGGCAACACAATCAAGGGTTAACAGAAAACTCCAGGCATACAAAATATTCGCTGACATATAACAGAGGAATGCTCCGGGGTGTGGAGATTGGAGAATAAACCAAAATAGAGGATTGGGAATTAGCACAAATACATGCCAAGCAACAGTCACTGATAACTCCTCCAACTCGACTTCTCCTATGAACTCCTCTCCCTCTGTTAGCCATGCAGCAAATGCTAGCTCTGACAAGGATTTTAACAGAGTCCAGATTATAAAGGGGAAAGGAGTGGCTAACTGAGCTCAGCTGTGAGTACAGGGATTTCCAGCATGGCCAATTAAGCCCTGTTCTACTAGAAGGAGTAAACACATTTAAAATGAATTAAAAACACAAATGTGACAGGCACAATTGTGAACACGTCGATCAGACAATGCTCACACCACCCACTAACTGAGATACAGCAAGAAAACACAGAATGACAGATTTGCAAAAATACTCTGCAATAAAAAATGGCAGTAATCAGCAAGTGCTGGATAACAAATACAGGGTATTTAGCCGATAAGTTTTTTTGCGCAAAAAAATGTACATCAAGCTGCTCCACCACATCAACATAACCCCTGTCGAAGTAGTCCCTATCTAATGTATTAAAAACCTGAACATATGAACAGTGTCTAATATGAACAGGATTCAGACAGGCCGCTCCCTAGTATGAGCTTGTGGTCTGAGACAGCTCAGACCACAAGCCCATACTAGGGAGCGGCCTGTCTGAATCATGTTCATATTAGACACTGTTCACATGTTCAGGTTTTTAATACATTAGATAGGGACTGCTTCGATAGGGGTTACCTTGACGTGGTGGAGCAGCTTGATGTACATTTTTTTGCACAAAAAAATGTATCGACTAAATACCCTGCATTTGTTATCCAGCACTTGCTGATTACTGCCATTTTTTTATTGCAGAGTATTTTTGCAAATCTGTCATTCTGTGTTTTCTTGTTGTATCACATTTAAAATGAAGAAGTGCATCTTCTCAGTGCCGGATTAGGAGCAATCAGATGCTGCGGTCTTCTAACTCCATACTGTCACGGTAACTCCATGTCACATGCTGCCACATGCTGACTAGATGAGACAAGTCTAGTAGAAATAGTATACTTGCAATCACATGATCACTCACAACTGGTTTTGGCACCGGAGTATCATCACAGTGTGCAGTTTAAGCAATGTGAGGATTCACAAGTCTGCAGGCACATACAGTAACTGCAGACTTGTAGAATAAGGTCACACAACCCCTTTAAATAGCTAATCTATTGTCTTTTGATAGTCGGATGAAGCAAGCATATTAATAGTGAACACTATTAGTAGTTGCAGAAGTGTAGCTTTTGTGCCACGAAAGAGACTAATTAAACACAAAATGTGGAAGGATATAAAGATATAGCACCAAAAAATAATTACATAATCATGTAAGTACTATATACGTGGAAAGGGAAGTTAAATTGAAGGGAAGACCATTGCCATGAAGAAGTATACTTGATCTGGTTTATGATACATTCACATGAATCCCAAGACCAAATGTTTTACAGCAGGACTTTGCCAACAGTACTGAAGCTTGCCATCCCAGTGCCATATCTTCACTGTATAAGCATTGCTCATGTACTGGACCTTTAACGTGATGTAAAAGAAAATATGATTCATCAGAACAAGCTACTCTCTTCCATTGCTCCATGGCCTACTTCTCATATTTATGTGCCTCTCAATGAACCTTTAGAGACCAGAATCATTGCTTGTTCTTCTTTGGACAACTTTTGGTAGGTACTAAAAAATGCATACTGGAAATATCCCGAACTCCTTATATTTTAGAGAGGCTCAGACCCAGTTGTTTATCCATCACAACTTCCTGCCAAATATACAGTATCACAACCCTTAACAAGTGGCAAGATGATCATTGTTTGTCACTTCTCCTATCATTGGATTTAAATTGGTTTTCTGGTATTGTAAAAATCCTGTCCAATGGCTGCAGCCTTTTTTGAAAATACAAACAGAGCTTTACAGATTAAACAACAAACACAAGATTGATTTCATCAACCAAGGTATCATTTTAATCAGCATAACAGCGCCAACCTGTCAGTGTCTGTAGTTTACTGAGCAAAATCCTGCTGACAGGTTCGCTTTAAGTTTTATAAAGATGTACGTTGTTCTTTCAAATAACCGCATGGATGGTATTGCATTTCAAGGCTCCTTGGATTAATTAAATTAATCTAAATAAGTTGTGATAATTAATTTGACAGATGAGCTTAATTAATTAAAGGAAAACTATTTAAGAATGAGGTTGCACATTATTAAGCAGGCCACAGGTGTCAAGTAATAAGGGAAAGAAAAGGGATCTCTCTGCTGTTGAAAAGTGTCATATAGTGCAATGCCTTATAGAAGGTATGAAAACATTAGATATTTTACGAAAACTACTGTGAATAGATTTGCAGCTGATACAAAGCACAGAGGGGTCTGCGTAGATACAGGCATAATGAGGAAGGTTTCTGCAAGATAAATTCATCTCATTAAGAAAGCAGCTACTAAAACACCTGTCATCTAATTACTAGAGACTTTAGGCGCCTACCTGATCCCTCGAACTAGGGGGCACCATAGTCTATCCCTGTCCTCCAAACTACCCCGGAAATTGGAGACACCAGAGTCATGTACCTTGCTATGATCCTGTCTGAAACCTTATCTGTTCTCTTCCAATGTTAGGAACACCGCACTGCACGTGCTCACTGAGCCAATGCGCGTGTCCTGAGTAAAACAAACTGTGCACAAAGATACCAGTGGAGGGGGGCAGCAGCAGTGCAGATGCATGCTTCAGACAAACAGGACCTGAAGCATGTAACTGCTGAGGGTGTGGCCTAAGCTCCAGAGAGCTAGGAGCTGTAGGAAAACTCCTAGAATGGTAACTACGGGACAAAGTTATCAAGGGGCATAGACAGGCATATAAACTAGATCAGGCTGGGGTCAAAGCACGAGAGAGCACGACATTACCAAAGGAATAGACAGAATGGATAGTCAGGATGTAGCAATAGATCAGTAAACCAGAACGGGCAATAGATGACAAACTGTAACGGAGTAACAATAGCCAAGCCAGGAGGTCAGAACCGGAGAAGACAATAGTACCAAAACGTGAGACAGAGAACAGAGTGAGGGCACAGACCAGGTCATACACAGGAGGCAATCAAGCAATGCAGTATGCATGCACACCAGGGGTCAGACACACAGCCAGAACAACAGTATAGCTGACAGGGAATCCTAGTCTGGAATGAGTATAAATACCACTCCCAGATCCAAAGGGAGGCCAGCAAAAGTTATTCCTGAGAGAGCAGGACATTAACCATGTCCTATATCATGACACCCAACAAGGGAGGTGTGAGGCTGAATTGTTTTGGGATTACGCAAACCAGACAGGCAGGGATGAAAGAAAACTACAATCATGCAAATATACTTACAAAACAACAGAGTGGAACACAGGGGAGGGATAGATAGCAGAAACCAAATAGGATTGGATGAGGATAAACATGCACACCAACTCCACACAGAAATCTCCTGAACAACTTGCCAACCACCTACTACAAACACTGAATTTTTCCTCCAACACCTAACCAGTAGCTAGGAACTATCACTGACAATTCCCAAGTGCTAGTGGCAGGCATATTTAACAGAGTGGAGTGGCCAACACAGAACAGCTGAGACAATTCAGGATGGAGAGCTCAAGGAGTTCAACTGAACTGATTAAACCTTGCAATGACACAGCAAGGAAAAACCTACATTGTTTAATAGGATAGTGAAACAGTTCTAATCAGTGCAGGATTTTGTGTGCCACGATGCTGCGATCTTCTGGCCCATGTCTGTTGCTGTATCCCTGTGACAATACCATTACAAAGCAGCAAACAGGTATTTTAATTTGCTGGTGTCTCTGGAGTCCCACAAACCACAAGTATTATCCAGAGGCTTGCGATTGTGCATAAACCAACTATTCGACCACATAAAAATGCACCAGTAGATGGATGGAGTAGCGGATGGTTGGTAGATGGCCACCATGTCTCAACAAGGTTCCAACAATAGTAAGGAGGTGGCGGAGTTATGTTTTCGGTGGAAAACATGGAGAGAGAGCTGGTAGGCCCCTTTACAGTCCCTGAAGGTGGGAAAATGACCTCAGCAAAATATATAGAGTTTCTGACTGACCACTTTCTTCCATGGTACAAAAAGAATTGTAAAATCTATAGCAATGCAGCATCTCATGTTGCAAAGAATACCTCTGAGTCATTGACTGCTATGGGCATAAAAGGAGAAAAATTGATGATATGCCTGTCCACCATCCTTCCCTGACATCAACCCTATTAAGAACCTTTGGAATCTCATATAACAAAATATCTATATGAGGGTGGGAGGCAGTTCACATCAAAACAGCAGCTCTAGGAGCCCAGCAAAGAAATTCAAGCAGAAACTATCCAAAAACTCATAAGTTCAATGAATGCAAGAATTGTAAATGTGATATCAAAGAAGGGATCCTATGTTAACATGTAACTTGGCCTGTTGAGATAGTTTGTATTGAAAAAGATTTTGATTTCAGTAAATGTGAGCTGATCTCTTAATGCTGAAAATTCATCCTATGAAATGTTTGGCAACTCTTTGTATACTAACTTGGAACAGCGCATTTTGAGTTTTTTATGTTTTGAAAAAAAATACCGTTATCATTGTGAGGTTTGTTCAATAAAATCTGATTTATACTCTACAGCAAGGGTGAGGAACCTTTTTTTGCAGTACAAACCATGAGCTAACTCTATCCACAAAGAATGTCCTGATGCTGGCACTGGCATCAAGATGTAATCTTTCATTGCATGCGCCTCAATGTTCAGTAGCCAACACTACATGTGCATGCTCATGGAGCAAGAAGAAATTAAAGGGCCGGTGGTAGTCAAAACACAAGCTCCAGGCCTGAGCCCAGCAGTCCCCAGTAATCTGCCCTGAGGCCAGAGAAAAGGTAATCATGAGATGTAAATCGCCTGAGGTTCCCCGCACCCACTCTAGAGATTGATGATTTGAGCATTATACTGACTCATTTGCATCGACCATTTAGGAAAATCACAAAAAAATAGTATTTTCATAATAATTTAGAACCTGATGTATAAAACATAGAAATTGCCAAGAAATGTTTTTTTTTTTTATGCTTGTGTATGGATAGGAGCTCAGAAAGCACAGCATAGGGACAGGTAAAGGCCTAATGCGATTATGATGTACTACTTCACTGATGATGTACCAGATTGAAAATGAGTGATAGTCTCAGTGTGTGACTAGAAATCCAAGATTCAAGTGACATACAGTGAACTGTAGCAGTTTCGTCATCATCTCCACTTAGTGTGTGATTGTGAATGTATACACCTGTGATATACTACAGCAACAGCAGCTGGTTTATTTATTTTTTTACATCGTGTCAGCAAGGAAGAGTGGTATTAAACCACTCATTGCAGGTTTTGCAACTAATCTAAATTCTAAATGTAAGGCTTGCTTGTAAATTATAGCGCAGTCCTATGTTTTGTTTTCTTTTTAAGATAAATCTCCCTAATTCTGAAACTTAAACTTAAATGTTTATCTCCTAAAATGTGTGGGAAATATAATTTTTGGAGTCCACTTTATTGCTCCAATAGTCTAAATAGATGCGTACACACGCCACCAGAATACAGGGGCCAGTGGTATGTGCTTGTTGGGATGCGAGGAGGAAGCATGAGGCCTTTTTTACTAAAACGTTTTTTTTAAAGAAAACTACATAATTTTAAAACTTAATAAAAAATGCACGTTTACCTACTAGAGTGTGCGCGTTGTTTTAAATAATTTTTTGAGCCATTTTCAGTGCTTCAATAGTCCAATACTTTATGCATACTCACGTCACCTGAATACAGTGGTCAGTTACAGGTGCATGCTTGTGGAAAGTGATTCTACCTATATTTTCTGGCCCCATCCTATTTTGTAAAGGCATATGTCCTTTTTTACCAACTTTGGAATAAAAATTATCTTTTTAATTTTGGAATATCTGTTTTAATTGTCTACTCGAAATACTGTGTACACTGCTGCATGTGTAGGGAGATGGACCAGCTGTTGTGTTCCGCCAGAAGTCATCAATGCTACTGTGGTGTAGGATATGAATAGTGCTTTGTTCCTGATATGTTTTCTTGCTATAACAAATGTAATTCCCCTGTGGGCTGCAGTAATAACTAATGGTCACAAGATGTCACTATCTAGAATGTAGGTGAAAGGTGCAGTTTGCCCTATAACATAGCAGGCATAGAGGCATTGTGAGGGTTAACAGCCAGCCCAGATTGGCGAACTTAGGGTTATTGTAAAGTTCAGGAAGTGACAAGTTAGTTGAAAGAAGTATCTAGTAGCAGTCGAAGGTCAGAGGCTGCTATGGACAACGTGGGCCCAAGACTCGAGGCAGTGGATTGCCACAGAAACCCTCCTCCCGAGTCCCTTTGCCAGCCTGGGAACTTCGAGATAGACATCAAAGCCTGGGGGCAAATTCCTTCTGCAGAGCTGAAATTGGACTCAAACTCTAAGAGGTGGAGTGAGATGGAATCCAGATTTACTGCTAGAAAAAGAGAAGATCCCCTAGGATTAGAGAAGATAGTAAAATGGATGTTCTACCTATACCGAGAACCAGGGTTGAATTTGTGTCTGGTACCTATGGGAAAGATGCCACCCCATTGAGCCTTATCCTCTACATCTGACTGTAAATACTGTAAATGCTGCCATTTTCCAAGTAAAAGTTCAATTTTTTTTTTATGGAATCCGTGACCCCTGGAGTCATGACTGCCAAGGTTCTAGAAGAGGAAAGCCTCGAACCCCTGGAGGCCTTGGGTCCTCAAGTAAGTGTGATGCACTCCACACACAGCAGTACATCAGGACAGGGACACAAGTTGTCTGCAGGATGCCTGAGCGTGTGTGAACAGAAGCTCACCCACGACTACCTCGGCCACGACTACCTCGCCTGGGCATCTTACACCTGATCGCTATCTGGCAAGAAAATTAGCAGGAAGGAAGTGGAGGGCAAAATGGAGTATATGTCCCTTTGCTCATCTCAATCACAGTAAGATAATGTAGCCTTGTCCAATTACATCATCAGCTGGAGTTAGCGGTCTGCTGAGTCCACGTTCTCCGCTGCTTTAAAAGTTAATGTTATACATAATGAAATTTCAAATACACCAATGACACCTATTTCTATGCTGCCCAAAGTCCCCTATTCCACAGCACCCTGGGGGCTAAGGAGCCAACTACATAAAAAAACTTAAAGTTGGTATTTTAGAAGACATGAACAGTCAGCCAGCCTTTGTTATCAGAAGAGTTGGTGCTGTAGAAGATGGACAACACAATTCTAATGTCAACCTGTGTTCCAGGTTCTGTAAACTGAGGAGGTAGAGACATTGTCTGTGGTAGTAGCACTGAGCCAGAACAATCTTCGGGTAGGAGTCAGGTGAGGGGCAAGGAACACTAGCCATTTAACACACTGTCAACTTTTCATGGATAAGTCATAAGACTATTCAGGCAGTGACTTATCTGAGTCAACAAAGGGTTGAGCATACTGAAGTACATCCTGCCGGTTCACCTTGGAGTTGAGAGACACTCATATAGATTAAATAGTCCAACTGCCTATCTAATTTACATTGGTGCCTCTCAACTCAATGGTGGACCGGGTTGGTTGTACTTTAGTATGCTGAATCCTTTGTTGACTCAGTTAAAAATTCACTGCCTGAATAGTCTTACAATCAGGTATGGACTGGGGCTGAAATTCAGCCCTGGCATTTGAAATCACACAGGCACATGCTGTCCCCATCCCCAAGCTCCAGATGAGATATATTACCCTGGATGGAGGAAAGCAAGATTTACTTCAAGACCAATATTTCTAATGATACTTGTGGTCTGCTGGGGTAAGTGACGGAGTCAGCGACTTTGTGTTCCGTCACAACTCTTAACAGTATTGGTGTCTTCGGGACACCAATTCTGTTAACAAAGTAGCAGACAAGGTGGCCCACGACCAGACAGGCCCTTCTGGCATTTGCCAGAATTGCCAAATGGCCAGTCCGGTCCTGCTTACAACGGCTTATCTCCCTGTCTCCACTGATCCCGTCTCCCTGTGGATTCAGCCATCTTTTATCAAATTTGAGTAATTTTAGTTAACTGATAATACTTAAAAGAAATAAAAAAAACACCCAGCTAGAAAAACTCTAGAAACAAATACTGTGACTTCTAATCTGATTCATTGGCATTAGCCGTTAGTCACCAAAATCTGTCACACGCCAGTAAATTTGCCTTAAAATTCCTGTTACTGTTCTTGCATGAAATATTCACTTGAACTTAATGTTGCTGGGCTGATCTGCATATCTTCTCTACGCACTGCATTTATCCCTTTATAGAAAACCAGAAGAAAGGAAATAACTGGAAATACATAAAAATACCATGACACATTACACAGAAACACTATCCTAAAAGGTTTACATCAAGTCAAGCAAAGAAAAATTTTTTAAGATCCTTATATACACAGAATATTGAAAGATACAGCCCTCTTGATTTCCCACTAGAATGCATATACAGTATATATACTCCACTGTTAGGAATGGCGGAACACACCAAACAAAAATAATAAAGTGCGTTCGCTGCTCGGGGTCCACTGTGCAATAGGTGACATAACCGCTTCTAAGAGGTGGCAGGAGCAATATGGCGGAAATGAGCACAGGGTTAAACTTCACCCAGGTGCGCAGAGCACTCAGTTAATTCACAGAGATGCCAAACAAGTACAAATACAAAGGACTGATCCTGTTGAAGTCACAGTACTCAGTAAAAACGCACACACGGTATCAGGTCACAGGAGTAGCCCAAGACGGCGGCACTACGTCTGTCTAGACCTACCGTGTGCGCAGCATCGCAGCTGCGAACGCAAAGGGGGCTGCTACTGCAGCGCGGCGTGGACACTGCCGCTAAACGACAAGGCTAAGGCGCAAGCGCAATGTCGGGAGCTAGCAGCTGTGGATGTTGCAGCAGAGGAGCGCTGGCGCTGATTCTAAACTCAGTCCCTAACCACATACGTAATATCAGAGGGAAGGGGTTTTATAATGAGTCATTCACCAGAATCATACATCCATCCTCATACACACAGCAGCAAGTAAGTCTATACTAGCGCATGGCGGAATAGCCATGCGCGCCTTTTATAGCAGCCGGGACCTTCCATAAGCTTCCAGATCTCCGAGATGGACCAATGAGATCTGGAGCGGGACCTGAGCACATGACTCCCGATCTCCAATGGGAGACCATCCCATGAGCATGCTCTGTAGGAGGACAGAAGGACTTAGCCTCAGGAGAGATTTGCTGCAAGGCAATCTCCTCTGCAGTATATAAACAGCAGGAGACTGCAGAATGTGAGGGTCTGGATCCCTGCGGAGTAAACACAGAAATCCGATGCCTAACATTTCCCCCCTCCTAGGTCCCCCTCCTCCATGAGCCTTCTGATCCATCAACTTGTGCCCATCAGCGATATAGGCCTCAGACTCGTCCGAGGGCAAGTCTGATGTCCCGGTAGGTGACAGGGAGACCCGGGACAAGTGGAAGGCATCAGGGGCGGCAAGATTGCCAGGTTTGAGAAGGGACCAATGGGAGACAACGGGAGCAGAAGTTAAAGTGGAATGCCACCATGTGTCGGCAGGCGTCTCCACCCTTCGCTTAAGCAGGCTTTTCTGAGCACAATAGAAGCAGGCCCGAATATATTTAACATCCCGAGCCCTGTGCGGCCACCAGTAAGACCCTGCTAGGATTTTTGTGGTCTGCATATAGCCACAGTGACCACCCCTCCTGGACGCGTGTACCCACGCGAGAACCTTCGGCCAAAGATGGGGAGGAACAAGGGTCTTGCCTGGCAGTACAGAGTTTGGCCATTGCGGGGCACTGTTGTTCTGCGACACAGCGTGTTGACAAGTATAACCGCAACTGGAGTCTTGTGCCGGACGCGCCTGGAGAATGGCGCGAGACACCTCCATGGGCTCTGGGGGTGGAACCTCTGGCTCGGGTAGTTCCAGAGGCTCAAAAAAATTGGGAGCCGAGGTAACCTTCCGTTTGGATTGAGCACGCTCCATACCGCGCTCCGAAAAACGGAGGTTAAAGCGGGTGGAAATGGCAATCAGCTCTTCCAAACTTGCAGGAACCTCTCTGGTAGAGAGAGCATCATTAACATGCTCCACCAAACCTCTCCAAAACACAGGGATGAGGACTTTATCGGACCACTCCAGCTCGGAAGCCAGTGTCTGAAAACGGACGGCATACTGACTAACCGAGAGAGAACCCTGAGTCAAAGTGAGAAGCTGAAGAGAGGTGTCGTGTGTGACCCGTGGACCGAGGAAGACCTGCTTAATAGCTGTTAGAAAGTGAGCAGCAGTCCAAACCTCTGGGTCACCACGCTCCCATAATGGCGCAGCCCACTCCAACGCCTTGCCCGACAGAAGGGAAACAATAAACCCCACCTTGGCCCGTTCCATAGGGAATCGCGCAGCCAGTAGCTCCAGCTGAATAGAGCACTAGCTGATGAAACCCCTACAGGAGGCGCCATTGTCAGAAAATTTATCGGGCAACGGAAGGCGGGTAACTGTCGGCGCGAGGGAAGACGTGGACATACGGGAAACCGCGTCTGTGATTGCCTTTACAGCAGCTTCAGTGGATTGTGCAGCTGAGAGAGCCCTCTCAAGAGTGGCCAACTGGCCCTCAAGCTGCCGAATACACTATAACAGTTGCTGCTGTTCTGCCATCACTAGCCAGACCCTGGCGCTAGTATAATGTTAGGAACAGCGGAACGCACCAAACAAAAAATAATAATAAAGTGCGTTCGCCGCTCGGGGTCCACTGTGCAGTAGGTGATATAAACGCTGCTAAGTGGTGGCAGGAGCAATATGGCGGAAATGCGCACAGGGTTAAACTTCACCCAGGTGCGCAGCGCAATCTCAGTTAATTCACAGAGATGCCAAACAAGTACAAATACAAAGGACTGAGCCTGTTGAAGTCACAGTACTCAGTAAAAACACACACACGGTATCAGGTCACAGGAGTAGCCCAAGACGGCGGCACTATGTCCGTCTAGACCTACCGTGTGCGCAGCATCGCAACTGCGAACGCAAAGGGGGCTGCTACTGCAACGCGGCGTGGACACTGCCGCTAAACGACAAGGCTAAGGCGCAAGCACAATGTCGGACGCTAGCAGCAGTGGATGTTGCAGCAGTTGAGCGCTGGAGCTGATTCTAAACTCAGTCCTTAACCACATACGTAATATCAGAGGGAAGGGGTTTTATAATGAGTCATTCACCAGAATCATACATCCGTCCTCATACACACAGCAGCAAGTAAGTCTATACTAGCGCATGGCGGAACAGCCATGCGCGCCTTTTATAGCAGCCGGGACCTTCCATAAGCTTCCAGATCTCCAAGATGGACCAATGAGATCTGGAGCGGGACCTGAGCACATGACTCCCGATCTCCAATGGGTGATCGTCCCATGAGCATGCTCAGTAGGAGGACAGAAGGACTAAAGGCCCCTTTACATTTAGCGATGCACCAGCGATCCCGGCAACGATACCACCCGGTCAGGATCGCTGGTGCATTGCTAAATGGTCGCTGCCACACAGGCAGATCTCACAGTGATGCAGCAATGATCCAGCGGTCGTTACTTAGCTTTCAGACGCGGCGATCCTGACGTCCTCCCGTCCGCATCCACGTGTTGCTCGTCGGCGCCAGCAGAAAGCGCCCGATGAGAAATGGAGCTGCGCAATCTTGCGCGATCAACGACAGACAGCGGGGGAGCCGGTCGGAGGTAAGTATCACACATAGCGATATCGCTGCTGCTTCACCAAATCGGTGATGCTTTAGCGATATTGCTAGCGATATCGCTATGTGTAATACCCCCTTTGCTGCAAGGCAATCTCCTCTGCAATCTCCTCTGCAGTAGATAAACAGCAGGAGACTGCAGAATGTGTGGGTCTGGATCCCTGCGGAGTAAACGCAGAAATCCGACGCCTAACACTCCACTGCCCATGAAATAAATCTGACACACAGCATGAACAAGATAGCAGGCAGAGATTGAGGAATAATTCACAGCTCTAACGAGATTCTGTGAGAGGGAGAATGTATCAAACGCGAAACCCTCACAGCATCTATCAGCTGCAATCAGGCAGATAAAGGAGCAATCCCCGTTACGAGCCCTGACAGTAGTTAATGGGTTAAACAAGCTGTGACATCATCACGCGTGTTCCCAACATCTCTCCAATGCTAATTATTCCAGACTGTGCTATTTTCACAGCAGTGATACACCCAGCTAGTTAGACTAACTGAATGCTTAATGGAGCATTTAAGAACAACATGGAACTATTTGCTTTTGCCACATTTGTTCTACATCGGCGCAACGTATTTACAATTAATTGGTAATAACTTATTTCAATAAACGGAAACTACTGAGACTTTATTGCTTCAGTCGCAGAACATAAACAATTACAATTGGTAATGATATAGAAAATAGTATTTTCCATTTGAACAATTTCAGTATTATAATTGCATAAAATATTCCTGCTACACTGTTGGGGGAGTATGTTATACAGATGGCATCTAAGTAATACCGCACAGTAGATTATATAAAGATTTGTGGAGCAACTGCTGTTTACTAGTCTGGGACTCCAAGTAACTGCAAGTCTTTGTTTTAGTAGAAATATATATTATTAGCATGGCTGAACATAGATTTTAAGTGCAGAAAACGCTTAGAAGTTTCGGCTATGCCCCTTACTCTAAAAAGAAAACTTGCTGTTTTTACAGTCCTTTCATTTCCATAGTAGTTATGGCAGGCCAGCCTTACACAAGTGAAACTGCCTCCTATTGCGCAAAGGGGTTGTCCGGCCTTAAGGTACTGTCACACTTAGCGATGCACCAGCAATCCCGACCAGCGATATGACGCGGTCAGGATCGCTGGTGCCTCGCTATGTGGTCACTAGTGAGCTGCCACACAGGCAGATCTCACCAGCGACATCGCAGGGGTCGGCGGTCGCTACTAACCTGTCACACTAGGCAATCCTGCGTCCTCCCGCCTGGCTCCACGCTCGTCGCTCGTCTCTCCACAGGAAGCGCCGCAGGAAGCTGACAACAAGAAACGGCCCAGGACGTTCTCGTGCGATCAGCGATAACCAGCGGGGGAGCGGGTTGGAGGTAAGTATCACACACAGCGATATCGCTAGCAATATCGCTATAACATCACAAGATATAGCGCTATTGCTAGCGATATCGCTTAGTGTGACAGGCCCTTTATGCCACAAATGTACAATCACTCTATAAGACTTTGTGAATTCTCACATAGTGCGCACTGTCCGCTGTGTGGATTCACTGGCACCAGGTGCGGAGGGTGCGTGATTGCAAGTGATCACGTGCTGACTAGATGTGTGCAGCCTCGTTCAATGCAACTGTATTGAGTGAGGTCGGACATGTACTGTCGGAATGTGGCGGGTCCAGCAAATCACATACTTGCTGCCACATGACCACCCAGCAGCGGCATGGGAGAATCTTCACAGCGAGCAGTTCATGCAACATGAGGAATCACAAGTCTGCAGTCATTCTATGTAGAGTGACTGCAGCCTTGTAGCCTAAGTCTTAGGGTCACAGATTGAACGCTACACTTTTAATAGTTCTTAAAGGGAACTTACCAGGAGATTTGTTCTGCTCAAAACACAGTATTATATAGAGAGGTTTCTATGTTACAAAATTATTCTTCATTCTAAAATGCTGTGCCATTTTAGAGGAAACATACTTAAGAACACATACTGGGCTGAGGGACAAGTATACAGAATCTCTCTCTGGCTACACACAAAAATGGAAAGGCCTGTTAATCAATCCGAGCTTGGTGAAAGAAGCTGAAAGGAGATACCCAACAGACTCTTCTATCTGTGCACCGATTTGTATATTTAACTGTTTCTTTAATGCTGTCAGTGGTTTGGCGAATAATGAGCACTCCGCAAAACCACTGGTACTGAGCAGTGTAGACATGAAGCCAGCTCTGGGGTGAAGTGTAAGACTTGTTTGAAAGCTCATTATGAGCCTGCCTGTTTCTGCACTCCTCCTCCTCTCTTCACTTAGCATAAAGGGCTGAGTAAAGGGCCCTTTACACATAGCGATATCGAGAAAAGCATCACCGATTTTGTGATGCAGAAGCAATATCACTAGCGATATCGCTACATGTGATACTCACCTCCGACCGGCTCCCCCCCGCTGGCTATCGCAGATTGCGCGAGATCGGCCTGGTCTATTTCTTGTCGTCGGCTTCCTGCTGGTGCCAACGAGCGAGCCATGGACACAGGCGGAAGACGGTCACCCTCGCTGCGTCTGACAGGTGAGTACGACCGCCGACCGCTGCTGCATCGCTAGTGAGATCTGCCTGTTTGGCACCAGCGATCCTGACCGAATCGTATCGTGGTCGGGATCGCTGGTGCATTGCTAAATGTAACGGGGCCTTTACTCCACAGTGAGAGAACTGGCAGTCCGTCTTGTCTGAGCAAGATTAATTTAAGATGATTTAAGATAAGTTCTGAAGGAAAGGGGGAGAGTAAGAAGTGTCTGATAAATGGGGAAGGATGCCTGTACTATTGATTTATGCAACGTTAATTGAAAGTACCTACCTTTGCTTTTTCACTTTTATCACTTGACTACTCCCAGTCTTGTTGTAATGTGTATTTTATTTTGCAAGTATTTTGTGAGATGCAAAAAAAATTCAAATGCTAACTGGAAACTGTGTACAAGATTTTTCCTCATAAAGCTGTTATATTTATATTATACATACTACGGATCTTATAGGCACTATATTGTTGGCAACTTAAAGGGTTACTGGATGAATCATGGGCAATATGAAATCTAGAAATAAAATATCTTGAATAACAAGTAGGGCAAGAGGTGAAAAGTCTCCATTCAGTTTCTATCAATACAGATTTTTGCATAGGAAGAGACTTGACAATGAAGTTGCTCGCTGGTCCTGATCCATGGAGGGGCTGTCTATGTGACAGCTCACCAGTGATCAGCCTAACGATGTCCCAGTGATCCCATCCCATCGCTGGGACATCGTTGTGTAAAGGAGGCCTTAACAGGAGAAGCTGGAGGGAAACACCTATGTACTCCAGTCCTTTCTCTTTACCTGACGTATTTTTACATTATGTAATGAAGGAGCCTCTCTGTACTTCATGCTATTCACGGTTACCATGAACCAACTGACATTTTAAATGACATTCCAATTGATATGCAATTGGGATATGTGATAAATCACCAAAAGTGTAGAAACACAATAACACATTAATATCTACTGCAAAAATGAGATGTTCCTATATAAATTGTAATTATATAACAATTAACATATGAAGGAAGATATGTGTGTGGATGTTTCTGTGCTAATGAGTTTAGCAATATAATATGCAGCATTGTGGTTTGTTACGTGACCCTAGCAGGTCCATTTTACTAATTATGACAATTTGCCAGAAGTTACAGTTATACTTAAAACTTACAAAGTAGGGAACAAAAACTGTATTGTGAGGAATATTGTAACTCCAGGGAAAAAAAAAGAAAAGAAATGCCATTGTGGTCCTAAATCCTTAAGTGTCTTATTCACATGTGTCCACTCTTACCTTGACTTTGGTTAATTAATGCATTTTCTCAAGAAACAAATTTAAAGGGGTCATTCAGGTTTGGCATGAAACTCTGCAGTGACAACAGATCCAAAATTAACCACCCTGACATGCCCGGTACATACATTAAGAAAGCTGCAGAAGCCTTTACATCCTGTAGCAATCTGACGTGTATTTTAGGCCGCGTTCACATTAGCGTTCGGGGGCTAGTGAAGGGTTCCCGTGCGGTCGGCGGGCACGTCAAAACAACGCATATGCATACATTCGCATGTCCTGCATACCCAATGGTAAAGATAGGTACGCAGGACACATGCTGAAGTATATGGGAGTAGGCGCAGCTTAACGGAGTAAGGACGCAGCCCTCTGCAAAGCCCCTGAACACTAATGTGAACTTAGCCTTAGAAGGACCATAGCATCACATTAAGGGAACAAGCAGAATATGTGAATGCACACTTGTGAATCCTCACAGCCTGGGTGTATTGAGCGAGGCTGCGTACGTCTACTTGGAATGTGATCCGGGGGTATGCATATTACATACCTGCAGTCATACGACCATCCACTTCTGGCACTGGGGAATCCTGACAGTGCACGCTGTGAGGATTCACAAGTCTGCTATCACACAGAGTGACTGCAAACTTTCGTGCCAGACCTGGAAAACCCCTTTAAATACAGTATCATGATATGCATACAAAACCCTTGACATGCTATAATACACAGCATAGCCACAGGGTGTCTGCGCATAGAGACATATAGCACTGCAGTCTCATTACAGATTATAGTAAAAACGTGTTTTTTTTAAGCTGCTTCGCTTGTGCCACAAATTTCAAGATATGTCAAGCTGAGAGGAAAGACAATATTGGACACATCTTCAGTGTATGTCAAACTGTGGCTGCAATGTTGTTTTTAGTCACCATAATATTTGTTATCTGCACCTCAAAAACATTTCAAGAATTCAACCTTTTCTTACTTTTGACTCCGCAAAAACTCTTACCGTTTCTCTTATTCATTCTCTTCTCGACTATTGTAACTCTCTTCTAATCGGTCTCCCTCTTACTAAACTTTCCCCCCTCCAATCTGTTTTGAATGCTGCAGCCAGGATCATATTCCTCACCAATCGTTACACCGATGCCTCTACCTTGTGCCAGTCATTACACTGGCTACCCATCCACTCCAGAATTCAGTACAAACTTATTACCCTCACCCACAAAGCCCTCCATGGCTCAGCACCACCCTACATCTCCTCTCTTGTTTCCGAATACCACCCTACCCGCTCCCTCTGTTCTGCTGGTGACCTGAGGTTAGCATCCTCAATAATCAGAACCTCCCACTCCCGTCTCCAAGACTTTACATGTGCTGCGCTAATTCTTTAGAATGCACTTCCCAGGTCAATATGATTAGTCCCCAATCCCCATAATTTTACGCGTGCCCTGAAAACGCATTTATTCAGACTGGTCTACCGCCTCAACACATGAACCTAATCTATCCCTGTGTGGCACAGCCAAAAGTTTTACCATAACCAGGTTCCCCGCATCATGTTCCCACATGATTTTTGCATCCATTAGCCCTCTGTGTCCGTACTGTTACACACTTAACATTATGGCTGGTCCATACAATCAGGGCAATTGTTACCACCCACCTTTCGTGTCTACCTCTTTCCTCATAGATTGTAAGCTTGCGAGCAGGGCCCTCGTTCCTCTTGGTATCTGTTATGATCTATGTGATTATTGTTATGCTGTAATGTCTATCGTCTGTACAAGTCCCCTCGGAAATGAAAAGTGCTGCGGAATATGCGGGCGCTATAGAAATAAAATGTATTATTATTATTATTACTATTATTCCTAGATGTTTCTCCTCTTCTTTTCTCATCTGATAAAGAAATAATCAACATAACTATTTTAATCTGTGAGTTGTCAATATTTATTTGCTTAATTAATAATTATGTTCTTAGTTGGAATATACTACAGTGGAGAAAAAAGTATTTAGTCAGCCATATTGTGCAAGTTCTCCCACTTAAAAGGATGAGAGAGGCCTGTAATTGACATCATAGGTAGACCACAACTATGAAAGTCAAAATGAGAAAATAAATCCAGAAAATCACCTTGTCTGATTTGGCAAGATTTATTTTGCAAATTATGGTGGAAAATAAGTATTTGGTCATTAACAAAAGTTCATCTCAATATTTTGTTCTATCTCCTTTGTTGGCAATGACAGAGGTCAAACGTTTTATGTAAGTCTTCATAAGGTTGACACACACTGTTGGTGGTATGTTGTCCCATTCCTCCATGCAGATCTCCTCTAGAGCAGTGATGTTTTGGGCCTGTCACTGGGCAACACAGACTTTCAAATCCCTCCAAAGGGTTTCTTTGGGGCTGAGATCTGGAGTCTGGCTAGGCCACTTCAGGACCTGCATATGCTTCTTACAAAGCCACTCCTTCATTGCCCTGTGGTGTGCTTGGGATCATTATCATGCTGAAAGACCCATCCACGTTTCATCTTCAATGCCCTTGCTGATGGAAGGAAGTTTGCTCTCAAAATCTCACGATCTATGGCCCCATTCATTCTTTCATGTAGACGGATCAGTTGTCCTGGTCCCTTTGCAGAGAAACAGCCCCAAAGCATGATGTTGCACCCCCATGCTTCACAGTAGGTATGGTGTTCTTTGGTTGCAACTCAGCATTCTGTCTCTTCCAAACATGACGAGTTTTGTTTCTACCAAACAGTTGTACTTTGGTTTCATCAGACCATATGACATTCTCCCAATACTCTTCTGGATAATCCAAATGCTCTCTAGCAAATTTCAGACAGGCCTGGACATGTACTGGCCTAAGCAGTGGGACACGTCTGGCACTGCAGGATCTAAGTCCCTGGTGGCGTAGTGTGTTACTGATGGTAGTCTTTGCTACGGTGGTCCCAGCTCTATGCAGGTCATTCACTAGGTCCCCCCATGTGGTTCTGGGATGTTTGCTCACTGTTCTTGTGATCATTTTGACCCCACGGGGTGAGATTTTGGGTGGAGCCCCAGATCAAGGGAGATTATCAGTGGTCTAATATGTCTTCTATTTTCTTATTATTGATCCCACAGTTGATTTCATCACACCAAGCTGCTTACCTGTTGCAGATTCATTCTTCCCAGCCTGGTGCAGGGCTAAAATTTTGTTTCTGGTGTCTTTCAACAGTTCTTTAGTCTTCACCATAGTGGAGTTTGGAGTGTGACAGTTTGAGACTGTGGACAGGTGTCTTTTATACTGATAACAAGTTCAAACAGGTGCAATGAGTGGAGGACAGAGCAGCCTCTTCAAAGAAGAAATTACAGGTCTGTGAGAGCCAGAAATCTTGCTTGTTTTTAGGTGACCAAATACGTATTTTACACCATAATTTTCAAAAGAAATCTTGTCAAATCAGACAAGGTGATTTTCTGGATTTGTTTTCTCATTTTGACTCCCATAGTTGTGGTCTACCTATAATGTCAATTACAGGCCTCTCTCATCGTTTTAAGAGGGAGAACATGCACAATTGGTGGCTGACTAAATACCTTTTTACCCACTGAATGTATGGCCCCCTCTTCCCTATCCTGGTATGCATGGCCTCCTCATCCCCATACTTGTATGCATGGCCCCCTCATCCCCATCTGGTATTCATGGGAGCGATACTATGCCCCTCCATGCTAATCTATGCATAATGGCTTTCTATACTGAATGAGTATTTCCTATTTCAGCTTGCTGGGGTGCTAAAGTATTCTAGGAAGGGTTGCTAATTTTCTTGCTACTGGCGCTATTTTTTACCCTTTGGTATATTGAATTATTTATTGGATACTGGATGGTGTTCCCACCTCTATCCTAATGGACTGTTATTTGGTGCCTTAAACCCTATCCCCACTATCTATAGCTGTGATTCTTTGCTTCAGCAATTTTGTACACTTTATTTGCACATTATCATCGGTTGCAGCTAGGAATTTAGGCTTACACTCTGGTGCAAAAATACTCTGTATTATATTTGTATAGGTTATTTTTTTGTATTTCTTGTGTATATAAATCAAATTTACAACTTGGAATTTTTCCTGTACTTTAACACAAGACCTCTTCTTATTATAATGGTATATATTGTGGACATGCTGCATGTGACATTCTGTGCATAATTAGCAGATTTTGTATAGGGCTTGTGTTTGCTCCCATGTATACAGTTTATGGTTATTAACCACTGTATATTTTAAATGTTTTTAGTATCTTTTTGTGCTTTGTGTGTTCTAAGAAATAAATTTGTGATTGTTTTCATGGTGATCCCTGCTGTTTGTGTATGTTGCCTTTGCCTCTGGTTGTGTGATCATAGTGAGCACAGTGTTTGCCGCAACCACCGGGAGTTCACGTGTGCTCGCTACTAAAGGCACATGTAGCGGACACACATGATGGCCCGGCAGCTACAGGAGCCGGCAGCTGCAGCTCCCATGAATGCTATTAAAACTCAATGAATATTCACTCATCTGAAACTATGGGAGTGGAGAGCAGAGAATATTCATTCCCTTAAGTAGTGGGCACACGTGAACACCAGCAACTGCAGGAAGCTGGTGGCTGCAGCTAACAGCATGACCGCTATTAAAGAGAAATGAACATTCACTGCTCTCCAGTCCCATGGGCGAGGAGAGCAGTGAATATTCATTTCTCTTTAGCAGCAGGCACAGGCGTTAGCCGCAGACGCCAGATTCTGCCTCCTGTGACTCGCTGCTCCACCAATGCAGCTCCCTCACCTCCCCATCCACAGCCAGAGCAGGTACATCTGGACTAAAAAATGCACTCCCATTTTCTTCGACATTTTTGGAGAAAAAAAGTGCGTCTTATAGTCCAAAAAATATGGTAATTATTTTCCAATACCTTATATGGTGAATAAAATCGTGACATTAAAAATACAACTCATCCAGAAAAAAATAACTAGTTATGGCTGAAAAACAAAAAACGTGGTGCAAAAGATGAAGTGATACTTTTTAAAGAAAAAAAGTTGATACATTCAGTTGTAAGTCAAACCCTGACAAATTTATAAGTGGCTAAAAGAGTTGTAACATATTAGGGCCATTACAGGGTTTGTCAAGTACTTTTATATTGATGACCTATACTGAGGATAGTTCAATCGAATAAAAGGTGGATCTGCAGTGAGAATAGCTGATCAGTGGATGACGCCGGCAGTGAGAACAGTTGATCAGTGGAAATATCGGACCCCAGCGATCTTAAATTAATAACCTATTCTGAGGATAGGTCATCAATATAAAAGAAATTGAGCAACCCTGTAATTATTTCATTCTGACCATAATTTAACACCAAAGGCTATAACAAATCTCTGATTTACTCTCCTGATCTTGTCTTTTCATTAGTTTTAGCACTACTAACAGTGTGACATATTAAGTGGCCCACTTAAGAAGTAACAGTATTGATGATATCGATAGGCAATGTCTACAAAAGCTAATTCTATAGTTTGGTGGTTGGATAAAAATATCAACAGGATCAGTTAGCCTTTAGCTGTTGCAGTGAAGCTGGCCTCTAATGGTTCTCCTTCAGACTTAATACCATTGCAACTTTTTACAAAGGCATTCATCTTCACCCAGCATTATTATTCTTAACTCATCCAGAATTTGTTGGGAGACTCAATCTTACCCACTGCTACAGGCTTGAAAAACGAGCAAATTGTAAGACTACTGCCAGTAAAACTGCTAGATAAATGTTAAGTATGGCCTCATCAAGAACATAAAAATGCTTTTTCTAGAAAAATGTCAAAAGATTTTCTAACTAAAGCTAAGTAAAAAAGTAGTGGTGTAGCTAAATGGTGCACCCCTTTACCACCATTCCCTTTAAAGAGAATTTTGTCTCCTGGTTTATGCTGCCCCTTTGAAGAGCAGCCTAAATTAAGGGTAGATACCTTTCCCTTATTTCTGTGCTAAGTCACTTATTGGGCTTTTTGCTGTAGCTTTGCTAAAATCATTGCTTCATTTTCTGCAGAACTTCTAGTCCTCTGTTAGGCATTGGGTTCAGGTCGCTGCACAGCAGGAATCCCGAGCCTTGAATTCGGCAGTCTCCCATTCCTCTCTGGCTGCACAGGAGGCTGCTCAGCAGACTCGTCGATCCAGGCACTCTGCTCAGACCAGCTCTGTAGGTTTAGTTGCTGCTGCCACCGCTGGTCCAAATATAGCAATGCAGGTTGGTCAGCAGCGAGCTACTCCAGGGACTAAGTCCTCCTTTCGGTCCACTGAGCATGCCCGTGGGATGATCTCTCATTGGAAATCGGAGGTCACATGCTCAGGTCCTTCTCCAGCTCAGATTGGACCATCAGGAAGGTCCCGGAAAGATGCTGCAATAAAAGGGTCGCATGGCCGCTCGGCCATACGCTAGTATAGACTCAAATAGTTATGGAGTGTATGATGATTGATGCATGTATCTGGTGACTGACACATTATGAAACCCCTTCCCTTTGACACGTATGTTGGTAGGGTTTAGAGTCAGCGCCTGTCAGTGGCTAGTCTATATGCCACAGTGCATACCAGCTGTCTGCACACTAGCATCCAATTTTGTCGCCCACTGCAGGGCACTATCGAACCGCAGCAAGTGACAGCCACGCCGGTGCAACGACTTGTGCAACCGGTGCGCTTATCTGGCCAAACCCAGGGTGATTAGTGGCATCAACCTGAGTGGCACTGTGCACACTTGCACACGTTATTTCTTTAACCCTAGCTGACATCGCAGTTGTGGTGCCGAGCGCTAACGGTCTGGAGGGACTTCAGTCCTGCAGTCTAAGGGCTGAGTTCTGTGACCATATGCTAGCGCTCACACTGCCAAGCTCTGTGAGTAATAACAGGCTAAGTCATTTATTTGGTGGTTGTGTGGCTCTGTGGGTTAACCGAGTCCGCCTCTGTACACACTGGGTGAGGTTAACCCCGTGTGTTCCGTTATTATACCGCCATATCACGTCCGCCATTACCAAGCAGCAGTTAACACCTCTGCATGGCGGACCCCGGGCTGTGAACACACCTAAATACCATCTTTATTATTTGGTGCGCTCCGCCAGCCCCTAACATTCTCTCAGTGGCAAGCTCCTGCTACGTAGTCCTGATAGTCATGAGTTCTGGCTAGCCCTGACTCCATAGCTGATTAAAAGCATCAGAAAAAATAGCCAGTAAGCTGTCAATCAAAAATGGAGGGCAGGGTTAGCTTATCCTTCAGAAGGCTAGTAGATCTGCAGCAGACAAAACACTGCTTTTAGCAAAACTGTAAGAAAAAAGTCCAGTAATTGACGCACTACTGGAATAAGGACCTCTGCCCCCATTTTAAACTGCCCTCAGATTGGGATATTTAAACTTGGGGACAGAGTCCCTTGAAGCTGCATTCTAGAGCAGTCACACAGTATTAAAACTGTCCCAGGGAAAGTGTGCTACTAAAGATAAGCAGATCTTTTGAAATTTGAATTTGAGTGCTTTGCCAAATTTTCTAAAGAATTTGATTTGCGGGCAATGAAGCTGATAATTTCTAAGGAAATACATGTAGGGGGGAGTAGAGAGGACTGAGAACTCTGCTGACCATAAGAGAATACAATCAACAGGAGGAACAGTAGATTCCACTGACTGTAAGCGCTTACACCTTACAGGTGAGAGAGGACCCCCCTGAATATAAGACCTTACACTCTGAGAGAGAGAGAGAGGACCCCCCTGAAGATAAGAGCTTACACTCTAAAAAAAGAGAAAGAGGACCCTGCTAGACATAAGAGCTTACACTCTACGAGAGAGAAGATGCTGCCGACCAAAAGAGTTTACACTCTACAAGAGAGAGAGAGAGATGACCCTACTGAATATTAGCGCTTACACTCTATGGGATACTGGACCCTGCTGACCATAAGACCTTCCACTCTATGAAAGAGAGAGGACCCTGCTGAACATAAGATCTTCCACTCTATGAGAGAGAGGACCCTGCTGACTATAAGAGCTTACATACTACAGAAGAGAGAAAGAGGACCTTACTGACCATAAGAGCTTACACTCTACGAGAGAGAGAGGACCCTGCTGACCATAAGAGCATACACTCTACAGAAGAGAGAAAGAGGACCTTACTGACCGTAAGAGCTTATACTCTACAAGAGAGACAGGACCCTGCTGACCATATGAGCTTACACTCTATGAGAGAGAGACAAGACCCTGCGGACCATAAGAGCTTACACTTTATGAGAGAGAGACAAGACCCTGCTGACCACAAGAGCATACACGCTACAATAGAGAGAAGACCTTACTGACCATAAGAGCTTACACTCTACGAGAGAAAGAAGACCTTACTGACCGTGAGAGCTTACACTCTATGAGATAGAGAGGACCATGCTGGCCTTAAGAGATTTCACTTTACAGAAGAGAGAGGCTTACCCATTGACTCTAGAGATGGAAAATGACCCTTCTGTAGAAACTGTGCTCCAGTAACCAGTGATCTGTACTGATCACCACTACACAGGTAATGAAAATTCATTAGATATCACAGGATATTATGGGGAAACCGGTGTGGCTATCAAAAAATACCTTAGCCCACTCTCTGATGTTTTAGCAGAGTGGAAGATGGTGCTAGGGAAGTTTCTATTTTAATCGAATCTGTGTGTTTGAATTTGTGTGAAACAGAATTTTAAGAAATTCAACTTGAATTAAATCCTCAACGGATCTCTACCTGCTACTTCTTCTTTCCCTCTAATGATTGTGCAGAGAGCTGATAAAGTTCTCTCCCAATCATAAAGAGAACAGTCTTACAGAATCTATTACCTCCATGCTCTCATCTTTGTCCAGTGCAGGGAGGAAAAGAGGAAGCTAAACATTCAGTTTTTAGCTTCCTGCTACAGTAATGTGGAATTATAGAGGAGCATAAGGAGTAATGTGTTGAGAAATGGGTAGTAGTGTAAATCACAGTGGTGGGCTTGGAAGAGTAGTCTCTGCAAGAGAGAGGGAATTGGAAGCAAACTGTGCAAGAGATTGAGATTATGGGGCAGTCTGTGAGAGAATAGTAGAATGGGGAGCAGTCTAAATAACAGAGGTGGGCATGGGAGAGCAGTTTCTGTGAGTGTGTGGACAAGGGAAGTAGTCAAATGAGAGAGTTGGGGACAACTAGGACAGTCTGTGAGAGAAAGCTGGCATGAGGGATAACCTATGTAACATTCAGGACTTTACAAGGAATCTATGAAAGATGCATGGAGGATCATGGGGGCAGTCTGTGAGACATTATGAACCAGAACCACTCTGAGAAAGGGAGAACTTGTGTAGAGCAGTCAAAGAGAAAAATCATGGGAGCAATGTTGGAGAGCGAGGTAATCATGGAGAGCAGTCTGTGAGAGAGTAGGCAAAGAAAGCAGTCTATGTGAAAGAGATAAGGACAATGAGGGCAGTCTGTGTGACAAAGGTGGCATAAAGGATTGGCTGTGTAACAGATAGAACTTTATAAGGAGTCAATGTGAGAAAGATGGTGAACCACAAGAACAGTCTGTGAAAGAGAGATACATGATCATGGGATCTGTTTGTGAGAGATTATGTACCAATCTGTGAGAAAGGCCGGGGTCACACTTGCGAAAAACTCTCAATACCCGCCACTGCCGCCGGCACTAGGGACCGGAGTGTGCGGCTGCATGTATTTCTATGCAGCTGAGTGCTACGGTCCGAGTGCCGGCGGCAGTGCCGGGTATTGAGATGCGAGACTCGTGCGAGTTTCTCGCAAGTGTGACCCCAGCCAAAGGGAGAGCTTGTGTAGTGCAGTATGAATAAAAGAGAAAAGCCATGGGAGCTGTGTTGGAGAGAGAGGGAATCATGGAAAGTAATTTGTGAGAGAATATTAGTCTGTGTGAGAGGAGAGGAGACCATGTAGAGTAATCTACGTCAGAAAGCGAATGTCATTCCATACTCAGCCTTCCTGCTAGAGACACAAGGATGGACCCTGGAGGCTGAGCAAACCACTGGAGAACAAGTATGCAAGATCAACTCTATATTCCATAAAACACAAGGGATTCTGCTAATAACTGCTTCAATATCCTACATTGTACAATGCAGGACGACGGGGCCTGTGAGCCTTTCAATACACCCCTGGGGAGATGTTTTCTAAATAGCAATATCACTATGAAGAAAATGTACAAATTCAGCTGAACAGATAAGGATATATACAACTTTGCAGCCAATTTTATTGCATTTAAAAATATATATTTAGTTATTTTACGGTCAGGTTCACATTGCAACTTACCCGCACATCAGTAGCTTACACCTGAAGACTTGAAAAACGGACTTATGTCCTGTCGGTGCTATTGACTAATGAATCAGGCAGAGTCACTATGTGCTCTGATGGGCATAGTTTTCTGCCATATACTGTACGCCTAATTGAGGTGGGCTCCAAGATGTGGTCCACTGCATCTTGGAGCTTCCCTCAAATATTTATATACGGCCATTTGCATCATTACAGTCATTGGCCGTGTCAGTAAATACATCAGAATCCTATTTTACAGGGTTTCAGACTAAGCCCCAACAAGACCACTGATGTCAGATCAAAATGTGATGGTAACAAAGCCTAGAGCAGATCAAGCTTTTGGGTAATTTTGATGTGAAAATTGACAACCCCTTTAATAAAATCACCACCAATAACAAAAAGAAGTTTTATAACCTGACAGATGGGGATCCTTATCCACTTCTGTAACTCAATATTATCACCAAAGTTTATTTTGGCTGTTTTATGTTACAGAATTTAATGTTCCTTAACAAGCTTATCCACTACTTTATCACATAACGCCTAGAACAGCCGATTGGTGGGGGTGCCGGGTGTTGGACGCCAACTCATCACACACTGATGACCTATCCTAGGGATAGGTCATCAATGATAAAGCTGTGGACAAGGTCTTTAATGCTCACTGTTCTGATTTATATGAAACTGCCTTCAAAGTAACTTGATCAGTGAACTGAGTGTAATTATCAATTTTCAGCAGAAAATTCTTTGTCATAAAACATGTCCCTTTTCTCACAGGCCATTCCTAATGTTGACAATCAGTGGACAACAATGCTTTATTTCTTTCCTCTAAGTGACCAGTGGCTTCACAGTGACCTTACTGCCTATCTTTTAGCACTTTTCATTGTCATTTACACTCAATGTGATTTCAGTCATTTGTTTGGCCTTGTCATTTTTTTGTCATATTCCACAAAGTCACAGTTATAAAGTAAGCTCCATAACAATGATTAATAATGTTGACTAGTTCAAAATCAGCAATTCAATCCCTTTCTCAACCAGGTGTATTTTCATGTTTTTTTCTTACATATATTTTGAAAAGTTGTAATATTTTTTCTTCATCGGATACTCAAATAATTTTTACATCTTTTTCTCATCTTAGTTGAAGTGTAATTTTATGTCCTTTTTATACTTGTTTTTGGCCACATAAAAGAGTAAGTAAAGGAAATAATAGGACGGCGAAGCAGTTCCAATCAGTTCATGAGTTTATGTAACCATATGCCGCAATCTTTTGGCCCCTCTTGTGGTATCCTCGTGACAATATATCCCCTCCTAAGAGGGACATCCCAACTCTCAGAAAAAGGTTTATCTGAATGTGAAGCTTTAACCCCTTTATCCCCCAATCATGGTTTGCATGTTAATGACAGGGCCAATTTTTACAATTCTGACCACTGTCCCTTTATGAGGTAATAACTCTGGAACGCTTCCATGGATCCCGGTGATTCTGACAATGTTTTCTCGTGACATATTGTACTTCATTAAAGTGGTAAAATTTCTTTGATATGACTTGCATTTAATTGTGAAAAAAATAGAAATTTTGGCAAAAATTTTGCAATTTTCCAACTTTGAATTTTCATGCCCTTAAAACAGAGAAATATGCCACACAAAATAGTTATTAACATTTCCCACATGTCTACTTTACATCAGCACAATTTTACAACCAAATTTTTTTTTGTTACGAAGTTATAAGGGTTAAAAGTTACACAGCGATTAGTCATTTTTACAACACCATTTTTTTTTAGGGACCACATCACATTTGAAGTCACTTTGAGGGGTCCCTATGATAGAAAATAAACAAAAATGACACCATTCTAAAAACTCCACCCCTGAAGGTGCTCAAAATCACATTTAAGAAGTTTATTAACCCTTCAGGTGCTTCACAGGAATTTTTGGAATGTTTAAAAAAAAAATGAACACAACTTTTTTCACAAAAAATTTACCTTAGATCCAATTTGTTTTATTCTACCAAGGGTAACAGAAATTGGATCCAAAAGTTGTTGTACAAGTTGTACTGAGTACGCTGATACCTCATGTATACAGGTAAACCACTGTTTGAATGCATGGAGGAGCTCGGAATAGAAGGAGCGCCGTTTGACTTTTCAATGCAAAATTGACTGGAATTGAGATCAGACGCCATGCCGCGTTTGGAGAGCCCCTGATGTGCCTAAACAGTGGAAATCCCCCACAAGAGACACCATTTTGGAAAGTAGACCCCCTAGGAACTTATCTAGATGTGTGTTGAGCACTTTGAACCCCCAAGTGCTTCACAGAAGTTTATAATGTAGAGCCGTAAAAATAAAAAAAAAATATTTTTTTCACAAAATGATTTTTAGACCCCAATTTTTTATTTTCCCAAGGGTAACAGGAGAAATTTGACCCCAAAAGTTATTTTGCAATTTGTCCTGAGTATGCTGTTACCCCATATGTGGGGGTAAACAACTGATTGGGCGCATGGCAGAGCTCAGAAGGGAAGGAGCACCACTTGACTTTTTCAATGCAGAATTGGCTGGAATTGAGATCAGACGCATGTCGCGTTTGTAGAGTCCCTGATGTGCCTAACAGTGGAAACCCCCCAATTCTAACTCCAACCCTAACTTCAACACACCCTAATACTAACCATAACACACCCCTAACCCTAATCCCAACCCTAACCCTATTCTCAACACTAACCTTAACACTTTAGCCCCAACCCTAACCCTAACTTTAGTCCCAACCCTAAACCTAACTTTAGCCCCAACCCTAGTCCTAACTTTAGCACCAACCCTAACCCTAATGGGAAAATGGAAATAGGTACATTTTTATTTTATTATTTTTCCCTAACTAAGTGGGTGATAAAGGGGGGTTTGATTTACTATTTATGGCGGGTTTTTATGTTTGGCAGCAGTAACAAACTAAAAGACGCTTTTTATTGCAAAAAATAGTTTGTGCATCACCACATTTTAAGAGCTATAATTTTTCCATATTTTGGCCCACAGAGTCACGTGAGTTCTTGTTTTTTGCAGGATGAGTTGATGTTTTTATTGGTACCATTTTTGTTCACATGACATTTTTTGATCGCTTTTTATTTCGATTTTAGGGAGGCAGAATGAACAAAAATCAGGAATTCATGAATTTCTTTTGGGGGGCATTTATATCATTCTGCGTGTGGTAAAATTGATAAAGCAGTGTTATTCTTCGGGTCAGTACGATGACAGCGATACCTCATTTACATTTTTTTATGTTTTGGCACTTTTATACAATAAAAACTATTTTATAGAAAAAATTATTATTTTTGCATTGCTTTATTCTGAGCGCTATAACTTTTTTATTTTTCTGGTGATGGAGCTATGTGGTGGCTTGTTTTTTGTGGGACAAGATGACGTTTTCAGCGGTACCACGTTTATTTATAGCCATCTTTTTGATCGCGTGTTATTCCACTTTTTGTTTGGCAGTATAATAAAGCATTGTTTTTTTGCCTTGTTTTTTTAATGATGTTCACTAAAGGGGTTAACTAGTGGGACAGTTTTATAGGTCGGGTCATTACGGATGCTGCGATACTAAATATGTGTACTTTTATTGTTTAGATTTTTTTATTCAAATATTGATTTATTGATGGAATAAATATTTATTTTTTATTTTTTTTTAGATTTTTACAGTTTTTTTGTTTCATGTTATGTTTTACACTGTGTCCCACTATGGGACACTCATTTTGTGCAGGCTGATTCCTTATATGTCATGCAGATCTGCATGCCATATAAGCTTTCAGCCCTGCATGTAATTTCTCACTAACCTCAGAGACTTCCTGACATGCACTGCGCATGACAAAGTCTCTGAGCTCTGGTAACCCGGATGTCATCATGACGACATCGGGTTACCATGGGAGCGATCGGGACCCCGTGTCATGCCAAGGGGTTTCCAATCCAAAGGCAGAGGGGCTGTCACAGTTGACAGCCCCTTTACCTGCTCCCTTGATCGTAGTGTGTTGCGGATTAAAGTGACGGGAGCGGTCCGTGACTGCTCCTGGCACTTAGTGCTGGGTGTCTGCTTTGAGAATCAGCTGACACCCAGCCGTGATCACCCGCGCCCCCCCCCATGAGCGCAACTGATCGTGTATGACGTACTATTCTGTAGATGGTCATAGGGGCCCGGGGCACATGGACGGAATAGTATGTCAAAGGTCAGGAAGGGGTTAAAAGACCGGACCCACCTGATTGCATGAACAACAGACGCCATCCATATGGCATCACCACGGTATCCACATTCTCTCCTCAGGACCGTAACTCTTCCAATGTAACAAATATTGAAGACACCGACATGCAAAGTGAGAATCGATAATCTTCACTATCTGGAATTCCAGATTTCCATCAACAATAACTGGGGAAGGTTGTGATGGGGATAGTTCAGATTAAGCAATACATTTTTTGAGAAGTGATTGGTGAAACACATTATGAATCTTGAAAGTGTGTAGCAAAGCAAGGCAATATACTACTGAATTAACAATGGCAACTATCTTATAGATGCAAATATACCCAGTTCCCAGTTTTCAAGAAGGAACCTTCAACTGAATGTTCTACGAGGACAACCACACCAAATCACCAACACACGTCCGGACCGACCAAGCATTTTTGATAAGCCATACTCTAAGATTTGGATCTCATCTTCCTCAAATTATTAAAGGGAACCTGTCACATCATTTTTAGCAACTAAACGGTCATCAGTGTGTTGTTAATGATTGTTTTCAATCAAAACGTCTTCGTAATCATCTCCAAAAATCACTTTGTATAGTTATATAGTACCTTCTCTTTCAGTCATAGGAGTGTCGCTTAATTTTCTTTCAGTTAGAGGCTTGTCATATTTTCGACACCCATGCCCTCTGATTGATGTTCCATGGTGCGCTGACATCAAGGGAATCTGCTGTAAAATCCCCCGCTTGTGCAGTGCTGAGCAGTTGCCCGCGCATGTGCAGTGACGAACGGCTAACCACGCTTGTTGTTCAGTGACGAATGACTCCTCGCACATGAGCAGTGAATCTGGATGTACGTACCCAGCTTCATTGACTGTGTGCACATGCATCGGATTAGCTGCGAGTCATGGCCTCTGTAACCACAGTCGTCACTGCGCAAGCATGTGGAGCCACTTGACACTGTGCAAGTGTGGGATTTTAGAACAGATTCACGTTACGTCGGCACACCCTGTAACATGAATTAGAGTGCATGGGCATCAACAATATGTCGAGCCCGTAACTGCAAGAAAATGAAGCGCCAGTTCTATGACTGAAAGAAACGGTACTATGCAACTTTAAAAAGTAACTTTTGGAAATGATTACGGTGACATTTTGATTAAAAACAACATGTTAGTGATGCACATTGCATCACTAACATCACACTGAGGCCAGTTTAGTTGCTAAAAAATGACATGACTCTTTGGTGCATTGAGAGCAGTATTCCACTCATCCCCCTCCTTTATACTGATGAGATTATATTCCCTCTGAGGTCAAGTATAGAAAACCACTTAGACCTGACAATCTGATTAAAGAGATCCAGAATAAAAGGGAAAGGATATGGATTATGAACCGTGATCCGATTTAGTTCAAGGAAATCTAAGCAGGGGCACAACCCATATCTTTTTTCTTAACAAATAAAAATCTAGCTGCAATTGGAGATGAGGAAGGTCTGATATGAGCTGCAAGAAACCAAATTTTCCTCAATTAGTTCCCCTAACTTTAGCAACAAAAACTTCTCGCACTCTTTGAAATCCTTTATGTTCCTGATAAAAAATTCAGTTATCTTTGAATGCCTATCAGAATTTAGCCATAAGGACGGAAGATACATTATTCTTGTTTGCAAGATAAAGGATAATATCTTAACATTAGTCTACTGCCGGACCCGTGCTCTCCGTTCTGGTAATGAGCTAAGACTAACAACCTCAATAATCCGAATCTCCCACTCCCGTCTGAAAAGACTTTTTGCGTGTTGTGCCAATTCTTTGAAATGCACTACCCAGGACAATTCGATTTATCCCCAATATCCACAGTTTTAAGAGTGCACTAAAAATACATTTCTTTAATCTGGCCTATCAACTCACTACAGTTAGCTAACTATCGCTGTTTTGCCCAACACAAAATTTTCTTCCAAATCAGGACCCTATTAGCATCTGTTCGCACACTGTCCACTACTCACTTATTATCCCTCTGTGTTTGTACTTGCACTGATAGTGGCTGGTGACTGGTTCATGCAGCGCTGTGAATTCCCCTATGTATTTTATTGTTGGTTGGACAATACAATACAAGCATTGTTTTTACCATTTTCCTTTTGTGTCTCCCTTATTTCCTCATAGATTATAAACTTGTGAACAGGGCCCTCATTGGTTTTGCTATCTGTTGATTTTGTGTTTTTCTGAAATGTATGTATTGTCTCAACAAATTCCCTCTAAAATGTGAAGTGCGGCAGAATATGTTGACCCTTTAGAAATAAAAATTATTATTATTATTACCATGATTCTAAAGAGTAAAGGAGATCCCCAGGACGTAGATAGTTTTCGTTCAATTTCTTTATTAAACTCAGATACAAAAATCTTAGCAAAGACAATAGTTACAAGAATTCAAAGGTTTCTTCCCATCTTAATACACAAAGATCAAGTGGATTTCATTGCTGGTAGGCATACCACTGAAGCCACCAGGAAAACATTAAATCTTATGTCATTCATTGAAAAAAATCAAACACCTTCACTACTACTAACTCTTAACAATGAAAAAGTGTTTGATAAAGTTCATTATTGGTTTTTATTCGCTGTTCTAAAAAAATTGCCTTAGATAGTCATATTTTTAACTTACTGGTTTATATTTTTTGTCTAGTAATTTTAATAAGTCTAACAGAACTAGACAAGGCTGCCCATTGTCCCCTATGTTATTTGCAATGTTCATCGAACCATTAGCGGAGAGCATAAGAATGGACCAAACATTTAAAGGCATATGTTTTAATTCAAGACAATACAAAATAATGTTATTTATTGGTGATATTTTACTCTCTTTGACAGATCTTTAAATTCAGTGAGATATTTAATAGAGACTTTAAATCTTTTTCTAGAATTTCCTTTATAAGATTAACCAAACAAATTCACAAACATTCAATGTTAAAATAGAAGACTTACAAATTATTATGAAAAAGGAAATCTCCTTCAAAAGGGAGCAAAGGAAAATGTAATATTTAGTAATTCAATTACTTAACTTTTTCTAACTTAATTCAAGAAAACTTATCAGCAGTAAACAAAAATATTCAAACCGATTTACAGAATATATCCAAAGTACAACTTTCCTCGATAGGTAAAATAATTTCTTACAAAATTATAGCGCTTCCCAAACTCTTATATATACTAAAAGCTATGCCCATATTTATTCCAAAAGCATGGTTTCAGAAATTGAAGATGGTTCTGCGAAAGGTTAGGAATCAGAACTACACCGGAGGAACAGGCAAATGACTTGAAGAGAGCTGGGAACACAGTCTCAAACCTTATCGCTAGTAACACACTATGATTAAAATCCTGCAGGGCATTCATGGTCCCCCACTCACACGAGCACATGTCCAGGCCCGTTTGAAGCTCACCAATGACCATCTGGATGATCCAGAGGAGGTATGGGAGGAGTCATGTGGTCAGGTGAAACCAAAACAGAACTTTTTAGTATCAACTCTATTCACTGTGATTAAAGGAAGAAGGATGAATACAACCTCAAGAACACTGTCCCAACCATGAAGCATGGTGAGGTAAACATCATACTTTGGGGATGCTTTTCTGCAAAGGAGACAGGATGACTGCACCATTTTGAAGGGAGGCTGGATGGGATCATGTATCGTGAGATTTTGGCCAACAATCTCCTTCCCTCAGAAAGCGCACTGAAGATTGGTCATGGCTGGGTCTTCCAAGATGACAATGACCTTAAACACACAGCCAGGACAAGTAAGCAATGGCTCCTTTGAGAAGCACTTCAAGGTCCTGGAGTGGCCTAGCAGGTCTCCAGACTTGAACACAATAGAAAATCGTTGGAGGGAGCTGAAACTCAATGTTGAGCAACAAAAGCCTCAAAACCTAGAACATATGGAGAATATTTGTATGGAGGAGTGAGCCAAAATCCCTGCTGCAGTGTGTACAAACTTGGTCAAGAACTACATACAGGAAATGTCTGACCTCTGTAATTGACAGCAAAGGTTTCTGTACTAAATGTAACATTCTGTTTTTCTATTGTATCAAATATTTATTTAATGTAATAAAATGCAAATTAATTATGTAAAAATCATATGGCGTGAATTTTTGGATTTTTTTTAAAAGAATTTGTCTCTCAGAGTTGTGTACCTATAATAAAAATTACAGACCTCTCTATTCTTTGTAGGAATGAAAACTTCCAAATTGGCAGTGTATCAAATACTGTGACCTACCCACAGAGGAAATATTTACACTCGGGTTGCCAACCACCCCACAGCCGGGGCTCCTTAGTTTTCTGGAGGCCGTTTGTAGCTACGTATAGATGCAAAGGTATCAACAAAATGACCCTCCTTACCCCCAAAAAACTCACACTCCCTCTTTGCGCCAAAGTGCAGGAGGATTGGTAAAGTTGTCCCCCCCAACTGCATGGGTTCATCGGTAGACTGAGCCCTAGGTTTCATTGACCCCTGACCCCATGAATATTAAGGTATCTAATTGTCATGATCCAGGTTGGATCTGACAGATTAAATGTACAAAGTAACCTTTTTTTTTCCTTTGGCTGTGTGCCAAAGGTGGTTTTGCCCCCGGTGGCCATTAGGGTCATTGCACTGTGGTGATTTCAGTTGTAGTTTTCCCCCCGGTGGCCATTAGGGTCATTGCACTCTGGTTACCTTAGTTTGTGCACGTGATTATGTAACAGGTGTGATTGCTCTATAAAAGAGTATCAGGTGTGTTAATCACTGTTGGTGATAGTTCCTCATTTGCAAGCAAGCCTGGGTAAAGAATGGAGCTTTAGGAGAGTCACGGGCAGCCCAGTCAGAGTGCTGGTGCAGCAGCTATGGTGTCTGCAAGGAGGGCTGGCATGGATTGGTGGAGTGTCAGCTATGGTGTCTGCAAGGAGGGCTGGCATTGCTTGGTGGAGTGGCAGCTATGGTGTAGAGCTGCACTCAGGATGCTGGACTCGGTTGCTGAAAGCTGGACTCAAAATGTTGGACTCTGCCAGAAAAGCTGGACTCATTTGCTGGACTCTGTTTCTGGACAGCTGCACGCAGGTGTGCACTCTGTTTGCTCCAAGGCTGCACTATGGTGCTGAGAAGAGTCCAGGACAACTCAGTCAGAGTCCTGGAGTGGCAACTATGGTGTCAGCGAGGAGTTCGTGGAAAGCATGGTGGAGTGGCAGCTATGGTGTCAGTGAAGAATTCTTGCAGAGTTTGGTGGAGTGGCAGCTATGGTGTAGAGCTGCACTCAGTTGCTGGACTCTTTTGCTGAAGCTGCACTCAGGTGCTGAACCCCATTGCTGGACAGCTGCACTCAGGTGCTGGACTCAGTTGCTGGACAGTACACCCAGATATTGGAGACGGTGGAGGAAAAGATGCACGCAGGTGGTGGGCTCTGTTGCTGGGAGCGTAAGCAACAGAGCAAAGCTAAGTGGTGTTCCCCTGTTTTGTCACTTTTCCTTATGTGTGTTTAGTGCAGTGGTGGGATTAGTTTCTGCACCGACCAATTCCCTAGTGAGGGTTTAGGTGCAGGGCGAGTCAGGGTTTTTAGGTTCCTGATCGGCGTCCGGTGCGGAACTGGCCTACGGAACGTTAGGAGTGTAGAGACACTGACTCAGGGGAGTGCAGGAGGTCTACATGTCCCCGTTCCCTATCGCAGGGCCACCATTGTTATTGTTACCCAGGTTTTCCCTATCCCCTGTGTCTGGTTGTATTAATTACTGGCCTGCGGGCCGCGTCACACTGGACAATTATACGTGCCACCTCCTGTTGTATCAGTTACCGGCCTGCTGGCCGTGTCACACAGGACGGGGCACGTGACACTAATTATGTCTCTAACAAAGACAGCTATCCACTCAGTTAGCTAGATATGGCCACCTCCAGGGAAACCAGAGTCTCATACAGAGGAAAGGTATCCTTTATCCTCTCAGAAAACCAATGACAAAACTGAATAAGGCACACAGGGTGATTCCACCTAATATCCATATGCCACCTACAGAACTAGGAGCAATACTCCTCCACTGGAAAATCTCACTGGTGAAGATGAGGTAGTTTAGACTAAGCCAGAGAGATGAGGTTGAGGTCGTCATAGATAAGACTCAGAGCGTGAAAAAATTCCTTGACCATCTGAAGCAATCAGACGGGAATCAGACAGGAGAGAAAATGCCCAAGCGTGAGGGTCAACCTGGATAAGAGAGATTATGATTGCCACCCGTTGCTCCTCAGTAACCAAAAAAAATTTACAGAACTCCCTGAAAACCACAAACTTATCCCGACCCGCCAGAGAACCTATCCGGAAAAAGAACTTGGTGCTCCACCAGGGGCTGCAAGCAACTGAGCTGAAGTCTGCTACCTCAAGACAGAGCAACTACAGGATCCATAATGATTACCCTTAAAGGTGGAGATGCTGGGGTCTCACACTTTGCTTATCTCCTATATGAAAGGTGATCTGATTCCTCCACCACCCAGGGGGATATGAAGCATATGTGTACAGGAAAACATAAACCTGACAGACAGGGGAAACAGACAGGGATAAAAGAAAACTTCAATCATATAAATGCACTCACCAAACAACCGAGTGGAAATCAAGGGAACAGTAAGAGGGGTAAACCAAATGGGAGAGGGTTCGGATAAACACACTTTATCAAATCCATGTAGATATCTTCTGTAAACTACACCAAACAACTGCTACTAATTCAGAACTCTCCTTTACAATCAAATCAGGAAGCTGTAGCTGTTGTGAATTCTCTTACTTCTGAGTCGGGGCTCCCCCTGGTGGTTACTGTGGGTAGTGGAGCTGGCTGGATTGGCAGAGGTCTGCCACCTGATGATGAGGATTGGAGATCTGGGGTTACTGATTGGGAGTATTTAAGTGAGCAGCCTTCCCTCAATTGTTGCTGGTGGTTAGTTCTTCTGTGCAACTTGAGGTCTGCTGTCTCCTGCCTGACCCTGCAGTTTTCAGCTAAGTTGTTCATTTGCTAATCCTTTGCTACTGATCTGGTTTTGCCTCTTTCTGCTATGTTTGCGGGTTCAACGCGCTCCCTGCTGGGGATGTGCTGGACCCTGCTCCATATGTTACAGCTTGTGTCAGTTTGTTCAGTCCCTTGTTATATTAGTCTCTTTTGCTTTGCTGCCAGTTTACACCAGAATGCTGATATAGTGGGGGAGAGACCTCAGTGTTTTTTGTACATCAGACGTGTTGGACTTTTTAGGATTTTTGCGTGATTGCAGACAGTGTCTTTCCTGTCCTATCCTATCTAGACAGTTTGGGCCCCATCATTTGCTCAGTCTATTTTCTGCCTGTGTTTGTCCCTCATCTGGTCTCACCGACAATATATGTTTGGGGGCTATCTATTTCTTTGTGGTTCTTCTCCGGGGCAGTTTAGATTTCACCTTTCTAGCTTTAGGCCTAGTTAGTTCTCCGGCTGTGTCGAGGCGTCTAGGGCATCGTAGGTACACTCCATGGCTACTGTTAGTTGTGTTGTTAAGATTAGGGGTCTGCAATCCGCTAAGTTACCAACCTTTCTGGTTTCCTGGTGGCCTAGCCTATTCCTGCCATCCTCCTCAGTGACCTGTTCATAACATGTAACTATCACTGACAACTCCCAAGTGTCAGTGCCGAGCATATATACCCGAGGGGAGTGGCTAACACAGATCAGTTGAGTGAATTCTGGATGGAGAGCTCCAGGAAATAACTGAACTGATTAACCCTTACAATGTCAGAGCAAGGAAAACCTGCACTGTTTAATAGGATGTTGAAGCAGTTCTAATCATTGCAGGAGTTTGTGCAATCAGATCTCCAGACTTCTCTCTGTGCGGCATCCTCGCGACATGATCCTTTAAATAATAAAATCGTTATTATTTACCTGTTGTAGCCACTACTGCTTCAGCAACTCCACTCCACTGCTATCTGTCTATTCTTTGTCTTCAGGGATATGTTTTTGACATCCCATCTACAACACATAGCTGGTATAGACAATCCCTGTTCTCAGTGGTCTTGTGCCTCCAGCAACAATTCTGAGGCTAGTGATCGCTTGCAGCATTCATGTGTTGTAGATGCGACAACTCTACTGCAACCCTGTATACAAAAACAATATACAGTGTTTAAGGCAGTGATGGAGAGGAAAGGGCTTCAACAAGTAATGCTCATTCAGTTGCCCACTACTTTATCATTATTGACCTGTTCTTAGAATAGGTCATCAATGTCTAATCATTTGGGGTCCAACACCTGGCACTCATGCCAATCAGCTGTTTTCAGTGTTGACGCCGGCCAACAATGCTTAATTGTGAAGCTACTCCATCCTCTGATAGTGGCCACAGCTGTGTACTGCACACCCGCATCCTATTCAAATCAATAAGAGGTGGATGTGCAGTACCCAGCTGCGGCCACTATCAGAAGACAGAGCAGCTCTATAGCACCTGGAACAGCTTATCAGCGGGGGTACTGAGTGTCAGACCTGCCTGATTAGATACTGATGACTTAACATTTAAACTCAAAATGTTGCATAATGTTTCATGAATCTGGTGCATCTTTAGCTATAACACTTCTGTGTATGACAGATTAGCCACATTTTACTCCTCTTGCCCCTCTTCTTAGAAAAAATAAGGAGTCACAAAAAAGGGGATAAATAGATAGCAAACGTGCATTTTGGTGAGACTGCCACTCACATACACCTTAACTCCACTAACACTCTTGAAACAGCCTGCAGCTACCGGTCATCCTGGCTTTGGATGTCGTAAACACCGTGAAAACAACTAAAATAAGAGGTGCGCCACGTGATGGAATAAAAATGGATCATATATCCTACAACATTCTAATGAAGAGGAAACCTGAAATGCGTAGATTTATACTGTTTTCATTGCTGTTCACTCTGTTAAATAAATTCTGTTATTGCAAGCGTGGAATTATTGTCACGGATCCTACACTCTGGCAAATTGAGTAGGAGAAGCTCACTTAGAAGAGGGGATACGAGGTCTCTTCCCCGCCCCCCACGGATTGTGTTGGAATTAATCCTCATCTTGTGGGATCTATTATCCATTGTCGTTCAGTTGGCTGGCACTCCTCTTTTTTGTTTTACCGTAGTTGTTTAGAGTGATTTTGGGTCACTTTTCAAAAAATCTTAATTCATAAAACTGGGTTAGACCTTATTTGCTTAGCTAACCACACACAGACTATACCCACTTTTTAGAAAAGGCAAGAACAATAGCAACATTTTTGTTAACATAAACAAATGGTGTAAAACTAGTGATGATCTGAGTATTTTGGTGTGCTCGGAGATTGTGTTTGTCAACAAAGCAGCATGATTTGTGGCTGCTGGACAGCCTGAATACGTGTGGAATTCCTAACAAACAGGCAATCCCCACATGTATTCAGCCTGTCTAGCAGCTGCAAATCATGCAGTTGAGTCCATAAACACTAAATCTCCGAGCATGCTAAAATACTTGGAGATCACCCAAGCATGCACGGGAAAAGCCGAGCAACGAGTATACTCGCTCATCACTATGTAAAACCCTTAATTAGTGATGAGCCAGTATACTCATTGCTCGGGTTTTCCCGAGCATGCTCGGCTGGTCTCCAAGTATTTTAGCGTTGATTTAGTTTTCGTCGCCTCAGCTGCATGATTTATGGCTCCTAGACAGGCCGAATATATGTGAGAATTCCCTAACAAACAGGCAACCTATAATAATAAATAATAATAACAATAATCACTACTCTTAATAAATTCCCTCCATATGTAAAGGTATGTTTTCACTACCTAATTGTGGCCATTAAGAAAATGCCGATAGGCTAGATCTAAGTGATTGGTGGTCATTTAATGGCCTGTTTAGATAGACGATTGAACCTTCCATGCACACAGAACAATTGACAATAGTTGCTATGTATGCATAGGCTGTCATTTTTCTCGGTAGCATATGTCCAGGTTTATACAGGAATGAGAGAATTGCAGAGAACGACGATTTTTAAGCAAATGTACAATCATTTTGCCTAATCAGAGGTGTGGAGTCAGAGTAGTGGAGTCGGAGCCCATTTTGGTGGAGTTGGAGTAGGTATAAAATGGACTAACTCCGACTCCTAAAATATATAATAAATTGGGTACAGTAGTTGAATGCAGTTTGTGGGGAATATTTTTTTCATAAGAATTTGGGAAAGTTATGAAATGTCCTATGAATGTCTGTGCTATTCCTGGTCTAAGGTCTAGAGTTTTAGCTGAGATGAATCTGTGCTGCAGTTTATGTTCATGATAAGGAGTGAAGCTCCACCTCTACAGATAAGGGGAAAAAATAACAAACACCCAGGGAATGAATGCCTGCATTCATCTCAGAACTTCTGGAGTGAACAGGAAAGCAGGATTAAGGTAAGTACTTCTTAAAACATATCTAAACTTTCAATAAACTGTGCATAAATCAATAGTCCAGTATATGTTGTCTCTGTATACTTGACGTTTTAGTTTGTTTTTCCTCTTAGCTCCTGTTTGGAGAAATGACCTGCTCTGATGACTTATATACACTATACATATATAATTTTAGGGGAAAAACTGTTTTCTAACATCTCAAATATGGAAATACAGTAACAGGATCAATGAGGACATATATATTTGTGTGTGTGTTCTGGAATATGATTCAGTACAAATATACTCCCTCCCTCCTCCCCTCTTCATAGACTATGAAGAAATATGATGTGAAGCATTTAGTGAGCTGTACCCTGAGACAAGTCTGACATTGAAAGTTCAGAGTAAAACTTTCTAACATATTTTACAAACTTTATACTTATCATCTGTTTTATTGATTTATGCAGATTGATTTATTTCCATCCTAAATTATACAGTGCACGATTCCCTATTCTTGCAAGAATTTCAATATACCTTATTTTTATTTACAGGACAAAATTATTTTTAGAGAGATTTTACAAAATGTTCCTTCAAGAGCTTCCAATCTAAAATGACATTAACAACGCTGCCACCCAGAAGTTCACAAAGCTGTGATTGAAAAAAAATCACAGCAGCACCAAGAAACCAGAGCCCAACACTTCCCGCTAGGTCAAGGAGGAGGAAAGAGCGTCTCAAACATCAGTTACAAGATATTTTGTAAGTGACAAAGCTACTGTAACAATGACAGTAGATGTGTTTAAAAGACAGCTCATCGAGCTTGTTGAGAAGGGCAGTGTCCCATTATCATTATTTGCATGACCAGTTTTTACAGCTGTTAATGGAGAAATGGCCCGCAAACTTTGCGTTTCTCTGGAAAGAGAAAGTATTAGAAAATTACTGATTGAAGAAGCCCTTAACCAAAGGGAGGATCGTAAAAAGTCTCTCAAGAGACGCTTTGTTTTTCTTAAAATGGAAGCCTGCAAATGACACAGAGTGAACTATGTTGCTATCAACGTTCAATATGTTTGTGACAACAAAAAAATTGTTGCTAAGACGCTGGCAATAAAAGTTACTAAAGCTCATCACAGCAGCCATTTTCTCCGGACCTTAGTGGAAAAAGCTCTGTAAGATTATGAACTCACAAAAGAACAGGTACTTGCTATTGTAACTGAAAATGCTTCAAACATGATAAGTACAATTAAACTGATGAATGAAAATAATGAAGGTGAACAGCAACTAGAAGAACATTTCACATTCAGTATGTTGGAGATGGAAGGCCACAGTCCTGTTCCAATAACAGAGGAACAAACAGATATTACTACAGAAGAACAGTAAAATGATTGTTTACAATTAGATGATCTTGTTGAAGCTTCTTCACACCTCTTTCATATTCATCACATGTGATGTGTTGTGCACACGCTGCAGCTGGCAAAAAGAGACAATATGCAAGAGAGACATGCTGGAACTCTTATTAGCAAAGTGAGGATATTGGATATTGCTGCCAGAACCCCTAAAATTGATTCCATCTTGAAGAGACGTGCTGGAAAAGAGGCAATTGGGGCCGCTCGGTGGGGCAGCACCTATTTAATGAAGAAGTGATAGCTTGAGCTGAAACCCTTCCTTGTAGATATGGCCAATCCTCAGGTAACACTATATGAAGATCAATGGACACAGGTAGCTGAATTGAAGGAATTGCTTCATCATCCATTTCCAGTGACTAAAAAGTTACAAGCTGAGGATTTAACTCCTAGCATTTTTATAAAGGAGTGGAAGAACTTGTTGTTTTGCCTGTGTAGGGAAGTGGACTGACCTATGGACCTGTCTGAAGCAGGAAAGTGAATGTAAGATGTGCAGTAAAGATACTTGATGTGAACTGGTGTATACATGTGGGGAGACAGCTAGAAATAGTGAAAGATGGTGAAGTACTGGGTTTTGGCCACTAGGAGGAACAAAGAACAGCAGGAAAAGTTGACGGTGCAGTACTAAGGTTTGGCCACAAGATGGAGGCAGAGAGCGGTGAGAAAAAGGCTTAACAGCAGCTTAAGGCTAGGAAACCACATAGTCATGGTGGGCAGAGTTATGGGGGACTCAAGAGGGGAATTCCCAGGGAGGGGAATAAAAAGGGAGAGAGTTCCAGAATTCCAGGAGGAGGAGTTCAGCAGAGGAGACTGAAGGAGGAAGAGAATGAGAGAGGAAGAACTCCGGGAGGGACTGGAAGGAGAAACAGTCAGGGGGTGGCCCTGTCAGGAGAGCTGCAGGACAGAGTTAGCCCTGGAGTACCAGACGGAGGGACTCGGACAGGCAAAGCGCTGTGGTGGTAGGCCTAGGGCAGCCACAGCATTAGGACCACGAGGGACATCAATTTAGGAAAGAGAAGGTGAAAGGTACCCAGGCCTGTGTGTATGGAAGCTGTCGTGCTGCTGTGGTCGTCAGGACGGCAAATAAAGAGGACCTGTTGAACGTGCATCGGTTTCTGTCTCCAGTCTGTTCGTGGCGAAAAACGGGACCACCCCCCAGTCGGCCCACGTACCTACACCTGTCCCAAAGAGGAGGTTTAATCGCAGATGGCATTGCTACTTCAATGAAAACGAGAGACACTGCTATTAGAAAATAAAATTCTTCTGGCAGCTGTTTATGCAGACCCGAGTCATCGTATATTGCTGGATGATCAACAGCTTACTAAAGGAAAAGAAGCTCTGATTGAGGTAGCAGTTAGGATGAGTGGGCTACAGGATGGCCAAGAGCAAGAGGACTCGGGTCTTGCCAGTGCTGCTGCCGTTTCTCCATCCTCATCAGATGAGGAGTTTAATTTAGAAAAGTATTTGGATGACATGGAGCAAGGAAAGTGTTGCCGCAGGGAAAAAGATTCCACTCCCATAGAAAACAGATTGACCATATTTCAGCAAAATTTTTCACTAGCTCTCAAAGAAGTAGAAGAGTTCAATAGTTCATCAAAACTGTGTACGAGGCAATTCCTTTACACCCTGAAATTTATTGAGATGTTGCCCATGTGGTTACTGCTTTGCCACCAACCTAAGTTAGTGTAGAGAGGTTGTTCTCTAGCCTTAAAATAATTAGGTCAGATTTTAGGTCATCTATGAAGGAGAATCTAATGGAGGCAATACTATTTCTCAGAACAAATTCAGAGTGCACGAATGTTATACTGTACGTTTTTGCTGAAAACGTTTTTTTCCCACTTACTGCATAGTGTATAATAAATTGTAAATATGCAAAAGTTTTTTGTTCTAAAGTTGCATTCCAATAAATATATTTTATGTTCTATCTAAATGGCTTCATTATCGAATCATAATGATTAAAAGCCTGATGTTACCATTTTACTACAATAAGTTTATCACTTAAACATGAGCCATGTATGAGGGAGTCGGAGTTGGCGTCGGAGTCATGGAAATTGAGGAGTCGGAGTTGGAGTCGGAGTCAAAGGTTTGGCTTACCAACTCCACAGCCCTGCACCTAATGAGTGTTTTGCTTGTTTGCCTGGGAATTAATAGCCTATTTATGCTCGTTCCTGATAATCAGGTAGAATAAATATATCTTAAAGGAAGCCTAAGCTTATGCTTTCTGAGTAGAGCTTCTCTTTAATGTAGTCCTTGGTGTGTGCACTGTGTGCTTTTACTTAGGTAAGGCCTGAGAGCAAATTTTGGTCATTCTTTCTGCTAGTAACAAATAAAGCGTAAACAGATTGCCTTGCTTTCTCCTCAGGGTTCTCGCATTTACAAGGAATGACCTCTACGGTTTCTTCAGAGAGTAGATGTGATTTGTGCTTTAAAGCATATCAATTTGTATTACTTTCAAAAGCTTGTTGTAGACTGCTTTGTGCAAATCCACAGTGCGGGCGGCTTTCAGTCAGGATTTTATTTTTAAGTCATTCAATCATGCGTTCATTCATTTATATAAATGTTGTAGACTTGTCACCAGTTAATAATGCAGCCTTTTTGGCGCTTGTGTTTTACAAATATTCAGCGAAGGGAAAGCCAAAGCTTGTATAAAATTTGTCAGGATTCACCCAGGCTGTATGTTAATATTCAAGCTTTAAAGGAATATTCCCATCTCAGACATTAGTGATAGGAATGTCTGGTTAATGCGAGTCTCACCTCTCCAACATTGGTGGAGTGAAAATGACCAAAAGGCAAACAAAAAAGACCTTTTAGGAATACAAAGTGCCTGAGAAAAGGAGTGATTCCCAAAGCATTTTCTGCTTGAAAAAAAGTTTTTGATCCCCACAAAAAATACACAGTCACCTTCAAAGGCGTGCAGCAAAACTTTAGCTTATTATAAACACATCTCCTCCTACATTTCTCCTCTCAAGTGCAGTCAGCTCTGCTGTACTACTCCTCCCCTAGACTGGCTGTCTGTCAGGAAGCTGAAGAAGTTTTAGTAGTAATCAGGCACAGCTCTACAGTGAGATCAAGAGAGCTGACTCTTCTGTTTGAGACATGTTCCAAGAGACAGTCTGCTCTCATCACTCAGTTTTCTCATTACAAACACTTCTGGAAGCTCTCCCCATAGTACTGTTAGTTCTGCTGTAGTGCCACTTTCCCCACACTGGCTGTATGAGGTGAAAGCTAAAGAAGTGTATGGAATCACACTTACACTACCGTTCAAAAGTTTGGGGTCACCCAGACAATTTTGTGTTTTCCATGAAAACTGATACATTTATTAATCAAATGAGTTGCCAACTGAATTTAAAATCTAGTCCAGACAGTGACAAGGTTCGAAAAAAAGATTTTTATTTGAATTAATAATTTTCTCCTTCAAACTTTGCTTTCGTCAAAGAATGCTCCCTTTGCAGCAATTACAGCATTGCAGACCTTTGGCATTCTAGCAGTTAATTTGCTGAGGTAATCTGGAGAAATTTCACCCCATGCTGAAGCCCCTCCCACAAGTTGGTTTGGCTTGATGGGCACTTTCTGTGTACCATACGGTCAAGCTGCTCCCACAACAGTTCAATGGGGTTGAGATCTGGTGACTGCACTGGCTACTCCATTACAAATAGAATACCAGCTGCCTGCTTCTTCCCTAAATAGTTCTTGCATAACTTGGAGGTGTGCTTTAGGTCATTGTCCTGTTGTAGGATGAAATTGGCTCCAATCAAGCACTGTCCACAGGGTATGGTATGGCATTGCAAAATGGAGTGATAGCCTTCCTTATTCAAAATCCCTTTTACCTTGTGCAAATCTCCCACTTTACCAGCACCAAAGCAACCCCAGACCATCACATTACCTCCACCATGCTTGACAGATGGCATCAGGCACTCTTCCAGCATCTTTTCAGTTGTTCTGCATCTCACAAATGTTCTTCTGTGTGATCCAAACACTTCAAACTTGGATTCATCTGTGAATAACACTTTTTTTCAATCTTCCTCTGTCCAATGTCTGTGTTCTTTTGCCCATATTAATCTTTTCCTTTTATTAGCCAGTCTCAGATATGTTTTTTTCTTTGCTACTCTGCCCTGAAGGCCAGCATCCTGGAGTCGCCTCTTCACTGTAGGTGTTGACACTGGCATTTTGCGTGTACTATTTAATGAAGCTGCCAGTTGAGGACCTGTGAGGTATTGATTTCTCAAACTACAACGTCTAATCTACTTGTCTTGTTGCTCAGTTGTGCAGCGGGGCCTCCCACTTCTTTTTCTACTCTGGTTAGAGCCTGATTGTGCTCTCCTCTGAAGGAAGAAGTACACACCGTTGTAGGAAATCTTCAGTTTCTTGGCAATTTCTCGCATGAAATAGCCTTCATTTCTAAGAACAAGAATAGACTGTCGAGTTTCACATGAAAGTTCTTTTTTTCTGGCCATATTGAGAGTTTAATGAAACCAACATATCTAATGCTCCAGATTCTCAACTAGCTCAAATAAAGGTCTGGTTTATAGCTTCTCTAATTAGCCAAACTGTTTTCAGCTGTGCTAACATACTTGCACAAGGGTTTTCAAGGGTATTCTAACCATCCATTAGCCTTCTTACACAGTTAGCAAATGCAAAGTACCATAAGAACACTGGAGTGATGGTTGTTGGAAATGGGCCTCTATACACCTATGAAGATATTGCATTACAAACCAAACATTTGCAGCTAGAATAGTCATTTACCACATTAACAATGTATAGAGTGTATTTCTGAATCATTTAATGTTATCTTCATTGGAAAAACTGCTTTTCTTTCAAAAATAGGGAAATTTCTAAGTGACACTAAACTTTTGAATGGTAGTGTATGTAGGTATGTAGGGCTCATACTGTATAGAGGAAGCTATGTGGGCCCTATGCTGTATAAAGGTAGCCTTGTACGGTCTGTGTGTGGACTCATATTGTATGTAGGGAGTTGTGTGTGGGAGCTCATACTGTACATAGAGAGGCTGTGTGGGGGGCTCATATTGTATGTAGGGGGCTATGTGGGGGCATATTGCCTGGGCTTGTGAGCTGTTATGCTCATTGCTGTATGGTTTATGGTCTCCTTTTCTTGCCCTGACTGAAGGAATTCCCTGATAAAGCTCCAATGACCAAAAGAGGGTGGAAACACATCTGAAGAAGATTCCATTAAAGCTAAGTACACAACTGTTCAAGCCATGTAGCATATACAGTACAGACCAAAAGTTTGGAAACACCTTCTCATTCAAAGAGTTTTCTTTATTTTCATGACTATGAAAATTGTAGATTCACTCTGAAGGCATCAAAACTATGAATTAACACATATGGAATTATATAATTAACAAAAAATTGTGAAACTGAAAATACTGTATGTCTTCTATTCTAGGTTCTTCAAAGTAGCCACCTTTTGCTTTGATTACTGCTTTGCACACTCTTGGCATTCTCTTGATGAGCTTCAAGAGGTAGTCACCGGAAATGGTCTTCCAACAGTCTTGAAGGAGTTCCCAGAGCTTAGCACTTGTTGGTCCTTTTGCCTTCACTCTGCGGTCCAGCTCACCCCAAACCATCTCGATTGGGTTCAGGTCTGGTGACTGTGAAGGCCAGGTCATCTGGCGTAGCACCCCATCACTCGCCTTCTTGCTCAAATAACCCTTACACAGCCTGGAGGTGTGTTTGGGGTCATTGTCCTGTTGAAAAATAAATGATGGTCCAACTAAATGCAAACCGGATGGAATAGCATGCCACTGCAAGATGCTGTGGTAGCCATGCTGGTTCAGTATGCCTTCAATTTTGAATAAATCCCCAACAGTGTCTCATTGACAGTTACAGGAATCATTCGATGGCAGTGATTGCCTCAAAAGGTTGTGCAACAAAATATTAAGTTAAGGGTACCATCATTTCTGTGCAGGTCTATTTCATGAGTTTTTTTTTTTTAATTCGGTGGAAGCATGTTTAAAAAACAATGTCTGACTTTCATTTGTTCATTATCATAGATTTTTTATTTATTATTACTTTTGTCAGATTCAAGTTATTTCTGTGACCATTATGGGTTTTTCTTTCATTAAATGAGGGGTACCAACAATTTTGACCCTGTATGTATTCCTCACATGACCTATCACATGATCTATCACAGTGGTGACAAACCTATGCCAGGCCTGCCGCCGCACACTCAACTCCCTTCCGGAGTCCACAATGCTCGGGCAGCAGCCATATTCTGACAGCTGCCAGCCCTTTAACCCTCAAGTGCATGGTACGCAGCGTTCATTACAGAATGATGTCTGCATATGAATGATGATGTCACTGTGGTGGGCGGGGTTAGCACTCAATGCGCTCCTGTCCGCCTGTCCTGGAAGAGGAGCTGCTGCCAGTGAGTCCAGAGAGATCTCTGTGCCTGCAGCTCTCTGCCTTTCTACTGTTGATCTGTTCCCCTCAGCTATGTTCACCATGTGATCTCTGTGCCCCCCAGCTATGTGTCCCAATATGATCTCTGTGCCCCCCAACTATATGCCCCCTGTGATCTCTGTGCCCCCAGCTATGTGCCCCCTGTGATCTCTGTGCCCTTTGTGATTTCTCTTCCCCCCAGTTACATGCCCTCCTGTGATCTCTGTAGCCCCAGCTATGTGCCACCCTGTGACCTCTGTGCCCCTCAGCTATATGTCCCCCTGTGATCCCTGTGCCCCCCAGCTATGTGCCGCCTGATTTCTGTGCCCCCAGCTATGTGCCCCCCTGTGATCTCTGTTCCCCTGTGATCTCTCTGCCCCCTCAGCTATATTCCCCCTGTGATTTCTCTGGACTCCAGCTATATGCCCCCTGTGATCTCTGTACCCCCCAGCTATGTGCATCCCTGTGACCTCTGTGGCTCCCAGTTTTCTGCCCCCCGTGATCTATGTGATCCCATGTGATCCCTGCACCCCCCTGCTTTGTACCCCCTGTGATATTTGTGCTCCCATGTGATCTCTGTCCCCTCCAGCTATGTTCCACCCTGTGATCTTTGTGCCACAAATCCCCCCAGTGATCTCTGTGTCCCCCAGGTGATCTACATGCCTCCCTGGCGATGCTGTCAGCTCCAGGTCCAAAGTGCAACATTGCTGCTGGTGCCAAAGCGGAGTAAAGACAGTGTGGGCGGTCACTGGTAAGAGCTCCAGCAGGACCTGGACATTAAATGTATTAAGTTTAGTTTTGAAAGAGGTAGGGATGGGGGGCTGCTTTATTCAGATGGAGTGTGTGTGTGTGTGTGTATCTGTGTTTGTTTGTATATATTTTGCAGAGAGGAAGTGTGTGTATACAGCTCTGACAAAAATTACTGCAAAATTTTCAGTTTGTCTAATTTTTTTCTTTATAGGTACTGTATACTAGCTGAAGAGCCCGGTGTTGCCCGGGCATAGTAACTAATTACAGCTAGTTATAACAAATTATAATGATTATATCTATATATAAAGCTGAGTGTAGAGCCCCGCCCACACCGCATAGCCACATTCACTATAATATTCTGCATCATCCCATCAGCCAGAGCTACCGGACTACTACCACTAATATCCCACATCATCCGGTCAGCCAGAGCCACCGGACTACTACCCCTAATATCCTACATCATCCCATCAGCCAGAGCCACTGGATAACTACCACTAATATCTTACATCATCCCGTCACAGCCACCGGACTACTACCCCTAATATCCCACATCATCCTGTCAGCCTGGGGTCAGAACCAGAGTGCTGAGTGGAACGGTCCTAACTTCCATACCGAGGATCCCTTTAAGAGGGGCCTGGGGTCAGAACCAGAGCGCACAGTGGAATTGCCCTAACTTCCATACCGGGGATCTCTTTAAGAAAGCCTGTGATCAGAACCAGAGCGCTGAGTGGATTTGCCCTGATTTCCATACCCAATGATCGCTTTAATAGAATCCTGGGATCAGAATCAGAGTGCTGAGGAATTTGCCCTAACTTCCATACAGGAGATCCCTTTAAGAGAGCCTGGGGTCAGAAACAGAACACTGAGTGGATTTGCCCTCACTTTTGTACCGGGATCCCTTTAAGAGGGGCCTGGTTTCAGAACCAGAGTGCTTAGTGGAATTGCCCTAACTTCCATACCAATGATCCCTTTAAGAGACCCTGGGGTCAGAAACACAGCGCTGAGTGGAACGGTCCTAACTTTAATACTGGGGATCCCTTTAAGAGAGGCCTGGGGTCAAAACCAAAGCGCTTGAAGGATTTGCCCTGACTTCCATACCAATGATCCCTTTAATAGAAGCCTAGGTTCAGAATCAGAGCACTGAGGGATTTGTCCTAACTTCCATACCGGAGATCCCATTAAGAGAGGTCTGGGGTCAGTAACAAAGCGCAGAGTGGATTTGCCCTCACTTCCGCACAGGAGATCCCTTTAAGAGGGAAGATATGCCACTCCTGGTACAAAAATGTAAGCAGTTCTTCTTTGCTTGATGGCTTGTGACTATCCATCTTCCTCTTGATTACATTCCAGATGTTTTCAATGGGGTTCAGGTCTGGAGATTGGGCTGGCCATGACAGGGATTTTATGTGGTGGTCCTTCATCCACACATTGATCGACCTAGCTGTATGGCATGGCACATTGTCCTTTTGGAAAAAACAGTCCTCTCAGAGTTGGGGAACATTGCCTGAGCAGAAGGAATCAACTGTTTTTCCTGGATAACCTTGCATGCGGCTTGATTCATATATCCTTCGCAAAGGTTAACTTGCCCAATTCCAGCCTTGCTGAAGCATCCCCAGATCATCACTGATCCTCCAACAAATGTTACAGTGGATGCAAGACACTGGCTTGTACGCCTCTCCAGGTCTCTGTCTAACCATTAGACGACCAGGTGTTGGGCAAAGCTGAAAATTAGACTCATCAGAGAAGATTACCTTACTCCAGTCCTCTACAGTCCAATCCTTATGGTCTTTGGCAGACTTCAGCCTGGCTCTCCTTTGCTTCTCATTGATGAAATGCTTTTTTCTACCTTTACATGACTTGAGTCCTGCCTCTATGAGCCTGTTACGAACTGTTCTTGCCGTGCACTTCGCCCCAGGTGCCATTTGTCATTCCTTTTGTAGGTCACTTGATGTTATCCTGTGGTTGCTGAGTAACATTCGAATAAGATGATGGTCATCCCGGTCAGTGGGGAGCCGTTTTTCGCCCTCAACTGGTCGGTAGCTTTGTTGTCCCCAATGTCTGATGCTTGACCTTGTTGTAATGGACTGCCGTCTTAGAAATTTTAAGGATGGAGACAACATGACGCTCACTGTATCCCTCTGTTAGTAGATCCAGAATTGAGCCCTTCTTTTCCTCACTCAAGACTTTTCTTTTCAACTCCTTTGGCATGGTTAAAAGTTATTTCTTCTTTCCTATTACTTTGGGGATATTACTAGCACTTGCTTTGCCATCCAGCTTGTCCTATTGCAAGAGTATTGTGAACACCACAGCAGGGTTTTTCATACTTTCCTTTGGTAAATAAGATTTGGTTCAGGTGATCACCTAATCAGATGCACATTAAGTAGAATGAGGTGTACTCTGGTTGGAATTCAACTGACACTGGAATGGAATGGCTGTCAGTCAGACATGTAGAGAAGCTGATTTTTATAAAACTGTGCCAGAGCTGTATGTATACATATTTTGCAGAGGGGCAATATGTGTCAGTATATAGTTTGAAAAGAGGGTGTGTGTGTGTATGTATGTATACATATTTTGCAGAGGCAGTGTGTATATATATTGTGCAGGGGGACAGTGCGTGTATATATTCTGCAGGGGGACAGTGTGTGTATATGTTTTTTGCAGAGGGGCAATATGTGTATGTTTTACAGAGGAAGAGTGTGTGTATATATAATATATTTTGATGAGGGGTGGTGTGTATTTGACAAAGGGGCAGTGTGTGTGTATTTTTCAGAGGGACTTTGTGTGTGTGCGTGTGTACGTGTGTGTGTATTTTGCAGAGGAGCAGTGTGTGTGTGTATGTTTTACAGAGGGACAGTGTGTGTGTGTGTGTATATATATATATATATTTATTTTTTTTATTTGCAGAGGGGCTGTGTGTGTAAGAGAGAGTATTTTAAAGGTCTTCTGTGATGTGATGTTAAATTGTCATATTGGCACTTTCTGATAAATAAGTGGGTTTTGGGTTGACGTTTCGGCACTCGGTCTCAAAAACGTTCGCCATCACTAATCTGTCATTTGTGATACATAGGGTACGGGGGGGGGCACGCCTTCTAAACTGCCCGAGGCCCTGGCTACTCTTAATCTGCCCCTGCCCATGTTGATGGCTTAGGATGGCCTAACCTACTGAGAGATTCCCTTTAAAGGGTAAGTATCATTTTGTTCATTTAAGAAAACAATAGTACACATGAAAATAAGCACCTTTATAGTACAGTATATCTTTTCACTGAAATCTGCTTCTTTCTCCTCTGGGATGTTAATTTTCAGAATTCTCAATTCATGGGTAAAATCTGTATTAAAATCTGTATGGTTAAATCATCTGTGTTAAAACAATAAGTTACTCTTTAAATACTGCACATTAAAGCTGCAGCAAATCAATATATGGAAAGAAATGTGATATGACCAAGTACAGTAAGGGGAGAAAATCCATTTTAATATTGTAATAAGAGCACAAACCACTACAGCATTGCTACAGTGCTTCAAGATATGGTTACAAAGAGCAATATGGCTTTCTGTCTCCATTCTGTCTGACATTACCTTTTTAATGCTGCTCATAATTCAGACTCAAGCAAATACAAGCACAATTACACCATTTAGAAAGGGCTCACTGGTTAGCAAGGAACAGGATTAAAACATTAATATCACTATGTCCCAGGTAAATAAATACTTTGGTAAAAAAAATTAAAGCCATGCTCTTTAATTTAAATTAGTAAGAAAAAAATTTACCATATTACACAGGAAATATTTCTTCTTGCAAATTAACCAGAAGTAAATTATAGGAATGCCAATCTTTCAAAAGTTGACCTCACCTCCAATCCAGAGCCTAGATATTGTTAAGGGGAGAATATGGCATATGAATATATGGAAGAATCAAACCTATAAGTTTATATGGACACTTTGCTGAATATTAGAATCATGTAGCTTTAAGATGTTTCTGGTCCTCTAAGACTCATTTCTGTATCCACCTAGTCTCGTCGAAACTAGGTTAGGCTAGAAGTAATAATCATTTGCGTAATGATTATATAGTTATACTGTGTATATATTGTAACAAAGATAATGATATAGAACATATAGAACATCTGAGATCAATAGTAATTTGTGATATCAATAGTAAATTGTGATAATCATTAACTTGGAAAAATCTATGATGGAATGAACTGAAACCGCCCTATTTTTGCTATAAAATGTACACTTCTGGAAATAAATCAGAAATCATTTGAGAGACAATTGCTTGCATTCGTCCTGATTTCTCCAACCGTAAGATCTTACATTCAATTTGGAAGCAGAACAATTAAGACGATATAACACACACATTCTGTGTGCCATAACATTTGACGTCCAACGAGGGGCTAGGATGAAAGTTCGAACCTGACCAGCCGCAAAGAAGACCTCCAATCTTGGACCGGACCACTCGAGGGTGGAGAAGTGCACCTCCTACTAGGTAAGAAAATCATTCATCATACCTATAACCCTCCAGTGTTTCCGTGCTGAGATAAAGGTCAGTCGGCTGTCAGACTCGGACATAGGGACCAATCTGACAAGTCCTAGTATCAAAAACCCACCCTAGTCACAATTTCCTTAATTGTCTGCCTTATCTGATTTGACTCTCTGCTTTGCTGTTTTGGTTGTTTGCATACATGATTGTTACCTCAGCCAGCCTGAAAGAAAAAAAAAAAGGGAAAAAGATAGGGAGACGTACTGAGCAAATTCACTGTCACTCTGGTTCCGGTCCTGCTCTCGGCTTGACCGATGATCGCAGATGTCTGAACTGTGTCTCTCCCAGTGGACAAGTGGGAGTAGAGGCTTGATTACTCTGAGTGATTTTCCAACCTTTAAGTGGTTGGTGACTTCTTGTGCGGTTCCCACCGGACATCACCTGGCTAAGGTGATGGTGTTTTAGCTGCAGCATAGGTTCATATGTTATACGGGTGGAAGGGTAATTACAATTACCGTGTTGATGTGACTGAGTGATTGCTCTCTCCCTGTCTATTTAAAGTATGTTTTGCCCAGGTGTAGACTTTTCATCTCTACAAGTCAGGCTGGCATATAGATAGGTAAATTGTGAAGTGTTTTTGTGTCAAGGATTCGCAGTATTTGATGTCAGTGCCAGTTTTGAATTCACTCTGTCTTTTGTCTGTTTGTATTGTGTATGATTTGCCGGCAGCAGGCGTACTAGCATGTGGTTAAAACTTTTGAATGTAATATATATATATATATATATATATATATATATATATATATATATGTTGTGAAATTAGAGACTTGGTTAACTGGTTTTGTTTTGCATACTTTATAATTATAAGGTCAGTTGTTAAAACTTGTTCATGCAGAGAGAGAATTCCTTGAATGGTAATTGCTTTGATTTGTACAGATATTTTTGGTAGTGTGAGATCCGAAGTCCATTGTTACTCTTTAGTTAATGTTTTACTAATGTCACTACATTTCTCTGTCAGACGGCTTTTTGGAATGTTTTAAAGCAAAAGTGTTGAGGAAACAGAAATTCTGAAAATTTATCTAACTACGCAGTTTGTGGATACACAAGAATTGTGAAATATTTTGGTGGCAATTGTTGGCTAATTCCCTATATCATTGTATTCAAGATAGCTAGACATCACAGTGTTAACTGAAGACCCCTTTTACTCAGACATAAGGAGTACATAAAACTTTTACAGTCACATATACAACTGTTTATAACCCTGTGAGAATTTGTCTCAAGACACACACACACATGTCCATCAGACTCACTCAGAATTCAGATGATAGAATGGGTGGGAGTAGTCAGTTGATATCTATAAGACAGATATGACCCATAGTGGAGTGAGGAAAGAAAATGTATGTTAAGAAACCCTCCGATCCCGAGGGGAGGAGCATTGGATAAGAAGGAATGGAAGAATGTGTTGATGAGTAGAAAGCAGCGTCCTAGCCTCAGGTATTATGAGGTCTTACAGGACCCTGAAGCATTTTATAAAATGGTAAAGAAAGTTAGAAAAAAAAGGCATGAGGAGAGGAATATAACAAGATTGCTGAATTTTATGCAAAACAAGTATTTACACAGGGAGATTTGTCAGTTGCAATATCTGCATTACATTCATTTATACTTCTTATATACATTCCCGATGACTAGACATGTGCCACCTGTCAAACGCAGAATGCAGAATATTGTGAGACTTGTTCTGACTGTCAGATGACCAACCCAAGTAGCCCTACCTTCTTTCCAACTATTTATATAGTTGCTACATCCTGTCCAGCATCTATTATAGTTCCATTAATGTAGTTTATGAAAAAGATGAATATGGCATGGAGGTACATGGTCAAGCAGAACATTGAGGACAGGAAGCAACAGCTCAGACTGATAATCTATAGTATCCATCGCTATATGGTGGGGGGACATCATCATCATCATCATCATCATCATCATCATCTTTTAAGCCTCAAAGCTTATACTCTCGTACACAATCTACTCCACGCAAGGACTCCTGGAAATACCAGGAGACAGATACTCTAGTAATCAGTTTGCCAGACCCCCCATTTTACAGGATGTCATGCAGGGAAAAGGAGAACCTGTGGATAGTTTCTTCCACCGATGTAATAAAAAGTTTCTGGATCTCAGATTTGAAATGCAAATTAGTCCCCAGTTGGAAGAAGCTTTGACACCCACCACTATTGAGTTTTAGATTTTAGTAGGGTACTGGCATACTGATTCCACAACCCATGAAAGTACGCATACTCTTACAGTCCACAAAAATACAAGAGGGAAACAACATCTCTCACCCAGACAGAGGTTGAGGATACTCCGCTCAATTTCCTGGTGGGTCCTGATGCAGTCAGAAGTATAATCAGGGACATTGATCTACCTGCTGCAGAAATATGCGTTTTTTTATTTTTACAGGATAAACCTGTAGATTATGTGGGCGTTGAACTAATGGCATTGATCCCAGACTCACTGTGAGCATGATGCCCTGAAGATAATGGCAGGCTGAAAATCCAGTTTGTAAAGGTGGAGCCGAAGGCAGGAGCTCTGCTACCAAGGAAATTGCAATACCCATTTTTCATTTCACAATCTGCAATTATTTCTATCAAGTTCTGCATGATACATGATTTACATGCTGTCAATGAAGCTATAGTACTGGACATATCTGTGGTGCCAAACCCACACACTCTGTTTTTTATCAATTCTATTAATTTTTCTATGGTTTACGGTGATTGACCTGGCTGATGCCTTCTTCAGTTAATCCCTACATGCTGCAAGCCAGTACCTGTTTGTTTTCACACATGAGGGTCAGCAATATACTTGGACTATGATGTCTCAAGGGGCACAACATAGCCCCTCTACGTTCACCCGAGCCATGACCATGGTCCTGGAGCCCTGGAAAAGGACCCATCACACTGCCACTCTTTAACAATATATATGGACGACCTCCTCCGATGACTGAAGACAGCCAAGCCAATACTGCTTTTCTACACATGCAATCTTTTTATAACAATTTTAAAGTTAACCAAAGAAGGCATCAATGGGTTTTATATGCTAAATTGCAATCACATCTCCACAGCTCTAGGACTGCCAGGCTATACTGAACCGTTTTGTCTGTCATGAAGAAGCCTGACCATGCAACTGGAGTCCCAACCTGCATGAGAAGCCGTGTTTGCAACCCACCTGCTTCTGGACAAGATATCTGATGTCATTCTGGGCCACCAACTGAAGATCATGGTATTTTATGACATTACTGGCCCAGACCAAAGCACCTGTCTGCCACTAATGTCTGCAATGCCCTACTCTGCTCCCGGACAATGTCACCATCTCCAGATGTGCTCTCCATAATCCAGCTACTCTCCTACCTCTACCAAAGGGGGGGAGGAAGATGGAGGATAAAAACCACATCTCTGACACATTAGTGGAAGAGGTAGTCGACTCTGAAATGGCTCAACACGATTGTCTCGCTGTTATGAGGCAAGAAAACACCTGGAAGATCCTGACCTGATGCTCTTTGTGGATAGACCAAGGAGGCCGTTCGCACACTGGTATAGCAGTAGCCACAGAAGATACATGCTGCCAGCAAAACCACTGCCTACACCCAAAGGCAGGACTGCGGGCCTTGATAGAAGCATACAAGAGGTCCACTCAATATGAAGCTATCAAGACCAATCTGGAGGGAAAGAGACTTCATCACGTCCAATGGAACACCTGTCAGACATCACAAAGCCATACAAGAATTAATGGAGTCCTTATTGATGCCAGGAAGAGTTGTGGTAGTAAAAGTAAAAGCACACACAATGGAGACACTTCAAGGGAAGCAGAGGGCAACAGACTAGCTGAAGTAACAGCAAAAGAAGCAGCAGTGATACCGCCTGACACAGAAATATTTCATCTGTACTCTAATATGGATCCAGAAACCGAGGAAAAGGGATAACCCTGGAAAAAGATGTTCAGACACTCAAGAAACAAGTATTTAAGGAAGAAAAGAAGAAATGGACCTAAGATGAAGTTACACAGGATGAAATACGCCTAAGGATGAACAAGGAAAATGTAAGGCCTCGAACAAAAACTCTACATACTTGATGCTACACAGGAAACAGGGAAGTCATAGCATAAGAGTTTAGTCTTTCCCATGGGTCACACACACGCACAAATACACACACACTAGCAGGTCCAACAAAACTCAGCCCTATAAGATCCTACTTGTATTCACAGTTTAGGATTATATTTTGCTCACTATAGTTGTCTATATGCAGACTAACTTTAAAAACATGTGACTAAAATACATTTTTGAGTTTTTTATCCATCCCAGATCCTGAGGACCTAGGAGCCCACCAGATCCTGCCCGATGACTGAGCCCTCATCACCAAGAGGTTCAACAGACATACCCTTGAACCTAGAGATGACAGCCCGTTCCAAGTCCTGTCCACTTTCACAGCAGCCCACATGGATCCACGCCTCACACTGCAAGGAGATGCCAGATCCAGAGGCCAGTGGCAACCACCACTCTTCATCTGCCTGATACTTCTCCTTTTCCTAGCCCAAGGAGTATTCAGTCACCAAGGGGTAGTCGCTCATGAGAAGGGTATACTGACATTCTGGTATAATGTCTCCACCCCAAGAGTAACATATCAATTTGACTACTGTCTCATAGTAGAATGTCCAAGCCCCATGGCACAGTTTGAGATCTGGTTAAGTACACAATTCATCTGTGTCACTACTGATGAAACAAGGGAAGGTTCAAACTGTAAGGATTGGTCACTTGTTGAGTGGCACACTGGTGAAAGTGACTGGAGACATCAACCAGTCCAGGCCCTACAACACAGAGACAAATGAGGAATAAGCCTATTAAGCCACATGACCCTGTCCAAAGCCCCCTTTAAGGGCCAGAGGGGCTTTTCAGATTCAATATTCCCCATCACTGCCTCTCATTGCCCCAAGGAGGGATGCATAGTTCTGTACCACACCATTGAGAACCCCTCAAAGAATGACCAAGGGTTATATGTACTAGGCTCAAGTACTAAACTTGGGAGGGAGAATGGTGACAAAAAGGTAACTTTTTGGCTAAGAAGCATAAATACCAGTGGGGGCACACAGGGGGAACCTGACAAATTCAAAGTCGAGAACAAGACAGCAGTTGTGTTTAACCCCTTACCTACAATTGACATAATATTCCTTCCATGTGACCGTGGACCTAATTTCCATGGACGGAATATTACGTCACAGCGATCAGCGGCGCCCACGTGGTGAGCGCCGCTGATCGCGGCCGGGTGTCAGCTGATTATCACAGCTGACACCCGGCAAAATGTGTCAGGGGCGGTCATGGACCGCCCCAACACGTTAACCCCTTGCACACCGCGATCAACCACGATCGCGGTGTACCGGGGGTTAAAGGGAAGCATCGGCAGGGAGGGGGCTCCCTCCGTGCTTCCCTGAGCCCCCCACAGCAGCGCAATGTGCAGCGCTGCTGCGGGGGGCTCCTTTCCTGCAGGTCTCCGGATCCAATATGGCGGCGGGGACCTCCGGGGGCCTGCAGGAAGCTGGCTTCCTCAGTGCCTGCAAAGCGCAGGCATGAGGAAGCCTTCTAGACTGCCTGTGAAAGATCGCTGATTTGTCACAGTGATCTGTGATGTGACAGATCAGCGATCTGTCACAGGACAGTCATGTCCCCCCTGGGACATTGTAATAAAGTAAACAAAAAAAAAAAGTGTAAAAATAATTTTAAAAAAATCGCTAAATAAATAAAAAAAAAAATATTCCCCAATAAATTCATTTTTTGGAAATAAAAAAACCCAAAACAATAAAAGTACACATACTTGGTATCGCCGCGTCCGTAACGACCCGCCCTATAAAACTGTCCCAATAGTTAACCCCTTAAGCTAACCCCTTAAAAAATAAAAATAAAAAACGAAGCAAAAAATAATGATTTATTATCATACTGCCGAACAAAAAGTGCAATAACGCGCGATCAAAAAGACGCATATGAATATCCATGGCACCGCTGAAAACGTCATCATGTCCCGAAAAAACGAGCTGCCAATCAGCATTATCAGAGAAAAAATAAAAAAGTTATAGCTCGCAGAATAAAGTGATACAAAAATAATTATTTTTTACATAAAATTGTTTTCATAGCATAATAGCGCCAAAACACAAAAAAAGACCTAAATGAGGTATCGCTGTAACCGTACTGACCTGAAGAATAAAACCGCCTTATAAATTTTACCGCACCCGGAATGGCGTAAACGCACCACCCAAAAGAAATTCATGAAACGCTGGCTTTTGTAAATTCTGCTTCCCAAAAAAGAAAATAAAAAGCGATCAAAAAATGTCACATGTCTGAAAATGGTACCAATAAAAACGTCAACTCGTCCCACAAAAAATAAGACCTCACATGACTCGGTGGGTCAAAATATGGAAAAATTATAGCTCTCAATATGTGGTGATGCAAAAACTATTTTTACCATAAAAAGTGTCTTTTAGCGTGTGACAGCTGCCAAACATAAAAACCGCCATAAATAGTAAATCAAACCCCCCGTTATCACCCCCTTAGTTAGGGAAAAATAATAAAATTAAAAGAAAATGTATTTATTTCCATTTTCCCATTAGGGCTAGGGTTTGGGCTAGGGTTAGGGCTAGGGTTTGGGCTAGGGTTAGGGTTAGGGCTAGGATTAGGGCTATGATTAGGGTTAGGGGTGTGTTGGGGTTAGGGTTGGAGTTAGAATTAGGGGTTTCCACTGTTTGGGCACATCAGGTTCTCTCCAAATGCAACATGGCGTCTGATCTCAATTCCAGCCAATTCTGCGTTGAAAAAGTCAAATGGTGCTCCTTCCAAACTCTGCCATGCGCCCAAACAGTGTTTCACTCCCACATATGGGGTATCAGCCTACTCAGGACAAATTGCAAAACAACTTTTGGGGTCCAATTTCTCCTGTTACCCTTAGGAAAATAAAAAATTGGGGGCAAAAATATCATTTTTGTGGAAAAAAATGATTTTTTTATTTTCACGCCCGGGCGTTATAAACTTCTGTGAAGCACTTGGGGGTTCAAAGCGCTCACCACATATCTAGATAAGTTCCTTAGGGGGTCTAGTTTCCAAAATGGGGTCACTTGTGGGGTGTTTCCACTGTTTAGGTACATCAGGGGCTCTCCAAAAGCAACATGACACCCGCAGACCATTCCATGAAAGTCTGCATTCCAAGACGTCACTACTTCCCTTCCGAGCCCCGACGTGTGCCCATACAGTAGTTTTCTCCCACATATGAGGTATCAGCATACTCAGGACAAATTGGACAACAACTTTTGGGGTCCAATTTCTCCTGGTACCATTGGGAAAATAAAAAAGTTGGTGACTAAAAGATCATGTTTGTGGAAAAAATACGATTTTTTTATTTTCACGCCCAGGTATTATAAACTTCTGTGAAGCACTAGGGGGTTCAAAGTTCTCACCACACATCTAGATAAGTTCCTTGGGGGGTCTAGTTTCATTTGTGGTGGGTTTCCACTGTTTTGGTACATCAGGGGTTTTCCAATTGCGACATGGTGTCCGATCTCAATTCCAGCCAAAAACGTCAAATGGCGCTCCTTCCCTTCCGAGCTCTGCCTTGCGCCCAAATAGTGGTTTACCCCCACATGTGGGGTATCAGCGTACTCAGGACAAATTGCACAATAACTTTTAGGGTCCTGTTACCCTTGGTAAAATGAAAATTGGGGTGAAAAGATCATTTTTGTGGAAAAAATATGATTTTTTAATTGTACCGCTGTACGTTATAAACTTCTGTGAAGCCCTTGTGGGTTCAAAGTTTTCACCACATATCTAGATAAGTTCCTTGGGGGGTCTAGTTTCCAAAATGGGGTCACTTGTGGGGGGTTTCCACTGTTTAGGCACATCAGGGGCTTTCCAAACGCGACATGGCGAATCCGATCTGAATTCCAGCCACTTTTGCATTGAAAAAGTCAAACGGCGCTCCTTCCCTTCTGAGCTCTGCCATGCGCCGAAACAGTGATTCCCCCCCACCTATCGGGTATCAGCGTACTCAAGATAAATTGCACAATAACTTTTGCAGTCCAATTTCTCCTGTTACCCTTGGTAAAATAAAAAAAATTGAACCTGAAATATTTTTTTTGTGAAAAAAAGTAAAATGTTAATTTTTTAAAAAATATTCAAAAAAATTCCTGTGACGCACCTAAAGGGTTAATAAACTTCTTGTATGTGGTTTTGAACACCTTAAAGGGTGCAGTTTTTGGAAAGGTGTCACTTTTGGGTATTTTCTATGATATACAACCCGCAAAGTGGCTTCAAATGTGATGTGGTCCGTAAAAATAAAATGGTGTTGCAAAAATGAGAAATCGCTGGTCAATTTTTAACCCTTATAACTTCCTAACAAAAAAAAATTTTGGTTCCAAAATTTTGCTGATGTAAAGTAAACATGTGGGAAATGTTACTTATCAAGTTTTTTGTGTGCCATATCTCTGTGATTTAAGGGCATAAAAATTCAAATTTGGAATATTGCGAAATTTTAAAAATTTTCGCCAAATTTCCGTCTTTTTCACAAATAAACGCAAGTTATTTGAATGAAATTTTACCACTAGCATGAAGTACAATATGTCACGAGAAAACAATGTCAGAATCACCGGGATCCATGGAAGCATTTCAGAGTTATTACCTCATAAAGGGACAGTGGTCAGAATTGTAAAAATTGGCCCGGGAGTTAACGTGCAAACCACGCTTGGTAGTGAAGGGGTTAAACCCACCATCCCCGTAAATAAGAATGCAAAGTGGATAAACTATCTATTCTATAATCAACAATGGTTTATAAAATACACTGGGGATGCCATAAAGGCGATTATTGAACAATTAAGTTTACAATAGTTATTTTATGTGCTTTGATCATATTTGCCTTAATTCTATGCTGCATAGCTCCATGCCTTAAGAAAATGATGATGACGACCATAGAAACCACAGTAATGACCATGCATGCCGACTTTGAAGATCCCCTATATGAAAGATGCTTCTATGAACCCATGAGAGGAATGCCATATCCACATTCCCTGGAATATGTCTGCCTGAAGAACACCTGCGAGGGAGAGACCAGGATCTGACTTCCTCCTGTGCAAAATCTGTTAGGAGGGGGTCCATCTACTCGAGATGGGTCGTCTCATGTATACGGTGAAGATTAGTAGGTTAGGTTCCAGCATTGTTGAGATAGGTAGGCCGGGAGGACAGATCGATAGGTTTGACTAGATTAGGATTTTGATTTTGCATATTTTCAAAGGGGGGACTGTTTAAGGGGAGAATATATGGCATATGAATATATACAAGAATCAAACCTATAAGTTTATATGTAGCGTTAAGATATTTCTGGTCCTCTAAGACTCACTTCTGTATCCACCTAGTCTCATCGACACTAGGTTAGGCTAAAAGTAATAATCATTTGCGTAATGATTATATAGCTATACTGTGTTTCTATAGTAACAAAGATGATATAGAACATATAGAACATCTGAGATCAATAGTACCGTATATACTCGAGTATAAGTCGAGTTTTTCAGTCCCCTTTTGGGGCTGAAAAAGACCCCCCTCGACTTATATTCGGGTCACGGTGCCAACTTACCTGGTCCCCATCATCTCCGCGGTCCCAGTCGTCTCTGCGGTCCCCGGTGTTCATCTGCGGTCCCCTGCAGCGTCGCAGCGGCGGCGGGTGATAGGGCCGCGGCGGCATTCAAAATCTCTGCGCGCCGCTCTCTCCCGTCCTCCGGCAGTGACGTGCAGGGGGCGCGATGATGTGGAAAGCACGCGCCCTCTGCCTGAGTCACTGAAGAGCCGGCGACGCTCAGGAGCTGTCATCAACGTAGGTGAGTATATAGTGTTTTTTTTTTTAAATTCAAGCAGGGGCAGCAGCAGCAACATGATAGGATTACCAGTAATCCTATCACTTTGGGGGCAGCATTATGGTATTTGGGCCACCATTCACTGTGCAGCATTTATGGGGGCATATGTTGTGCAGCGTTATTTGGGCCACCATTCACTGTGCAGCATTTTGGGGGCATACTGTATGTTGTGTAGCATTATTTGGGCCAGCATTCACTGTGCAGCATTTTGGGGGCATACTGTATGTTGTGCAGCATTATTTGGGCCAGCATTCACTGTGCAGCATTTTGGGGGCATACTGTATGTTGTGCAGCATTAAATTTACCAGTATCTTCGGCAATTCCCACACTAGACTTATACTCGAGTCAATAAGTTTTCCCAGGTTTTTGAGGCAAATTTAGGGGGGTCGACTTATACTCGGATCGACTTATACTCGAGTATATACGGTAATTTGTGATATCAATAGTAAAGTGTGATAATCATTAACTTGGAAAAATCTTGGAATGCACTGAAACCACCCTATTTTTGCTATAAAATGTTGTACACTTCTGGAAATGAATCAGAAATCATTTGAGAGACAATTGCTTGCATTTGTCCTGATTTCTCCGGCCATAAGATCTCACATTCAATTTGGAAGCAGAACAATTAAGATGAGAACACACGCATTCTGTGAGCCATAACAATATCACTACAATTTATAATGTAACACCTGCTTGTAAACGGTTAGGGGTTTTCACATTGCGTTCTGGCACCTGTTCTGTGGACAAAATGGGATTTGGATGTATGTGCCGACGGGACCATAGTCGCAGTATACTATGCCTGTGTGTCAACCTCCAGTAGGCTTATACGCCCGAAAACGATGCATGCCACAGTGCATGTTCACTCTGCAAGCACCAGTATAGTCTATGGCCCCATTGGTGCATATGCCTGAATCCTATTTTGCAGGGTGTATGGACGCAAGCCCCGACGGGACCACTGACCAGGTGCTGGAACGCAACGTGAAAGCACCCTTACTCTGCAGAAGAAGAAGTCAAGTGCCCTTAATGGATTAATCTGAATCTCTCACTAAGGAATCGCTCATACAAGTGTATAACTCGGATGAGTGCTATCTGATTTTTTTATCGGATAGCCCAGTGACCCATGTTATTCAATAAGGCAGTAGAGATGTCCAATTTTTTTTCATTGATAGAATCTGTGAAAAGAATCATAGCAAGCTGTGATTTTACTCTGTATTCTGCTAAGTGCGAGAAAAAAATTAGACATATGGATCATTAGTATAGAATCTGATTGATTTTTACGAATACATTGCAATCCTGTCACAAAATGCTAAATGGTCCTGTAAAAGATTAGTCACTGCTGAGTAAGAAAATGGATTGCATACGTACAGCACCCAGATAGCAAGTAAGAAAAAAATCGTCCCACTCTCCAGGATGAGAATGAGACTGATTTTTTTTATACACTCATGCGACCCCAACCTAAATGTTGTACATAGACATAACACAGCACAATAAGGAGAAGCTCCAACTACAGATGGGCAAATTTATTCAAGTTGAATCATTTCTATGTGAATTTTACGAAAGTACATATTCAAGTATTCAGTTCTATGCAAACTCAGGAAAATTTCCCCCATTTGCGGAACTGTAATAGGCACTATAAAAGGTTAAAAAAACAAACTAATTAAAAAAAAAAGAATATTCACCTCACTGCTTACCTCTTTAATCACCTACGCTCCTCGCTGCCTTCGTATGGTCCTTAGTGCTTCTTCTTGTTGCTGCCGCAACTGATGAAACTGAGCTTCTTCATACCAGTCTGGGACTTTTGGCTGTGACCAGACCCAGGTTCTCTCCATGTATGCGCATCCTAAGATCGTGACAACACGACATGCATCGTGATCTTATGAAGGGTAATTTAGACTGAGACTTCAGGCCAAGACTCGGCCTAGAGCGTTCCTGTACATGCGTTTTGTCACAGCATAATGTGAAAAGGCTTGGGATTTAATTGTTTGATGGCAGTAAGAAGAGGCACCAATGACCATAATGGGGACAGCGAGAACTGAGGGTGTCCGGAGAGGTAAGCAATGTGGTATTAGTATATAGTATTTTCTATCTCATGTTTATTATGCTCTGTAGTCTCTCCAGACCCCAGAGAATAATAAGGAACCTTCAACAGCATCTCTCCTGGGATTCCATGCTGCACCCTCCAAATCTCCCCCCACACATAGTGGTATGATCCAGCTGAAAAAACTTTGAGGAAGTCTTAGGGCCCCGTCACACATAGCAATCTCGCTAGCGAGATCGCTGCTGAGTCACAACTTTTGTGACACAACAGCGATCTCACCAGCGAGATCACTGTGTGTGACAGCGATCAGCGACCGGCCCCCCTGCCGGTATCGCTGATCGCTGCAAAAAACCTCTAGACATTTTTCTCGTCGCTGATCTCCCGCTGGCCAGCATGCATCGCTGCGTGTGACAGGCGGGAGACCAGTGATCAGCTGTAAAATAATAATAAAAAAAAATATTGTTATTCTCACCTTCCGGCGTCCCATGCAGTCTTCCCGCCTCTCTCCACGCTCCCAGTAATCCTTTTCAAGAATGACCGCGAGAACGGACGTCATCACGGTAATTCTCGCAAAAGATTACTGGGACCGGAGCGTGGAGAGAGGCTGGAATGCTGCGCGGGACGTCGGAAGGTGAGAATAACAATATTTTTTATTTTAATTCTATTTTTGGCATGAATATGGCATCAGCGCTAATGAACACAGCGATGCCGCGCGCGCGGCGTCGCTGTGCTTCTCGCTGGTGAACCTGTCTGTTTGACAGCTCACCAGCGATCACATACGACTTACCAGCGATCCTGGACACGTTGATATCGTTGTCGGGATCGCTGGTAAGTCACTATGTGTGACTCCAGCTTTACACAGCTGTCAAATGATGAGATAGCAGTGAACCATGAATTCGGCCTTTCTTAAAAGGCTATACAGTAGTTATTATCACTAAATTTGACAGTTTTTTGCTTGCTTACCTAATTCTTTACAGTATATCAGAAAACGTTTTTATATTTTTATATCTTATTATATCATGAAGTTTTCTAAGAGATGATAGTTTCACTGTAAAGTAACAGCTAGCTACAGCATTTGATTAAAGATATTGGAAAAATCCCCTTGGGATTCAAGAGTAATTCTGAGACACCATGGAAAACCGTGATATGTAGTACTTGTATATATATCTTTTTGTTCATCAAGGACACACATTCATATAAAAAGAGTAACATTTTGGCCTGCATGGCCTTTTTGAAAACATGCTATTTTTATCTACAAGCGTGTCACCTTGAAGGATCTAAAAATATATGTTTCAGCTCAGCTCTCAGGTACCAGTAACAGCTTGGAATTCAGGGTCTTACAGATGAACAGTTGTGAGCATTCACAGTATACTCTACATTAACCCTTTTGTGACATACAACATAGTAATATGTCCTATGTTGGTTATCTATGTCAAGCCCGCACCATTCATCTGAATGAAAAATCAAGGTAACCTACAGTGCTGTGCAAATTAATTTGGACAAAGCATTTTTATAAGTAAAATCATAAGAGTTTCTCTATATGATGGCAAACTGCCAGATCGAGACATCATGCAATGTTCCTCAGTCACAATTTCTCGGTATGTTACATGTGAGGTCACAGTGATGTGACCACATATTTGTGATTTCAATACTTGCAGACATCTGCTGATAAGTCTCATCTGACTTCTTTCAAAAGAAGAGAATTGAGGAAAGGCGGATTAGACTAGTTGGCAGGTGATTGAAAATTGCTTACCTAGTAGCATGGGGCATACACATTATCACCTATCCACAGGGATGAAAGCATGTCCTACCACTGCTTCATTCAATCTTTGTGGGACTGCCAGAAAAAGTTGAGGGCACCATGCACTGTTCAGCAGCCCCATAGGGATTGAATAGAGAGGCGGTTGAGCATGTGCATGGTCTGAAGCCCCCGTTACACACTGCGATATCGCTAGCAATATCGCTGTAAAGTCACCGATTTTGTGACGTTGCAGCGATATTTCTATCGATATCGCTGCATGTGATACTTACCTCCGACCGGCTCCCCCGCTGGTTATCGCTGATCGCGTGAGAAACTCCTTTATCATTCCTCGTCGGTCACTTCCTGCGGCGCTTCCTGCTGTGACGATGAGCGACGCGTGGAGCCGGGCGGGAGGACGCCGGATCGCCGCGTCTGACAGGTAAGTAGCGACCCCCGTCCCCAGTGATGTCGCTGGTGAGATCTGTCTGTGTGCCAGCTCACTAGCGACCACCTAGCAATGCACCAGCGATCCTGACAGCGTCATATCGCTGGTTGGGATCGCTGGTGAGTCGCTAGGTGTAACGGTACCCTAATGGGGACAAACATGTTCTGTCAGGAATAAAAATTCCTTGTTCTGCCAAACGGTAAGAGTCCCAGCTCTCTGACTTGTATCAATCTAAAAGTTATTGTTTTCACCAACATTTGTAAATATTCACAGTGGTGCTCACAGCGTCAGGCTTCAGTCATATGGCCCCTCAGTCAATCACTGACAGTGACATAGACATTATGCAAATGTTTGTATGCTGATAAGTTTTCATGGTAGTCAAGTTTCGGCTTAAGGCCACCATGGTTGTCTTCTTTGTTCTCCTGTGAAGTCCAGATTGTGGCTGGGCTTTATAATGAAACATCATTTTATATATACTGCCATTCAGTTGCATTGCAATTTATAGAAAAAGTGATGGATCACAGGTTCAAGTCTCAGGGGGTAAAAATAATAAATATTAAAAATAATAGAAAAGGATTTTAAAATATTAAAATATATATAAACATTTCAATTTACACCCCTTTCCCTCATTAAAAGTAATATACAGCATTTAAAATAGCATATTTGATATTGCTGAGTCCATAAAAATCAAATATCAAAAAATAAAAATTATGGTAACTAACATGAATGTAAAAGCAGTAAAAAGAGAAAAACTTCAAACCGCCAGTGAAAAGTGAACAAAATGTGAAATGTAACTCAAAATGGCATCAATTAAAACTTCAGTTCGCCATGCAAAAAATAAAGCCCTTTCACAGCTCAAGTGACATAAAAATAAAAACGTTACATGAACCACAAAATGGTTACATAAACTACGGTAAATTTTTTATTTTTGAAATTTTCTATATCTTAAGTTAACAAAAACTAATCAATAGAGATGGCCGAACCTGAACAGTAAAGTTCGGGCAAGTACACTGAACACGGACTTCACCAGGAATTCTGTGTTAGGCTGGAGTCACACTAGTGAGAAATACGGACGAGTGCTATGTGAGAAAAAAATCGCATAGCACTCCGACCAATGTTAATCTATGCGGCATCTCCCATCAGCCGAGTTTTTCTCGGCCGTATTATACGTAATGAGAAAATTGCAGCATGCTGTGATTGTCACCGTATTACGCCCGTAAAACGCCAATGTAAGTCTATGGGGGTGAGAAAAATACAGATTAGGCATGGACCAGACGTGTGACTAGCGAGAAATACGCACCGGTGTCCTTTAACCCCTTCGCACCCAAGCCTGTTTTTGCCTTCGTGACCGGGCCAATTTTTTCAATTCTGACCAGTGTCACTTTATGAGGTCATAACTCTAGAACGCTTCAACGGATCCTACTGATTCTCACATTGTTTTCTCATGACATATTGTACTTCATGATGGTGGTAAAAATTTTTAGATATGATCTGCGCTTATTTGTTAAAAAAATCAAAATTTGGCGAAAATTTAGAAAATTTTGCAATTTTCAAACTTTTAATTTTTATCCCCTTAAATCAGAGAGTGATATCGCACAAAATAGGTAATAAATAACATTTCCCACATGTCTACTTTACATCTGCACAATTTTGGAAACATAATTTTTTTTTTTTAGGAAGTTATAAAGGTTAAAAGTTGACCAGTGATTTCTCATTTTTACAACAAAATTTGCAACACCATTTTTTTTAGGGACCACCTCACATTTGAAGTGAGTTTGGGGGGTCAATATGACAGAAAATACCCAAAAGTGACACCATTCTAAAAACTGCACCTCTCAATGTACTCAAAACCACATTCAAGAAGTTTATTAACCCTTCAGGTGCATCACATGAATGAATGGAATATGGAAGAAAAAAATAAACATTTAACTTTTTTTCACAAACATTTTACTTCAAAACCATTTTTTTTTATTTTCACAAGTGTAAAAAGAGAAAATGAACCACAAATATTTTTGTGCAACTTCTCCCGAATACGCCAATACCCCGTATGTGGGGCTAAACCACTGTTTGAGCACACGGCAGAGCTCAGAACGGAAGGAGTGCCGTTTGACTTTTTCAATGCAGAATTGGCTGGAATTGAGATCGGATGCCATGTCGCATTTGGAGAGCCCCTGATGTACCTAAACAGTGGAAACCCCCCACAAGTGACCCCATTTTGGAAATTAGACCCCCCCAAGGGACTTATCTAGATGTGTGGTGAGCACTTTGAGCCCCCAAGTGTTTCACTAAAGTTTATAATGCTGAGCCGTGAAAATAAAAAAAATCATTTTTTTTCCACAAAAATGATCTTTTAGCCTCCAATTTTTATTTTCACAAGGGTAACAGGAGAAATTGGACCCTAAGAGTTGTTGTCCAATTTGTCCTGAGTACGCTGGTACCCCATATGTGGGAGAAAACTACTGTTTGGGCACACGGTGGGGCTCGGAAGGGAAGTAGTGACGTTCTGAAATGCAGACTTTGATGGAATGGTCTGCGGGCGTCATATTGCATTTACAGAGCCCCTGATGTACCTAAACAGTGTAAACCCCCAATTCTAATTCCAACCCTAACCCCAACACACCCCTAACCCTAATCTCAGCCCTAACCATAACCCTAACCACAAACCTAACACCAACACACCCATAACCTTAATCCCAGCCCTAGCCCTAACCCTAGCCCTAACCCTAGCCCTAACCTGTGTACCTGCTTTTTTTTTTTCTTTACTTTTTTTATTTTTGTGACAAGATCGCTGCCCTGCGATCTGACTTATAGTAACGCCACTTCTCCTCTGATCTCACACTGACAGATGATCAGAGGTGAGGCAGCTTTACTATGTGACAAGATCGCTGCCTGGCACATAATAACGCGACTTCTCCTCTGATCTCACAATGACAGATGATCAGAGGTGAAGCAGCGTTACTGTGTGACAAGATCGCTGCCTGGTACAGCTGTGCCAGGCAGCGATCAGCTGTGCCAGGCAGCGATCTAGTCACACAGTAATGCTACTTCACCTCTGATCATCTGTCATTGTGAGATCAGAGGAGAAGATGCGTTACAATGAGTGAGATCGCCGGGAAACAAGCAGCTTTCCCAGCGATCGCTCCCATTGGCTGCTGTGAAGCTGACGTCATCAGGACCTGAACCAATCAGGTCTCGATGACGTCGGGGGTCCCAGCATGCATTGTGCACCGGGATCCCCGCGTTGTAAGGTATGTGGGGGTCCCGGGGGGCACAAAACCACCGACAGTAGATAAACGTCGGCGCTGCACAAAGCCCAGCAAGCGCCAACGTCTATCTACTGTGGGCGGTCAGGAAGAGGTTAACAAAAGCCGACAATTCAGTGTGCAATACAGTAAAATCACACTGACAGGTTTAATAAAGAATAGAAAGTATAGATATAGATACATAGAATACATATATAATCTTTAATAATAATCTTTATTTTTATGTAGCGCTAACATATTCCGCAGCGCATTACAATTAGCACACATTATCATCACTGTCCCCAGTGGGGCTCAAAATCTAAATTCCCTATCAGTATGTCTTTGGAATGTGGGAGGAAGCCGGAGAACCTGGAGGAAACCCACGCAAACACGGGGAGAACATACAAACTCATTGCAGATGTCCTTGGTGGGATTTGAACCCAGGACCCCAGCGCTGCAAGGCTGCAGTGCTAACCAGCCATTGAGCCACCGTGCCGCTATATATATATATATATATATAGATATATATATAACGAAGGATACCGATCCTAAACACGCGTCGGGGAGTGCTCCGCACAAACTTGTGGTCTGCCTAGCTGCTCATTCAGGTATTCACCTTTCAAATATAGATTCTTTCCGGCCATTTACTTTGTCCAGTGAGGAGTGTTTATGTGCTATGACACTCACACTATACTACCTGTTATATTGCTGACCTTTTGGTCGTTATTTATTAGTATATTATTTGTGTAGTGCTAGTATGCGGGTCATAATGTCTCTTTTGTTGTTTTTAATGGCTAGTTAGTAGTATTTTTAGGAGTGGACTACAATTTTTACACATTTTTTATATACAATATTCTGCACTTATTATAACATATATATACAGTATATATATATATATATATATATATATTACTGCCATTCCTTTGGTGGCCTTTCGTATATATAAATACATTTATTTATTTTTGTGTGGACACCCTTATGTATTTGCACCTATATTTTTCATTTTCTATATATTTTTATTATTTATTATTATTTTGTATTCTTCATTTTTATTTATTTTGTATTTTTCAATTTTATTTTTATATTATATATATATATTTTTTTATTTTTTATTTTATCTCCCATGTATTTTTAATCTTAGTGTTGGTGGCATTTTTAGGATTGAAGGGTTAATTCGTTGAAAAAAAATTGCATGGGCTCCTGCGGTATTTTCACCACCAGAGAGGGAAAGCCAGTGAGTGAGGGCAGATATTAATAGCCTAGAGAGGGACCATTGTTTTTGGGCCCCCTGGCTAAAAAAATCTGCCCCAGCCACCCCAGAAAAGGCGCATCTATAAGATGCGCCTTTTTTTGGCACTAAGCCTCTCTATTCCCATTGCCTTTAGTGGTGGCTCATGGGTTAATAATGGGTTGTTGTCACCTTGCAATTGTAAGGTGACATTAAGCTGGGTTAATAATGGAGAGGTGTCAATAAGACACATATTCATTATTAATCCTATAGTAGTAAAGGGTTAAAAAAGACACACACATATTAATTAAAAATTCCTTTAATGAAATAATCACACAGTTTTTGATCAAATTTATTATTCTGCTAATCCAACATAATCCCTTGTTCTCCTGAAAAAACTAACATAAAAAACCAACAATATCCATACCTCTCTGCCGTTCAGTCAGGTCCTCCCAATGCAATCCATTACAAGGGGTTAACTAGTTTACAACAGAGACAGGTGCTAATGCTACCGGCCCCGCTGTAAGGGCAGTTTCACACGTCCAGATAATTCCGGTACCAGAAAAAAAGGTACCGGAGCTATCTGTGTCCATGTGCATACGTATGCCATCCGACTGACATCCGTGTGCTATCCGTATGTCCGTGTGTACCATCCATGTGCTGTCCGTTTGCTGTCCGTGTGTCCATGTTTTTGAAAAATTATTTTCAATGTTAACCCTTTGACTTTTAAAAACGCACACGGATCGCACACGGACAGCATCCGTGTGCAGTATGTGTTTACACGGACCCATTGACTTGTATGGGTCCGTGTGATCCGTGCTGTTGCACAAAAACGGACATGTCAGCGTGTTTTGCACACGGACACACGGTCCGTGAAAACACGCTGACATCTGCATAGTCACATTCATTCGAATGTGTCTACGGGTGTCAGTGTCTCCGGTACGTGAGAAAACTGTCACTAAACATACCGGTGACACTGACGTGTGAAACTGCCCTAAACCACTGCAGAATGAATAAAATCATGTCTGTGTAGGTGCTCTGGCTGACTAGAGATAAAGTAATAAGCGTGGGAAAGTTTCTGAACTTTTTCTCACGTTCCTAGGTTCACCAGTGACATCAGCGGTAGTCAGTGAGGCTGCACGAAGTCCCCGGCTGACCGGAGGTGAACTGACAGCGTGGGAAAAAGATCAGAAACATGCATAGTAGAATAATATAATTAATAAAATATCCAGTGATTATTATAATTCAAACACATAATAGAAGCACTCAAAGCTAGCAAATAAACGTGCAAAAAAGCATATGTAAACAGAGACAAAAATTAGGTAGAACACTGAGAGCAGCACGAAGATGGGCAGAAGAGAGTAAAGTGCATGTTACAAATAGAAGGCATGGAAGTCTCATTCATACAGTGGTTGCATAGGAAGATATAGCAATAGAGCTAAAAATAAAAACATATGGGATACCTGTATATGACTGTGTAAGCTCAGGCACAGAAGCCCAGACACACGTTTCGCTGTTGCTTCTTCCCCAGGCTATGTTATTAATTATATTATTCTACTATGCACTACATTTCTGCACCTTAGCTATTTTAGATATGCGCAACAAACATATTTCATATTGTATTTACTACTGTTCAGAAATTATTTTGGGTCTATATTATTTTCTTTCTAACGGCATTTGCATTACATATACAGTAGGAACACCTATGCATTTCACTCTCTGGTTGCAAAGATTATTTTGGTATTCTTTTTTCACTTGCACTCTACTGCATTAATAGGGCTTTCTATCATGTTACTCGGTCATTTATTAATTTGTCCACTAGATGGCTTTACCACATTATGGTGACCTTGTTCTGTGATTTTTTTAGTTGGATTTCCCTGTATTGTACACCATGTACTTATTGTGACTCTGTCTGCCCTGGCATTACTCTGATCTCTATTTTCAACCCCTTATTTACTGTATTTTATTACTGTTTTTACTAAATGAATAGTACAGATTTCTATATTTTATCATGTGGGTGTATTCACTTCCCTTTCTTCTGGGTATACAGTATATGCTTTTGGAAGCATCTCCTTTATTATTGGTCGTATATACGTATTGAATTCTTTGCAATGGCAGCAAAAAAATGCAACATTACCTCAACGTGTGAATGCACACCAACTGTAGCACTGCAAAAGCACTTGCTCCTAGGATTTCTGCTAATTATAGCTGATCACTGAGAGTTTGAGCAATTTTATTCATCAAGCAATTAGTTCAGAAAACCAATTTAGCAAAAAGTAACTCTACGACAATCCCTCCAATTTCCAGAACCCATTTTGGTTTGTATTCTTTTAACATCTCAGTCAATCACGAGAACATTCAGTATGCAAAGTGTTTTGTACTGTGAATTTTCAATATCTGGTTGATTCATCCCATTTGCTATGATAACATAAAACAAACTTACATTCTCTTTGCACACACTATGGCTTATTTTACATTATCTATAGGGATTTCGGGGGAGAGAGAAATGAATAAAAATGTGAAAAGATCGAAAAAATACTTTTGGCTTCCTCTATCCGCTTTCCGTTTGCAGTAATGACGGATTTATAACAAGGCACAGCACAGCATCTAATTAATATCTAGTAAAAGCAAGCAACTATAAATAGGAGAATAGAAAAGCGAATGTGCGCCCAAGAGTGTTGAGATGCTTTAACTATGCAAATTGAACGGTTATTTAGCAGCTGTGCGTGAATGAGCGAAACCATTACTTAAATGCAGGAGACAAATCTTGTGGGATTTTCACAAACATATGAAGTTACTAATCGGACAAACTTATTAATTAGAAAGGGATACTGTAAGCACAATACGGAGGTGGATTGAGAGACGGCATGCTAATAGACAGGACTTATTATCATGCACTGCAGCTACTAATGTGGTTTTCTAATTATGTGAAATGTGAATAGTGTATAGAAAGTACTTTCTATGTGATATGTTCAAAGCCTTTTGTTTGCTGCCCTTCTTGAAAATATGCTTCAACCCGCAATGCTTCCATTCATTTCTTTCCAGCATATTATTCTTGGAAGCCATCACGACTCTACATTTTGGAGTGGTCATACAGAATTTTTTTTTTTATTCTGTTCATATTACAGGAAATAAAACAACTTTGAGATTAGTTTTTGTCACAAATTCTATTTCTCTTTGTATGTCCTCCTGGCTGTCTGTGGCTTCCTCTCTCTCCATTTAATTTCTGTGGAGAACAGCAGCCATATACAGTGGAAAAAAAGTATATAGTCAGCCACCAATTGTGCAAGTTCTCCCACTTAAAAAGATGAGAGAGGTCTGTAATTGACATCATAGGTAGACCTCAACTATGAGAGTCAAAATGAGAAAACAAATCCAGAAAATAACCTTGTCTGGTATGGCAAGATTTATTTTTCAAATTATGGTGGAAAATAAGTATTTGGTCAGTAACAAAAGTTCATCTCAATATTTTGTTATATATCCTTTGTTGGCAATGACAGAGGTCAAACGTTTTCTGTAAGTCTTCACAAGGTTGGCACACACTGTTGGTGGTATGTTGGCCCATTCCTCCATGCAGATCTCCTCTAGAGCAGTGATGTTTTGAGCCTGTCACTGGGCAACACGGCCTTTCAAATCTCTCCAAATGTTTTCTATGGGGTTGAGATCTGGAGACTGGCTAGGCCACTCCAGGACCTTCATATGCTTCTTACAAAGCCACTCCTTTGTTGCCCTGGTGGTGTGCTTGGGATTATTATCATGCTGAAAGACCCATCCACGTTTCATCTTCAATGCCCTTGCTGATGGAAGGTTTGCACTCAAAATCTCACGATACAAAGCCCCATTCATTCTTTTATGTACACAGAACAGTTGTCCTGGTCTCTTTGCAGAGAAACAGCCTCAAAGCATGATGTTCTCACTCCCATGCTTCACAGTAGGTATGGTGTTCTTTGGATGCAACTCAGCATCCTCCAAACATGATGAGTTTTGTTCCTACCAAACAGTTCTACTTTGGTTTCATCAGACCATATGAAATTCTCCCAGTACTTTTCTGGATAATCCAAATGCTCTCTAGCAAGCTTCAGATGGGCACAGACATGTACTGGCTTTAAGCAGGGGGACACATCTGGTACTGCAAGATCTGAGTCCCTGGCAGCGTAGTGTGCTACTGATGGTAGACTTTGTTACAGTGGTCCCAGCTATATGCAGGTCATTCACTAGATCTCCCCGTGTGGTTCTGGGATTTTCGCTCACCGTTCTTGTGATCATTTTCACCCCAGGGAGTGAGATCTTGCGTGGAGCCCCAGATCGAGGGAGATTATCAGTGGTCTTGTGTCTTCCATTTTCTTATTTTGCTCCCACATTTGATTTCATCACACAAAGCTGTTTGCCTATTGCAGATTCACTCTTCCCAGCCTGGTGCAGGGCTACAATTTTGCTTCTGGTGTCCTTCGACAGCTCTTTAGTCTTCACCATAGTGGAGTTTGGAGTGTGACTGTTTGAGGTTGTGGACAGGTGTCTTTTATACTGATATCAAGTTCAAACAGGTGCTATTACTACAGGTAATGAGTGGAGGACAGAGGAGCCTCTTAAAGAAGAAGTTACAGGGAGTTCTGTGAGAGCCAGAAATCTTGCATGTTTTTAGGTGACCAAATACTTATTTTCCACCATAATTTGCAAAATAAATTTGCCAAATCAGACAAGGTGATTTTCTGGATTTGTTTTCTCATTTTGACTCTCATAGATTTGTTCTACCTATGATGTCAATTACAGGCTTCTCTCATCTTTTTACGTGGAAGAACTTGCACAATTGGTGGCTGACTAAATACTTTTTTTCCCCACTGAAATTTGGGTAAGGTGGATGCTAGGTGGAGCAGATCTCTGAATCTTGTATCAGAAAAGTGTCCTCCATGTTCCAGCTGCAATGTCCACATGCTGGAACTCAAGGTAAAATTTAACACTAAAATGACACCATTTCTAATAGAAAAAAATTAAAAAAAAGATTCTCTTTAACATAAAAAACACCAGAAAACCCCTAAAAGTGTGTTGTTTCAATGGAAATTATATTTAAAGTAAAATTATTATTTGAATTTTTTTTTATACTTTGTGGGGCCTGCATAGTGCCACCAATCGACTGTGATCTGTGTCCTGAGATCCCCATTGATCAACCAAAGAACTGCACTGACGTGTGCAGCTTCGGAAGTACGATGCGTCCACCATTACATTTCACATCCACTGCATAAAACATAAAATCAGAAAAATATTTACAATTTACACGCTGTTAAAAAAACAATCCATTGAATATTTATCATGTTTTCTTACATAGTATGGTGTCAACTAGTTAAAAAAGTATACTGCAATCAGAACAACAGAGTGTAATGGCAAAAATTGTAAATATATTTTATATATTAACAACAATGAAAGATATACAAAACATACAAGAAGACAATTGGATGACTAAGTAATGTAAAGCAATCCCTGGTGACAAGTAATAAATATAGTACAACAGTTGTCAGTATATAAATCTACAACCTAACATGAAAAGGCAAGGATGCATAGAAATACAAAGCATTGGTAGATAAGGTATGCACTACAACTAAAGGTAACTATCACAACAAAATGGACCTGCATTACACCACTTCCCCATTACGCTAATTCAGTATTACATAAACATCATAAGCATTGCACTCTTACCCATGATAGGAAGCAGAAAAAGGTCACCAGGGAATAAGAAAACTGCACTAGAACACGTGTCGCGTTTTGTCTATCACTACCTGATAGGCGCCTTCAGAGGCGCACACTGCATGTGTCCGGAAGTTCCGAAGATGACACCCGGTTATGCGCAGTGCCCATCTCTGAATCCAGGAAGTGTATGCCCGGCTTCAGGGAAGCAGTGATGCTGCCTGTATGATCAGCAAGCGTGGACAGATTTGCATGCGCTGGCGATGTGGCAGGCTCATCCAAATTATATTATCATGCCCACAGGGGTGTGATAACATGGAAAGAGGGCTGATTAGTCTAGGGAACTAGTGCCCCATCAACTAGTCACAGCACTCATTAGCATAGGGAAAGTGGAGGTTATAAATGTTTTTTAAAGCATTTATTTAACTTATTTATTGTATACAGGGCTGGTTAGGTAGGCAGTTTAATCACACATACAGTTGTGCTCAAAAGTTTACATACCCCGGCATATTTTTTGCTTTCTTGGTCTTTTTTTTCAGAGAATATGAATGATAACACCAAAACTTTTTTCCACGCATGGTTAGTGGTTGGCTGAAGCCATTTATTGTCAAACTACTGTGTTTTCTCTTTTTAAATCATAATGACAACACAAAACATCCAAATGATCCTGATGAAAAGTTTACATACCCTGGTGATTTTGGCCTGATAACATGCACAGAAGTTGACACAAATGGGTGTGACTGGCAACTTAAGGTAACATCCTCACCTGTGACCTGTTTGCTTGTAATCAGTGTGTGCATAAAAGCTGAGTGATTTTCTGGGATCCAGACAGACTCTTGCATCTTTCGTCCAGCCACTAACATTTCTGGATTGTGAGTCATGGGGAAAGCAAAAGAATTGTCAATGGATCTACGGGAAAAGGTAGTTGAACTGTACAAAACAGGAAAGGGAAACAAAAAGGAATTGATAATGGCAGTCAGCAGCATTCAAAATGTGATTAGCAAATGGAAAATCAGTGACTCTGTAGAAACAAAACCACTGTCAGGTAGACCAACAAAAATGTTGTCCACAACTGCCAGGAAAATTGTTTGGGATGCAAAGAAAAACCCACAAATAGCATCAGCTGAAATACTGGACTCTCTGAAAATTAGTGATGTGGCTGTTTCAAGATGCACAATAAAATGGGCTGCATGGTCGAGTCGCCAGAAGAAAGCCATTACTGCACAAATGCCTCAAAGTATCTTGCCTACAATATGCAAAACAGCATAGAGAATAGCCTCTAGTGCCTTGTGACCTAGAAGACAGCATGACAACTTCAAGTCAGAATAGCAACGGTCGGGCTCAAAAAGCCTCAAAACTTCTGGAACAAGGTAAATTGGAGTGATGAGACGAAAATTGAACTTTTTGGCCACAACCATAAATGTTGCATTTGGAGAGAGGTCAACAAGGCCTATGATGAAAGGAACACCATCCTACTGTTAAGCGGTGGATCACTGATGTTTTGGGGATGTGTGAGCTACAAAGGCACAGGAAACTTGGTCAAAGTTGAAAGAAAGATGAATGCAGCATGTTATCAGCAAATACTGATGCACATGGGACATACTTGGACGTTCCAACATGACAACGATCCAAAACACAAGGCCAAGTCGACTTGTCATTGGCTACAGCAGAACAAAGTGAAGGTTCTGGAGTGGCCATCTCACTCTCCTGACCTCAATATCATTGAGGAGATCTCAAGCGCACGGTTCATGCTAGACAGCCCAGGAATTTACAGAGACTGGAGGCTTTTTGCCAAGAACAGTGGGCAGCTTTACCATCTGAGAAACTAAAGAACCTCTTCCATAACTACCACAAAAGACTTCAAGCTGTCATTGATGTTAGAGGGGGCAATACGGTTTAATGAAATGGGGTATGTAAACTTTTCATTAGGGTCATTTGGATGTTTTGGGCTGTCATTATGATATAAAAACAGAAAACACCGTAGTTTGACAATAAATGGCTTCACCCAACCACTAACCATGAGTGGAGAAAAAGTTTTGGTGTTATCATTCATATTCTCTGAAATAAGGCCAAGAAAGCAAAAATTCTGCCAGGGTAGTTGTAGAAACTTCACACTAAACCTCAATTAGCTTGGGTTGTATGCCTCTCCACACTTCCTCCAGACTCTGTGACCTTGATTTCCAAATGAAATTCAAAATTTCCTTTAATCTGAAAACAACACCTTGGACCTCTGAAAAAAGGCCAAGAAAGCAAAAATTCTGCCAGGGTATGTAAAGTTTTGAGCACAACTGTAGATGAATGCTGCTGGATTGGAGGGCATGAGAGATCTTACAGGTTGCCTTTAATCTGGAATTGGTCCCCACTTCACAGCTACAGCAGTTTCTGCTTTCTACAAGATTTGAAGTGTGTCTTTGGGAAATGTTAACCATGCATTGAGAAGAGCATTTGGGAGGTCAAAAATTGGTCAAGACAGCCAGGCTCACAATCTCCATGTTTTGGAGGGAATTTTCCTTTATTCCAATTAGGTGAAACAATTCACCTTTGTTTGCCCATAAAATGACCAGATAAACTCCCACATGAAACTGCTCCACTTCTGTGCTACGTACAACAATGTTAACAAGTAAATGCTATTAAAGTCTTGACTTTGTTAATCTTCATTGACTGTGAGCAGATGGAAAGTATATTACCGTTATTCACAGTGTAATGAAGTGAATAAAATTAATGAGAACAAACTGCTTTACTTTGCTGTTTTTAACTGTTCACATAATTATCTGTCACTTGTAGTATACAATGAGATTCATGCCATTTTATTAAATTTAAATTAATGTTTATGTCAGATCCATTGTACACAAATATGGTTATGTCACTCACTACACAATCCCACTTTGGAATATACATATTTATTGTGGAGTGCAAATTAGTCTATTACTGCCTGAAAATAGAGTATAATAAATGTTCTATGTAAAAAATAAATCAATTTTATACTCACCGTTCACCTCATCTGAAGTGAGTAAAATGATTTATTTTTTACCATTTTAATGGTCTTTTATGTTTCAATTTATGGCTTTTGCTGAATCAAGTATATAGTGTTTGCTGAATCTGCACAAAAGGAAATTACAAAAAAAATCCAAAAATGTCTGCATTTTTAGAATTCAATTCCACTTGAATTTATTTGCTCATCTTTAGTGTGTATGTATGTGCTCTGTGCATATACACTCACTGGCCACTTTATTAGGTACACCATGCTAGTAAGGGGTTGGACCCCCTTTTGCCTTCAGAACTGCCTCAATTCTTCGTGGCAGAGATTCAACAAGGTGCTGGAAGCATTCCTCAGAGATTTTGGACCATATTGACATGATGGCATCACACAGTTGGCGCAGATTTGTCGGCTGCACATCCCTGATGCGAATCTCCCATTCCACCACATCCCAAAGATGCTCTATTGGATTGAGATCTGGTGACTGAGGAGGCCATTTGAGTACAGTAAACTCATTGTCATGTTCAAGAAACCAATCTGAGATGATTCGAGCTTTATGACATGGCGCATTATCCTGCTGAAAGTAGCCATCAGATGTTGGGTACATTGTGGTCATAAAGGGATGGACATGGTCAGCAACAATACTCAGGTAGGCTGTGGCGTTGCAACGATGCTCAATTGGTACCAAGGGGCCCAAAGAGTGCCCAGAAAAAATTCCCCACACCATGACACCACCACCACCAGCCTGAACCGTTGATACAAGGCAGGATGGATCCATGCTTTCATGTTGTTTACGCCAAATTCTGACCCTACCATCCGAATGTCGCAGCAGAAATCGAGACTCATCAGACCAGGCAACGTTTTTCCAATCTTCTACTGTCCAATTTCGATGAGCTTGTGCAAATTGTAGCCTCAGTTTCCTGTTCTTAGCTGAGAGGAGTGGTACCCAGTGTGGTCTTCTGCTGCTGTAGCCCATCTGCCTCAAAGTTCGACGCACTGTGCGTTCAGAGATGCTCTTCTGCCTACCTTGGTTGTAACGGGTGGCAATTTGAGTCACTGTTGCCTTTCTATCAGCTCGAACCAATCTGCCCATTCTCCTCTGACCTCTGGCATCAACATGGCATTTCCGGCCACAGAACTGCCGCTCACTGGATTTTTTTTCTTTTTCGGACCATTCTCTGTAAACCCTAGAGATGGTTGTGCGTGAAAATCCCAGTAGATCAGCAGTTTCTGAAATTCTCAGACCAGCCCTTCTGGCACCAACAATCATGCCACGTTCAAAGGCACTCAAATCACCTTTCTTCCCCATACTGATGCTCGGTTTGAACTGCAGGAGATTGTCTTGACCATGTCTACATGCCTAAATGCACTGAGTTGCCGCCATGTGATTGGCTGATTAGAAATTAAGTCTTAACACACAGTTGGACAGGTGTACCTAATAAAGTGGCCAGTGAGTGTATATGTGTGCATGTGATCAGTGTATAATTGTGTATGTGCTCTGTGTGTACGTGTTCCATGTACTGTATACATATTTGTGTGTATGCATATGCTCACTGTATACATGAATGTATGTGTTTTGTATACATGTACAGTATATGTGTATTAGATATATATGATCCAAAAAATGCATCATTCAAAATTGAGCCATCTAGCAAATATCTCAGATGCAAAAATGGCTCCAATCAACTCCAACAATTTAACTGCAAAGGGAAAACACCAGGAGTTAATGCTCATATTGAAATGTTAGATTTACTATAAATTACCAAGTAATATACAGTATTTTTCATCCTATCAGACACTCCGGACCATAAGACGGACCTAGGTTTTAGAGAAAAAAATAATTCTGGTATATACAGTATATGTCACATCCTTGTATACATTCCCCCATCCCCATCCTGGTATCCATGGCCCCATCCCCATTCTGGTATACATGGCTATCATCCCCATCCTGGTATGCATAGACACCATCCTCAGTCTTGTATCTAGGGCACTGATCCCCATCCTGGTAAACATGGCCACCAACCCCATCCTGATATCCATGGCCATCATCCCCATCCTTGTATACAAGGTCCCCATCCCCATCCTGGTATCTATGGAGCCATCCCTATCCTGGTATCCATGGCCACCATCCCCATCCTGGTATACATGGCCACCATCCCCATCCTGGTATACATGGCCACCATCCCCATCCTAATATACAAGGCCCCCTAATCCCATCCTGGTAAACATGGCCCCCATACCCATCCTGGTAAACATGGCCCAAATCACAGTGCACACATACAAAAAAAAATTATTCTACTCACCTTTCTTCCTCTCCCTCACAGTGCTGCATCCTGTGCTGATGCCAGCAGCTGATTTCAGCATGTAACAGAACATGACATCACTGCCATGTGCCCTCAAATGCCGAGATTAGCTGTCGGAATTTTCACTGCTCTCCACGCCCGGGACTATGGCCTTGGGGAGCAGTGAATATTCATTCCATTTAATAGCGGGCACACTGAAAGCTGCAGATGCCAGGTTTTTGAAGTGACTGAGCGATCAAATGTGCCTGCTATTAAAGAGAATAAATATGCACTGCTCTCCACTCCCATGGGCTTTAGAAGCAGTGAATATTCATTCTCTTTAATAGCAGAAACACACATGATCACCCAACCGCTGCAGTAAGAAGGTAGTTGTGGCTAACAGTGTGCCCAGTATTAAACAGAATGAATATTCACTGTTCCCCTCACCCATAGTCCCTCCCACCTCTCTGTGCTGGCTTCAGTGCGAAGAGGTGGAAGGGACTATGGGCATTGGGAGCAATGAATATTCATTTTTAGTGATGAGCGAGTGTACTCGTTGCTCTGGTTTTCCCGAGCAAGCTCGGGTGTATTTTGGCGTGCTCGGAGATTTAGCTATTGTCATCTTATCTGCATGATAAACAGGCATTCCACACATGTATTCAGCCTGTCTACAAGTTGCAAATCATGCAGATAAGACGACAAAAACTAAATCTCCGAGAACCCCAAAATACTCGGAGGACACCCGAACAGGATCGGAAAAACACGAGCAACGAGTATACTCGCTCATAACTATTCATTTTTTTTAGCAGTCGACACAGTGTTAGCTTCAGCCTTCGGCTCCGGCCTCTTGTGACCAGCCTCCCCCCTACTCCACAGCCAGACTATAAAATAAAGTACATCCAGGCTATAAAATCCCCCCTCACACTCTCCTCCAAATTTTGGAGGAAAAAAGTGCATCATATAGTCTGAAAAATATGGTACATTAAAAAGGAGAGATATAGACGGATGTGAGACTTTGCTAAATGAAATGCACACTGCACAGTCAGTAACAATCATGAAAAGTTGAAAGAATTGGACTCATTTAAAGAGATCAGGATGGGTGAACACAGAACTTAAACTCTTGTTAAAAAGGAAAGCAAGAAATGTACACTGCTCAAAAATATAAAGGGAACACTTAAACAACAGAATATAACTCCAAGTAAATCAAACTTCTGTGAAATCAAACTGTCCACTTAGGAAGGAACACTGATTGACAATCAATTTTACATGCTGTTGCACAAATGGAATAGACAACAGATGGAAATTATTGGCAACTATCAAGACACCCTCAATAAAGTAATGGTTCTGCAGGTGAGGACCACAGACCACATCTCAGTACCAATGCTTTCTGGCTGATGTTTTGGTCACTTTTGTATCTTGGTTGTGCTTTCACACTTGTGGTAGCATGAGACGGACTTTACAACCCACACAAGTGGCTCAGGTAGTGCAGCTCATCCAGGATGGCACATCAATGCGAGCTGTGGCAAGAAGGTTTGCTGTGTCTGTCAGCATAGTGTCCAGAGGCTGGAGGCACTACCAGGAGACAGGCCAGTACACCAGGAGATGTGGAGGGGGCCGTAGGAGGGCAACAACCCAGCAGCAGGAGCACCACCTCTGCCTTTATGCAAGGAGGAACAGGAGGAGCACTGCCAGAGCCCTGCAAAATGACCTCCAGCAGGCCACAAATGTGCATGTGTCTGCACAAATGGTTAGAAACCGACTCCATGAGGATGGTCTGAGTGCCCGACATCCACAAATGGGGGTTGTGTTCACATCCCAACAGGACGCTTGGCATTTGCCACAGAACACCAGAATTGGCAAATTTGCCACTGGTGCCCTGTGCTCTTCACAGATGAAAGCAGGTTCACACTGAGTACATGTGACAGATGTGAGAGTCTGGAGACACCGTGGAGAGTGATCTGCTGCCTGCAACATCCTTCAGCAAGACCGGTTTGGCAGTGGGTCAGTAATGGTGTGGGGTGGCATTTCTTTGGAGGGTTGCACAGCCCTTCATGTGCTCGCCAGAGGTAGCCTGACTGCCATTAGGTACTGAGATGAGATCCTCAGACCCCTTGTGAGAGAGATCATATGCTGGTGCGGTTGGCCCTGGGTTCCTCCTAATGCAGGACAATGCCAGACCTCATGTGGCTGGAGTGTGTCAGCAGTTTCTGCAAGATGAAGGCATTGAAGCTATGGACTGGCCTGTCCATTCCCCAGACCTGAATCCGATTGAGCACATCTGACACATCATGTTTAGCACCATCCACCACCGTCATGTTGCATCAGACTGTCCAGGAGTTGGCGGATGCTTTAGTCCAGGTCTGGGAGGAGATCCCTCAGGAGACCATCTGCAGCCTCATCAGGAGCATGCCCAGGCGTTGTACTGTAGGGAGGTCATACAGGCACATGGAGGCCCCACACAATACTGAGCATCTTTTCCTTGTCATGAGGCATTTCCACTGAAGTTGGATCAGCCTGTAGTTTGATTTTCCACTTTGATTTTGAGTATCATTCCAAATCCAGACCTCTATGGAATATTCATTTTGATTTACATTGATAATTGTTATGTTTTATTGTTCTGAACACATTCCACTATGCAATGAATAAAAATTTGCAACAGGAATATTTCATTCAGAGATATCTAGGATGTGGTATTGTAGTGTTCCCTTTATTGTTTTGAGGAGTGTATATTAAATGGAGCCTATCTAAAGAAGAATATAATGCTGTTTGCATGGAATGCAAGACAAGTGTGTGAAGAGCTGAAGCCAGTAATGAAGTGAGGCTTGCAAGGGAGACCAAAATCAATAAAAAAGAATTTTGGGGGTATGTGAAAAGCAAAAGAAAAGTCAAAGATGCTATAGGATTTTTACAGGATGAAAAGGGTAAAGTGGTCAAAAATTATGTTGAGAAGGCAGACCGTTTAAATTTCTATTTTCATCTGTGTTCCCTAAGAAAGCAATTGTAAAATCAACTGATCTTCACGCTGCTATCTAAGGAATAAAAGAATCCACACTATAAACAGAAAGATGATGAGGGAACACTTAGCTAATTTAAATCTCCTGGTCCAGATGAATTATATCCTAGTTACTGCAAATAGTCTCTTCAGAGAGGAAGAGGACTAGAACCCTAGTCCCACCTATTGGAAGTAGCAATCCTAAAAGTCAGTGTTGACCCTTTAACATGCCTTGTCACGACAGGATAAAAGCTAAACCAGAATCTCAATTTGAAGACACTGTTTTTCGGGGTACTGCCCATCATCAGTGCAATGTGTGAGATCTGGTATGGCTGTGTGAGAGGCGTCTGACCGTGATCCAAGTAGTACGCCTTCAGAATCCTCCTGGATGGAGAAAGAAAAATGTTGTGAAGAAGAAACAGAGAGTGGTGGTCATGGGGGATTCCCTGTTGAGGGGAACAGAGGCTGCTATCTGCAGACCGGATATGACCTCAAGAGAAATGTGCTGTCTTCCAGGTGCAAAAATTAAAGATGTGTCTGACAGGATATCAGGACTCTTCAGACCTACAGATGACTACCCATTCCTGCTAATACATGTGGGGACAAAAGACACAACAAGAAACAACCTGGAAACCATCTGCAGTGACTTTAAAAACTTAGGTAAGAAAGTGAAAGAACTGGGAGCGCAGGTGGTCTTCTCTTCCATCCTCCCAGTGGATGGCCATGGAACGAGGAGGTGGAATAAGATTCTGCAGGTGAACAACTGGCTACATCAATGGTGCCATCAGCAAGGATTTGGATTTCTGGATCATGGAGTGAATTACCTATACGATGGACTACTTGCTAGAGATGGGGTGCACCTTACGAAGACTGGAAAACATGTATTTGGAAGTCACCTTGCTACACTCATCAGGAGAGCTTTAAACTAGAACAATGTAGGAAGGGAAGCAAAAGGCCAGAAAAAGCCATACAACTGATAAATGCTTTTGAAAACTCTGCTATTAGTAGTGGAAAGGAAGAACAAAGACAAAATAATCTAAATAATAAAAAATATTGGAGAAAGAGAAACCAATCCCAAACTAAAATATTTCTATACTAATGCACAAAGCATGGGCAACAAACAAGGAGAATTGGAACTACTAACGTAGGAAAATAAATATGTCATTGGAATCACTGAAACTTAGTGGGACAATACACATGATTGGAATAAAAGGCTAGAAGGATACAACTTATTTGCAAGAAAGACTTGATAAACGAGGAGGAGGTGTCGCATTGTACGTTAGAAATACGTATATCTGCACAGAGTTTGAAGCTTCAGAGACTGGGAGTTCTGTGGAAACTGTTTGGGTAAGAATACAAGGACAGAACAATGGAAAGAACACCATTGTAGGCATTTACTACAGGCTGCCTGTGCAAGCTGAAGATATGGATGAACTCTTTATGCATCAAATGGCCAAGTTCTCCAAAAAATATGACATAGTTGTCATGGGAGATTTCAACTATCCTGACATTTGTTGGGAATCTCTCTCAGGCAAAACTAGCAGGTCAAGGAAATTCTTATCCTCTCTTGCTGACAACTTTATCTTCCAAAAGGCAGGGGAGAAAACAAGGGGATCTGCTACCTTGGATCTAATCCTTATAAACAGGGAGGAAATGGTTGAGGAGGTAAAAGTGAATGGGACCCTAGGAGGTAGCAACCAGGCTATTTTAGAATTTTATAACCAAAACAAAATTCCACATGGTCAAGTGGAAAGAAGCCTCTAGACCACGAACATGAAAACCGAAAAAAAGGAGAGACCGTTAAGGTCAGAGAGAATCAAGGGTAAACAGGATTCTTCTATGGTGAGAAAGAATATATATATATATCTGTCAAGAGTTATCAATGAAGTCTCATAAATAGATGTCCTTCACCAATTCGTAACCACAAATATAAATGTATAATAACATTACTCCTTGATGTAAATAGAGGCTCCATACATAATTGATGATTAGCATAGAAAAAATTTTATTATTAAGCATAGTACATAAATAGTGACAACGTGAGAGCAGAAAAGACGCGGGACAGTGAAAATTATGGGTATGGAATATCATAAATAACCAAGACAAGGAGAAAATATATGTCCTACATACACAGCAGTGTATTCAAGCACAGCAAATAAATGCACAGAATATTCACAAAAAATACAGGCTTAAATAGCTAAATGTACACATGAAAGCGTGCAAAAGCATATAAAAAGGACATATGTCTCCCTATACAAGGTATATGAACATAAAGAAGGGAAACTGTCTCACACTGCCTAACATAGTCACTGCAGCTACTCTCAATAGGGTTAAATGCTCCCCTTTGACATATCTGGCATAGCTGTTGTAAGGATCTCATAAGCAAATGAAGTAATCGCTATGTCATGCATTATAAAACGTAAGTAGGAGCAGATGAGTAGATATACCCATATATTAGATACCTTCGGTCATGGTGTAGCAGAGAGTAGGTGTAGCAGGCACGTGTGGGACACCGGGAGCCCCCACACATCCATCTCGGGCTGGTGCAGCACTTTTGCAGGTGATCGGCAGTGCAGGGGCTCCGCCGGCATTTTGTGAAAGGAGCCCCCACACTTCCATTGTTGTAATGATGAATTGAAAATGGCCGCGCATAGTGAGATCTCGGGAGACGAGATGTCGTCCCAGGAGATGAGATCTCATCTCCTGAGATCTCACTCTGTGCCTGCACCGCCTCCAGCGGCCATTATCCTGAAGCTCAATTCAGCATTAATGCTGAATTGAGCTTCAAGAAAATGGCCGCAATGTAATGCTGAAATGAGCTTCAGGAAAATGGCTGCCGGAGGCAGCGCATGCGCAGAGTGAGATCTCAGGAGACGAGATCTCGTCTCCCGAGATCTCACTATGCGCAGCCATTTTCAAATCAGCATTACAACAATGGAAGTGCGGGGGCTCCTTTCACAAAATGTCGGCGGAGCCCCTGCACCACTGATCACCTGCAAACATGTCGCACCAGCCCTGGATGGATGTGTTGGGGCTCCGGGTTTTCCACCAATGCTGGCGGAGCCCCCGCACCACCAATCATCTGCCAAGTCGTCGCCCATCAGCCTAGGATGGATGTGTGGGAGATTTCACAAAATGGCAGAGCCACCAAACACCACTGAACCTGCTGCACCAGTCAGGGATGAGCCAGACCACCTCCTGTGACCCCACTCCACCAGCATTCCATATCACACCCTACCCCCCAGGTAAGCTGAATACTTCAGACTGTAAGACGGACCCTCATTTGACGCATTAATTTTTCTCCCTATTTTTCTTCTGAAAATTTGGGGTACATCATATGGTCCGGTGCGTCATATAGTCCGAAAAATACGGTACCCCAGAGTACTGAAGGAAATAGAAGAAATTTTTGAACCCCTCTCCATAATCTTTGAAAATTCTTGGAGAACAGGAGACGTCCCAGAAGACTGGAGAAGAGCAAATGTTGTTCCTATCTTCAAAAAGGGGAAGAAGGTGGACCCAGGCGACTATAGGCCGGCGAGTCTGACTTCTATACCAGGAAAGATCTTTGAACAAATTATTAAACAACATGTATGCAAGTACTTGGACAAGAATGAAGTGATTAAACAGAGTCAGCATGGGTTTGTAACTAATAAGTCATGTCAGACTAACTTAATTTCCTTCTATGACAGAATCACTGATTGGGTGGATCAGGGAAATGCTGTAGATATAGTATATCTTGACTTCAGCAAAGCATTTGACAAAGTATCTCACACAATCCTTATTGAAAAAATGGCTAAGTATGGAATGGACAAGGCAACAGTTATAGGTGGATTCATAACCGGCTTAGTGATCGGACCCAAAGAGTGGTCGCAAATGGCTGCACATCCAGTTGGAGGAATGCCTCTAGTGGGTTACCACAGGGCTCTGTCCTAGGTTCTGTATTGTTCAACATCTTTATTAACTATTTAGATGAAGGAATTGAGGGTAAACTAATTAAATTTGCTGATGACACAAAGCTAGGAGGGATAGCTAATATTAGAGAAGAGAGAGAGAGGATTCAAAAAGATATAAATAAACTGGAGCAGTGGGCAGCAACTAACAGAATGGTTTTTAACAGGGAAAAATGCAAAGTACTACATCTGGGCAATAAAAATGAAAAAAACATATACAGAATGGGAGGAATAGGGCTAAGCAACAGCACATGTGAAAAAGACTTGGGTATACTAATAGATCACAGACTGAATATAAGTAAACAGTGTGATGCAGCAGAAAAAAAAGGCAAATGCAATTCTAGGATGTATTAACAGAAGCATACAGTCTAGATCACGTGAAGTCATTATTGTCCTCTACTCCTCTTTGGTCAGACCTTATCTGGAATACTGTGTCCAGTTTTGGGCGCTACATTTTAAAAAATACATCAACAAACTGGAGGAAGTTCAGAAAAGAGCGACCAGAATGGTGACCGGTCTGCAAACCCTGTTGTTATGATTGAGTCACCGTAGGAGGCAAAAACAGAAATGCTAGCTAAGTCCTGAAAACCAGAGAAGTTGGCAACTATCAGATTGCAGACCCCTGAACCTATCAACACAACTAGCAGTAGCCGTGGGGGGTTCCTACGATGACCTAGACCCCTCGATCACAGCCGGAGAGATACATAGGCCTAAAGAAGGAAAGGGGAAATCTAACTGCCCCAGAGCAGACCCCAAAGCAATAGGCAGCCCCCCACATATAATGACAGTGAAGCAAGATGAAAACACTTACACAGACAGAAAGACAGGCTGAGCAAAGACGGGGCCCAAAAACTACCTAGATAGGAACGGATAGGAAGGCTGCTGTCTGCAATCTGCCAAAACCCTATCAGAGACAAAAGCCAACAAGCTGATATAAAAATGGCCCTGAAGCAACTAAGCTTCAAAAACTAAATCAGCGCTCAGGTACTTTCAGAAGACAGAGCTCAAGGAACACTGCACACTCCAGCAGGGAGTGGCAGAATCCAAAAAGCAAGAAAAACAAAAACAAATCTTAAATGCAAAAGGCAAAACAGAAAACTTAGCTTTAGGAGAGCAGGAATCAGACTGGTGTCCAAGAGTCCACAGAGAAATCACCCGCAGGGCAGAAAGGGCGTAGGCTGCCTTAAATCCAGTCAGTGACTCCACTCAGCCAATCGTCTTCACTAATCCCAGGTGTCTGATAATCAGGCTCACTACCTTCCTTCACTAGAATAGGGAGTTCACCAGGCCTCAGTGATGGAGGGGAAAATGAACTCACAACAGTACCCCCCCCCTTGAGGAGGGGCCACCGAACCCTCAACAACGCTACCAGGGCGATCAGGGTGAGCCCGATGAAAGGCACGCACCAATCTTTTGGCATGAATATCAGAGGCAGAGACCCAGGAATTATCCTCCTGACCATAACCCTTCCACTTAACCAAATACTGGAGTCTCCGTCTAGCCAGATGGGAATCCAGAATTTTCTCTACCTCATATTCCAAGTTACCTTCAACCAATACAGGGTCCGGAGGTGCCACCTCAGGCACAACTGGCTCAACAAACCTCTTCAACAAGGACTTATGGAACACATTATGGATCTTAAATGTGACAGGAAGAGCCAAACGAAAAGAGCCCGGATTAATAATCTCCAAAATCTTGTAAGGTCCAATAAATCTAGGCTTAAACTTAGGAGAAGCCACCTTCATAGCAATATTTTTTGATGATAACCACACCATATCACCAATCAAACTGGGGACCAATGGTCCTATGTCGATTGGAAAACCGCTGGGCCTTTTCCTGGGAGAGAGATAACTTATCCACCACTTGGTCCCAGATCTGGTGCATTCTCTCCACCACAGTGTCAACACCTGGGCAGGCAGAAGGCTCCACCTGCCCTGAAGAGAATCGAGGGTGAAAACCAAAGTTACAAAAAAAAGGTGACATCAAAGTGGCAGAACTAGCTCTATTATTTAAAGCAAATTCGGCCAAGGGCAAAAATGAAACCCAATCATCCTGATCAGCGGAAATAAAACATCTCAAATACGACTCCAAGGTCTGGTTTGTTCTCTCTGTCTGCCCATTGGTCTGAGGGTGAAAAGCAGAGGAGAAGGACAACTGAATTCCCAACTTGGAACAGAACGTCCTCCAAAATTTAGACACAAATTTAACTCCTCTGTCAGATACAATGTTCTCAGGAATCCCGTGCAAGCGAACCACCTGTTGCAAAAACAGAGGCACCAACTCAGAGGAAGATGGCAACTTAGGGAGTGGTACAAGATGAACCATCTTAGAGAACCTATCACAAATCACCCAAATAACAGTCATTCTTTGAGAGACCGGCATATCAGAGATGAAATCCATTGAAATATGGGTCCATGGCCTCCTGGGGACCGGCAAAGGCATCAACAACCCACTAGAGCGAGAACAAGATTTAGACTGGGAGCAAGTCCTACAGGACTGCACAAAATTCCTGACATCATGAGACAAGGTGGGCCACCAAAAAGAACGACTCACCAGATCTCTAGTACCAAAAATACCTGGATGACCAGCCAATGCAGAGCAATGAACTTCAGACATCACTCTCTTCTTCCACTGGTCAGGAACATACAACTTTCCACTGGGGCAACGCTCAGGTTTGTCCTCCTGGAACTCTTGCAGAGAAAGTCTCAAATCGGGCGAGATGGCAGAAAGAACTACCCCTTCGCCTAAGATGGTGGCAGGCTTGGTCACCACAGGAGAATCAGCAAAGAAACTCCTAGAGAGGGCGTCTGCCTTGACATTCTTAGTTCCAGGAAGGAAAGAGACCACAAAATCAAAACGTGTAAAAAACAAGGCCCACCTAGCCTGTCTAGGGTTCAAGCGTTTAGCCGACTCTAGGTAAATCAAATTTTTGTGGTCAGTGAGGACCACAACTTGATGTTTGGCTCCCTCCAACCAATGTCTCCACTCCTCAAATTCCCATTTCATGGCCAACAGTTCCCGATTCCCCACATCATAGTTACGTTCAGATGAAGAGAACTTACGGGAAAAGAAAGCACAGGGATTCATTTTAGATGTTACCGGATCCTTTTGGGACAACACCGCTCCTGCACCAATCTCAGAAGCATCCACCTCTACCTGGAACGGGAGTGAGACATCAGGTTGCCGCAGAACCGGGGTGGAGGTAAATCTACGCTTCAGCTCCTGAAAGGAAGCAACCGCCTCCGGAGTCCAATTCAACACATCCGCACCCTTCCTGGTCAGGTCAGTCAATGGTTTGGCAATACTAGAAAATTTTGCTATAAATTTCCGATAAAAATTAGCAAAACCCAAAAACTTCTGGAGGGCCTTCAAAGAAGTGGGCTGAACCCAATCATAAATGGCCTATACCTTGGCCGGGTCCATTTCAATAGTTGACGGAGACAAAATAAATCCCAAAAAAGAAATTCTCTGTACTCCAAAAAGGCATTTTGATCCTTTGACATACAGAGAATTCTCTCTCAAGATCCGGAACACAGTCCGAACATGTTCCACATGAGAATCCCAATCCTTGGAGATCAAAATATCATCCAGATAGATAATCAAAAATTTATCGACAAAGTCTCGGAAAATATCGTTCATGAAGCACTGGAAGACAGAAGGGGCATTAGTGAGCCCAAGAGGCATCACCAGGTACTCAAAATGTCCCTCCGGAGTATTAAACGCCGTCTTCCATTCATCCCCCTGCTTAATGCGGATAAGATTATACACCCCCCCGAGGTCAAGCTTGGTAAACCAGCAAGCACCTCTGACTCTAGAGAATAGATCCGAAATCAGGGGTAACGGATACTGATATTTAATAGTAATTTTATTGAGGGCACGATAAGCAATACAAGGCCTTAAAGAACCATCCTTCTTGGCCACAAAAAAAACCCCGGCATCTAAGGGTGAAGAGGATGGTCTAATATGACCCTTCTCCAACGCCTCCTTAATATAGGATCGCATAGCCTCGTGCTCGGGTACAGATAAATTGAAGAGCCGACCCTTAGGAAATTTACACCCCGGGTTTAGTTCAATTGCATAGTCATAACTCCTATGAGGAGGCAAGGACGCAGACTCATTCTCACTAAATACATCATAGTAGTCCGCCAAATAGTCAGGAACCTCATGCGACTGAGAGGTGGAAAAAACCGGAGCCTCACTAAAGGTACACCGGCAACCCCAACTCACCACAGACACAGACTTCCAATCCAAAACTGGATTATGAATCTGCAACCAGGGAAACCCCAGAACAACGGCATCATGCAGACCATGCAACACCAAAAATCTGCAGTTTTCTTGGTGGTCTGGGGCGACCCGCATGACCAACTGGGTCCAAAACTGAGGTTTATTTTTAGCCAGAGGGGTAGCATCAATCACCCTCAAAGGGATAGGCGTCTGCAGAGGTGTCAACGGAAATCCACAACGTTTAGCAAAATCCAAGTCCATTAGGTTTAGCGCTGCTCCCGAATCCACAAAAGCCTTGGCGGAAAATGTGGACAGGGAACAGATCAGAGTAATCGCCAAAAGAAACTTAGGCTGAACCCCACCAACAGAAAACGTGTGTGCAAAGAGTTTCTCACGTTTAGGACAAACAGAAATAACATGTGAGGCATCTCCACAGAAAAAACACAGCTTATTACGCCTTCTGAATTCCTGACGTTGCGCCTTAGACAAAACTCTATCACATTGCATAGGTTCAGACATCTGTTCAACCGGTGGCAACACCTCTCGTGTAATCCTGCGTTCACGTAAACGCCGATCAACCTGAATGGCTAAAGACATAGAATCGTCCAGACCAGAGGGAACAGGAAATCCCACCATAGTATCTTTTACGGCTTCTGACAAACCCTTCCGAAAGAGAGCAGCCAAGGAACTATCATTCCAGGTAGTAAGGACCGCCCACTTTCGGAACTTTTGACAGTACAACTCTGCAGATTCTCGACCCTGGTTCAATGCTAACAGGGTCTTTTCAGCCTGATCAATAGCATTAGGTTCGTCGTACAGCAACCCCAAGGCTTGAAAAAATGCGTTCACATTAGTCAGAATAGGGTCATCTGGTTTCAAAGAAAACGCCCAATCCTGGGGATCGCCGCGCAGCAAAGAGATGACAATTTTAACCTGCTGCGCGGGGATCCCTGACGAGTTAGGCTTCAAAGCAAAAAATAATTTACAATCATTTTTGAAACTCAAAAATTTAGATCGATCCCCAAAAAATACATCAGGTGTGGGGATTTTTGGTTCAACAGCATGTGAACGAGCAAGATAGGCGGAAATTCCTCGCACTTCAGCAGCGAGCTGCTCCACACGATCAGACACTTGCTTTATCTCCATTGAGAGAAAAAAAAAATTCCCCCTACGGCCTCAGAGATATAGAGGAAAGAATATATACTTTTTTTTTTTTTTAAACACAATTCTTTCCTGCTATTGAGTACCCCAGGATCTGCGGTTGGCGGGTGATTCTGTTATGATTGAGTCACCGTAGGAGGCAAAAACAGAAATGCTAGCTAAGTCCTGAAAACCAGAGAAGTTGGCAACTATCAGATTGCAGACCCCTGAACCTATCAACACAACTAGCAGTAGCCGTGGGGGGTTCCTACGATGACCTAGACCCCTCGATCACAGCCGGAGAGATACATAGGCCTAAAGAAGGAAAGGGGAAATCTAACTGCCCCAGAGCAGACCCCAAAGCAATAGGCAGCCCCCCACATATAATGACAGTGAAGCAAGATGAAAACACTTACACAGACAGAAAGACAGGCTGAGCAAAGACGGGGCCCAAAAACTACCTAGATAGGAACGGATAGGAAGGCTGCTGTCTGCAATCTGCCAAAACCCTATCAGAGACAAAAGCCAACAAGCTGATATAAAAATGGCCCTGAAGCAACTAAGCTTCAAAAACTAAATCAGCGCTCAGGTACTTTCAGAAGACAGAGCTCAAGGAACACTGCACACTCCAGCAGGGAGTGGCAGAATCCAAAAAGCAAGAAAAACAAAAACAAATCTTAAATGCAAAAGGCAAAACAGAAAACTTAGCTTTAGGAGAGCAGGAATCAGACTGGTGTCCAAGAGTCCACAGAGAAATCACCCGCAGGGCAGAAAGGGCGTAGGCTGCCTTAAATCCAGTCAGTGACTCCACTCAGCCAATCGTCTTCATTAGTCCCAGGTGTCTGATAATCAGGCTCACTACCTTCCTTCACTAGAATAGGGAGTTCACCAGGCCTCAGTGACGGAGGGGAAAATGAACTCACAACAACCTGTCTTATGAGGAAAGGTTGCGGGATTTGGGAATGTTTAGCTTGCAGAAGAGAAGACTGAGAGGAGACTTAATAGCTGTCTACAAATATCTCAAGGGCTGTCACATTGTAGAAGGATCATCTTTATTCTCATTTGCACAAGGAAGACTAGAAGCAATGGGATGAAACTGAATGGGAGGAGACACAGATTAGATATTAGAAAAAACTTTTTGACAGAGTGATCAATGAGTGGAACAGGCTGCCATGAGAGGAGGTCAGTTCTCCTTCAATAGAAGTCTTCAAACAGAGGCTGGACAGACACCTGTCTGGGATGATTTAGCGAATCCTGCTTTGAACTGGGGGTTGGACCAGATGGCCCAGGAGGTCCCTTCCAACTCTCCGATTCTATGATTCTAGTATTGTTTCTCCTTCTGCCTTGGCATGCTTAACATGTCACTCTCCGCAAGGAGAAACATTACTACTTGCACTCTAGTGTACTAAGTTAGCAGAGGAAATTGCAAAACCATTATCCAGAATCTTGGAAATTTCCAGGAGAAGTCCCAGAAGATTGGAGAAGTGCAAATGCTGTCCCTATCTTCAAAAAAGGAAAAAGATGGTGCCAGGAAATTATAGGCCAGTGGGCCTTAATTCTATACCAGGACATACCTTTGAACAAAGTATTAAATAGCATGTATGTAAGTATTTGGATAATAACAGTAATTAACCAGAGCTAGCATGTCATGCCAGACTAATCTAATTTAATTCTATGATAGAATCACTGACTGGGAACTGTGGATCTGGGAAATGTGGTAGATATAGTTATATCAACTTCAGCAAAGCATTTGATAAAGTACAGTATCTCATACTATCCTTATTGAAAAAATATCCAAGTATGGAATTGACAAGGCTACGGTTAGGTTGATTCGTAACTGGCTCAGTAATCGTACTCAAAGAGTGGCAATAAATGGTTGCACATCAAGTCGGAAGAGTGTTTTAAGTGGGGTAACACAAGGCTCTGTCCTGGCCCCAGTGTTTTTCAACATTTTTATAAATGATCTAGATAAAGCAACTGAAGGTAAACTAAACAAATATGCAGACGATGCAAAACTAGGATGGATAGCTAACACTAGAGAAGACAGAGAAAGTATTCAGAAGGATCTAGATAAGCTTCAACAATGGGAAGCCGCTATTAAGCACCCGTTACACACTGCGATATCGCTAGCAATATCGCTGTAAAGTCACCGATTTTGTGACGTTGCAGCGATATTGCTAGCGATATCGCTGCATGTGATACTTACCTCTGACCCGCTCCCCCGCTGATTATCGCTGGTCACGCGAAAAGCTCCTGGACCATTTCTCGTCAGGCGCTTCCTGCTAGGCTTCCTGTGGCGCCGATGAGCGACGCGTGAAGCCGGGCGGGAGGACGCAGGATCGCCGCGTCTGACAGGTAAGTAGCGATCCCCGTCCCCAGCGATGTCGCTGGTGAGATCTGCCTGTGTGGCAGCTCACTAGCAACCACCTAGCGATGCACCAGCGATCCTGACCGCGTCATATCGCTGGTCGGGATCGCTGGTGCATCGCTAGGTGTAACGGTACCCTTAGAATGATATTTAACAGGGAGAAATGCAAGATTCTACATCTGGATAAGATAAATGAAAAATACATTTACAGAATGGGAGGAATATAACTAAGCAACAGCACATCGGAAAAAGACTTGGGTATACTAATAGATCACAGGCTGCGAATGAGTCACCAGTGTGATGCAGCAGCAAAAAAAGCAAACACAGCTCTAGGATGTATTAGGAGAAGTAATTATCCCCCTCTACTCCTCCTTGATCAGGTCTATGAGGAACAGCTAAAGGATTTAGGAATGTTTAATTGCAAAAAAAGGCTAAGAGGAGACTTACTAGCTATCTACAAATATCTGAAGGAATGTCACAGTGATCATCCTTATTATCATTTGCACATGGAAAGATGAGAAGCAATGGAATGAAACTGAAAGGGAGAAGATACAGCTTGGATATTAGAAAAAACTTTTTGACAGCGAGGGTGATCAATGAGTGGAACAGGCTGCCATGGGAGATGGTGTGTTCTTCTTCAATGGAAGTCTTCAAACAGAGGCTGGACAGACATCTGTCTGAAAAAGTTAAGTGAATCCTGCATTGAGCAGGGGGTTGGAAACAATGACCCTGGAGGTCTCTTCCAACTCCTACCATTCTTTCATTTTATGATTCTATATACATATATAGAAGATGAAGTGATCAGTACAGGTTATCTATTATGACATAAATATTACATATGACATAAATATACAGTATTGATAAAGATACAATACAGAAATAAGATGCATACGTTAAATAGCCATCTCCATCAGCAGACATATAAAACCCATATGACAGACATCATAGTCATAATAACCATAAGTATTTAGGCTGTTAATAGGCATTAGTTAACATATATGCCACAAGTTCATACCCATAACTGAAACAGGTGTGTGCCAATGCCAAGGTCCACCCTAGGAAAGGTTCCCAATGCACGTTTCACAATGTTAAAATATCTTGCTTCATCATCAGAGGATGTTCCGGTGTATATGTAAATACTGTACATACAGTATATGTGTGTAATACTGCATGTAGTGTTTGTGTTTCTGTAACATACAGTGTTGGTGTCACATATTGTGTGTGTGTGTGTAGCCCCCACATTTATAGATACCAGCAGTGTAGATGAGAGTTCATAGGTGTAAATAAGTTGGAAATTGCCCAACAAATGAACAAAATGAAGCTGTTTTATAGGGTGATTGAATTTTTTATGAAGGGACATAAATCATTGTTCTCAGCAGCACATTGTACATTGCATTTTATCAGTAGCTCTTCTCCAATTTACAAGGACCAGACTGATCTATTGGTGATAGTTTTGTGTCCACTTTCTTTTGTCTTTCTGTGTAAAGTAGCCAGTAAACAAGAGCGAAATGACTTGAATAATGTTGATAGTGCTCATTTAGCAACCTGAACTAATGTAATTACAACCTAAATGTTTCTGTGTGATGATGCAATATATTTGCATCTGGGGCCTCACTTTTAACTTTTGCCCAGGGCCCCTCTTTGTCTAAAACCAGCCCTATTAAAAGGGTATTCACAAGTTGGTAAGTTATTCCCTATTCATGGGACACGGGTTAACATCACAATCACTGGGGCTTTTAATGCTAGTAAATCCACTGAATCCACTGATTGCATAGTACTCTTCATTCTCTTGTCAAGATTTTGCGGTGGGAGACAGGAGATGGGTGTTAAAGAGTTTTTTCACCAATTTCATATTAATGAACTATCTCTGGGATAGTTCAACAAATTCAAATTGATAGTGGTTCAACAGCCAGCACCCGATCTTTCAACTGTTTGCATCTCACCTATCAACCAGAAACTCCATTTGCAGACAAGTGTTTTGGGGTGTTTGCACCTTTCAGTGCAAAGCAGGAGAAATAGTTTGGCTATATGAGAGGCCTCTAAGAAGGTGTCCAAGGCTAGTTTCACACTAGTGTTTCACTAACCTGCGTCGGTCTGCGCACGGCCGATGCTAAGCTCCGCACCTGGCCGCGCCTCCTCCCAGCCGCTCCGCCTATGGACGCATGACGCTGCATGCGACCTGTGTACCCTATCTTTAGCATTGGGTATGTAGGTCGTGCGCAGGTATGTGTTTGCCAGCGCATGTGTCCTTTTGATGGTGCGCCGATCTGCGCCAAACGCATTGTGTTGCATTTTGGTGTGCTCAACGCACCGTCAAAAGGAGAACAAACCAATTTACTTTCTTAGCACTGATAAAGGACAAACACCCAAGAATATCTGTCTGCAAATTGAGTATCTGGTTTGGCTTCTTATCCAAAGTCATGTGGCAAATGCTTTAAAAGACTGATATAGACTTTTAGGATTGCTACCTCAAATAGGTGGCACTCGAGTTCCAGTCCTCTTCATCTTTGAAAAGGCATAATAAAATTATGACATCAAAATCTAATAAGACTTTTAGATTACAACCTCCAAGGATGCTACACTAATGGTACTGTCACACTTAGCAATATCGCTATAACTTGTGACGTTATAGCGATATTGCTAGTGATTTCGCTGTGTGTGATACTTACCTACGACCCGCTCCCCCGCTGGTTATCGCTGATCGCGCGAAAACGTCCAGGACTGTTTCTCGTCGTCTGCTTCCTGAGGCGCTTCCTGTGGAGAGACGAGCGACGAGCGTGGAGCCGGGCGGGAGGACATCAGGATCGCCTAGTGTGACAGGTAAGTAACGACCCCCGACCGCTGCTTTGTCGCTGGTGAGATCTGCCTGTGTGGCAGCTCACTAGCGACCACTTAACGATGCACCAGCGATCCTGACCGCGTCATATCGCTGGTCAGGATCGCTGGTGCATCGCTAAGTGTGACAGTACCTTAAGACCAATATAGTGCAGTCACATAACAACCTTAGGTCGGATTCACACCGGAACAGGCACAACGTCTTAGAACATCCCACATTACGTGGCTACAACACGCTTCAAAGTTTTCAAACCTCTTCATTATAACCAAACCACAAGGATTTGGTCCGAATGGAGAGGTTTGAAAAGCTTGAAACGCGTTGACATTATAAACTGCATTCATTCTTCATTTTTGTGAGTGATCATACCTTAGCCTTGGGCAGCGCAGACTCTGAACCACCATATTCCCTATTTATTGCATGGTATCTCATTGGTGGATCTTCAGCAACCTTTGCATGCTTGTATAAAAGTTGTCACTGTCATAACTCTATAAGGTGCTATAATATTTTATACCACCTGGATATCAGAGAAGACCCTATTTGTGCTTTTTTGTTTGTCCAATTTTACAATTTTATGTACGGTAAATACAGCTAGGTCTCTCAAGATGCAAAAGATCCAGTTGTCTCAAAATAATAATATATAATGATAATAATAAATTTTATTTCTATAGCGCCGACATATTCCGCAGCACTTTACATTTCAGAGGGGATTTGTACAGACAATAGACATTACAGCATAACAATAATCACATAGATCATAACAGTTACTAAGAGGAATGAGGGCCCTGCTCGCAAGCTTACAGTCTATGAGGAAAGAGGTAGACACGAAAGGTGGGTGGTAACAGTTGCCCTGATTGTATGGACCAGCCATAATGTTAAGTGTGTAACAGTACAGATGCAGAGGGCTAATGGATGCATAAAGCATGTGGGAACATGATGCGGGAAATCTGGTTATGGTAAAACTTTTGGCTGTGCCACACAGGGATAGATTAGGTTAATGTGTTGAGGCGATAGGCCAGTCTGAATAAATGTGTTTTCAGGGCACGCTTAAAATTGTGGGGATTGGGGACTAATCGTATTGACCTGGGAAGTGCATTCCAAAGAATTGGCGCGGCACGTGTAAAGTCTTGGAGACGGGAGTGGGAGGTTCTGACTATTGAGGATACCAACCTCAGGTCATCAGCAGAACGGAGGGCGTGGGTAGGGTGGTATACTGAAACAAGGGAGGAGATGTAAGGTGGTGCTGAGCCATGGAGGGCTTTGTGGGTGAGGGTAATAAGTTTATACTGAATTCTGGAGTGGATGGGTAGCCAGTGTAATGACTGGCACAAGGTAGAGGCATCAGTGTAACGATTGGTGAGGAATATGATCCTGGCTGCAGCATTCAAGACAGATTGGAGAGGGGAGAGTTTGGTAAGAGGGAGACCGATTAGAAGAGAGTTACAATAGTCGAGACGAGAATGAATAAGAGAAACAGTAAGAGTTTTTGCAGAGTCAAAAGTAAGAAAAGGTCGAATTCTAGAAATGTTTTTGAGGTGCAGATGACAAGAGCGAGCCAGTGATCGAATGTGGGGGGCAAAGGAAAGCTCGGAATCAAGTATGACCCCAAGACAGCGGGCCTGTTGCTGGGGAGTAATAGTGCAGCCACCCACAGAAATAGCAATGTCGGGTATAGGTACATTAGTAGAGGGAGGAAACACCAGGAGTTCAGTTTTTGACAGGTTCAGTTTCAGATATAGTGAGGACATGATATTAGACACAGCGTTTAGACAATCGCCGGTGTTTTCTAGAAAGGCTGGCGTGATGTCAGGAGAAGCGTATAATTGGGTGTCATCAGCATAGAGATGGTACTGGAACCCAAATCTACTGATTGTTTGACCAATAGGGGCAGTGTACAAGGAGAAGAGGAGGGGGCCTAAAACCGATCCTTGGGGGACCCCAACAGTAAGGGGAAGGTGAGAGGAGGAACCGGCAAAAGATACAGTAAAGGAGCGGTCAGAGAGATAGGAGGAGAACCAGGAGAGAACGGTGTCCTTGAGGCCAATGGAACGGAGCATAGTGAGGAGGAGCTGATGATCCACAGTGTCGAATGCTGCAGAGAGATCCAAGAGAATTAGCATGGAGTAATGACCATTTGATTTAGCTGTTAGTAGATCATTAGAGACTTTAGTGAGGGCAGTTTCAGTGGAGTGTAAAGAGCGGAAACCGGATTGGAGAGGGTCGAGAACAGAGTTTTCTGAGAGATAGCAGATAAGACGGGAGTGGACCAGGCGTTCCAGGAGTTTAGAGATGAAGGGAAGATTAGAGACAGGTCTATAGTTAGCGGCACAGTTTTGGTCGAGGGATGGTTTTTTAAGTAGTGGATGGATGATGGCATGCTTATATGAGGAGGGAAAAATACCAGAAGAGAGAGAGAGGTTAAATATTTTAGTTAGGTGAGGGGTGATAGCAGGGGAAAGGGACTGGAGGAGATGTGACGGAAATGGGTCACTGGTGCAAGTAGTTGGGCGAGTTAGTACAGTAGTTAAAAATAAAATGAATAAGAAAAAGTGCTTTAAATCCAAACATTCTGCCCTCAGCATATAACTGAATTTCACCCTCCAGTAGATTCTTTTTTTATAGCATGAGAAAAAGAGAGCCTAAAATATAACACACAAATAATTAAAACAGAAATGGCAGAAGATATTGATATAGCTGCATGACAGGCTGGAAATCTCACTGGTTATGAACCTATTAAAAATTGTTAAACTAAATTTTTAGTTAGGGGTGAAACTGCTAAATAATATGGTTCCAAAATTGTGATCAGCCTCAGCTTGTAAACTTTAGCTCACAGAAAATCCACTATAACTAAATGTTTACAATACTACAGGATATGGTCTAAATATACCATGCACTGTATACTTTTCTCATAAAAAGCAGTGGACAGTATGTATAGCTGTCAGTCCCCCTTTATTTGGGAAAGGACTTAAATTAGAAAGAGTACGGTACTTATTTTTCTAGATTTAAAAAAAATATTTTCACCTTCTATGCATGAAACACTAAACATCTGGGGACATCTGTCATTTTACTATATGGACTACAGTATGTACTATTGTAATGGAAAAATAATGATCGTACAGAGTTTTACATTACTGCACTATTTACCTGCTTGCAGTGCGAATACTATAAACTGCAATGCAGCACATGCCCTCCGGGTACATGTCAACCACTTCTCAAAAATGACAAAACAATTACATATGTTATGTGTTAGGAAGGTGACAGATTAATGAATAAAGCGTGACTTGCTTACTAAGACTATAGGATTAAATAATGAATGGAACCAAGAGCAACCTAAATATACTGTCTGATTTGTAATTCACAGTTTCTGTAAAAGTTAATTATCACAGAAAATGGCACTGTTAATAATAATCATGTTCTATTACATTAAATCGCACAGCAAAAGTATAGAATATATTAGAAATGGCTTGAAGGTAAATTATCATCAGACATACTATTTAAATCAAGATTTTTTTTTAATGATAAACACAATTTTTATTCAGATCCTTAGTTTAATCTTAAAATCATGTAGTTTTAACACTGGCCACTAGGGGACAAAAGAGGGGGCACGCCCCGTTTTCCATAGTTCTTTCTCAGCATTGTTTTACAAACTGAAACTGGATGAGCCAAATATCTCCATATTACTAGAGTAAAAGCACTGGACGAACACAGATAAAGCAAGATAGCAAAGGTCACCATGCACATTACAGTGAAGTTGGCAAAAGTCACCTTTTTGTGACTGGCTGAACATCTAATGTGTATAGCTGCCTCCCAAGTCTTCACGGACACATGGCACTGCAGAAGATACTGGCATTTTTAATTTAAATTCCTAACCCTGCTCTTCTGCCTGGAGATAAGCTGGTGCCTGACATTTCTGGCAGCTGCTTAGTCTCGTCTCTACATACAGAGCAACTGCCCACTGGATCCAGCATGAATGTCTATGTTGGGATTGGGAGAGATAGGTGTTTGCTAACCAAGCATCTCCTGTAGCACTTCTTATCTCAAGGGCCGAAGGCTCCATACTGGAAGCTAATAATCTGTCTCCTAGCTCACAATCAATTCAATTGTCATAAAGCACAAACATGCAACTGCACAGTCTATACAAGACATAAATGAAGGAAGTATGTATCTCTGAAATGGCCACCCAAATAATTTTTTTTTTCAAATAAGAAATAAAAAAATAAAAACATCATCACATGTTTCTCTTTACAAAACTAATGCTAATTATTATTATTATTAATTATCCAGGACATTTATATTGATGGCCTGTCCTTGGGAAAGGTTATCAATAGTGTGGAAACATGAGGGTTAGTGGGTGCTTTCATCCGCTGGTCTGGCTGTGTTTAGAAAGGCTGCATGGACCAGAACTCATCCCACTGAATACTTGTACTCATTTCTTATGGGTCAAATACTACTCAGACAACACAGGGTGAGGGTAACGCACTACTTTAATAATTTATTGGATCACCAACAGTGATCCAACATATAGCACAGTCCCAGCAAATAGACAAGATGGTGCAAATTAGAGTTTCACCCTTTTGCTGGCTCACCTGGAATTAGAACATCTGTAACTTTGGGGTTTCTAGGGCTAACAGCGCCAACCAGAGGCACCCTAGTACATTGACGTATGTGGCAAGGTGACTTAATTGTCCAAACCTGGGTTCTCCAAATGTCATTGAGGGTTCAATGATGGTCAGTGGAGCAGATCTGTATTCCTCCAGCTGGTGCCATTGTTCCCTGACTGCTGTTCTGTAGAGTCTCTCTGTAGAAGGAGAGAGATCCTTTTTATACCCACAGCTATCCTTCATTGCAGTATCCACAGGTTTGGAGTGAGGTTGGAGGGGGTCATCTCTCATTGTTTGAGTGTTTAATTAACCTGTATATTTTGTCCTTCAGTGTTTGCAGAACTGATTCAATATCTAGTCAGCAGGCATTTACCAAATTAACAAACATCTATTGTTCAATTAACCTGCACCTTTGTACCTCAAGGGTAACAGAACAATAAGATGTAGGGGCTGATACAATAGGTAATCAGCAGCCATTCAACAAAGTAACAAGCATCAATTAAACCCACAAGAGTCAACATTCCGACTCATATGAACAATGACTCATGTCCCTGGGTCTAGCGAATAATATATCTGGCATAATTAAGAATAAATGCGGTGTTGTCACAAATAGATTCTTGATGGGGGTGCGATACCCAGTATCATCGCCGATCAGCTGTTCCGGGTGTCGGCTGGATATGTTCAGTTGCTCAACTACATAGCACAGCTCGGTCAACTGTATAATTGCTGCTGCCAGGTATTGCGCATTTACCCCCTATTGATTCAAATAGGGGGCAGATGTGCAGTGTTTAACTATGGTCACTAAACAGTTGACAGAGCTGTGCTGTGCAGCTCTGCAATTGAGGACATCTGGCTGCCGCTTGGAACATCTGTTCAGCAGGGGTGCCAGGTATTGCATCCCCATCGCTTAGATATTGATAACCTATCCTAAGGATAGACCAACAATATAAAAGTCCAAGATAGCCTCTTTAAAATGTTATTCTCAAAATCTTAAGTGATTGCTTTTCCATAAAATATTGGATAACTTAATGATCACTGTTGGACTTCATCTTGAATGGAGCAGAGATGAACTTTTGCTCTAACTCTGTTCTTTTCATTGTCTATGGGTCTGCAAGTGCACTATATTTGGCTTTCCTCAGTAATCCCATAGACAATAAATGAAGCAGACATCAAGCATGTGCTGCTTTCCTACATTCAAGTTGGGGATCTGCAGAACCCAGTTCAGCGGATCTAAAACCCCTTATCAGGACTGAAGGGGTGTGGGGGCTCGGTGATCATGGATAAGAAATAACTATCTGATTGCTCTGGGTCTGACTACTTAGACCTCCGTGATAGGGGATTTATCGCCTATCCCATGAATAAAGGAGGACTTAGGGTTTTAGGAATACCCTTTTATTACCGTTAAAGAGAAGTTTACTGATACAATGTTGTCAAAGAGGTTATTTGATATTTGAAAAAAAGATCTACTTTTTGGAATCTTAAACAACCCCACTGTTTCTATAAGCTGCGTATATTATTGCAGCTCTTGTATAATAAAAAGAAGGAAAAAGGTTGTGTTTATAATGCATGGACCCACCATATAACACTACACGGTGACATAAATTTACAGGTAAATAAAGTTAATATGTTATTATACAGACAGTCAAAAATTATAAAAAAATAACCAATTTTATTAAATCACTGAAAACACACACAAAATTAAAACCACATAAACGGAACCTGGCACCTTGAGAAATGCTATTTAACTCCATATTTAGGTTACTCTGCAGATACTCTACTCTATTCTGTAGATATGGGATTCTGAATGTTACTATTAAATTATATTATTAAATTGCCTATTCAACCAAGCAGGTGGTAACAGAAATATTTCTCTGGAAACGTTTATGTTTTTCCCCTCTATGATGCTGCTGATTTGGTGAGACTAATATTTCAAACTATTACCCTCTTGAATAACAGGTATATCACTCTCTATAATTTTGAAATACATGTCCAATAACAACATATGTGACTTACCCCAATTAATATTCAATCCAGAAAAAATAACAAATTATGTTTATCACTTGAATAACTGTTGTCCCTTATTTTCTCTAAAAATTGTAACACATTATCTGCATACATAGCTCCTGATTCCCAAATTGAAAACCCCTGTTACTAGCGTCACATTATGTCTGGCCAATACGTTTTTCTTTTCTGTTCACATGCTCTGTGACAAGGTGGTGAATGTGACATAGACACTATTCATGTACTAGCCATAAGACAGAGTGGTCAAAAGTTTCAAGGTCAAAAGCCAGGAAGGTATGTCATGAACAGAAGGAAGAGACAAAGGCATATCCAGGTAATGTTCTGAGGTCAGAATACCAGGAAGATATCGGATCAGAGTAGAAGGGGTTAAACAGATGGATGGTCAGAACGAGGTCCAAGGTCAGGCACTGAAAGATCTACCAACAGAACAGAAGGCACAAAGAGACAAACCACACAGTAGCTGAATGTAAGTCTGGAAGAGGTCTGGGTGTACCTGCCTAGTTAAGAAGCCTGGCAATTGTCTGGGATAATCAACACCTGGAAACAGCCAGCACCTCTCAGTCTCAGATTGGACGGCCAAGCTGTCAATGAACATACTAACAGCTCAGCTCACCCCTGAACCAGACTGGACAACTGAGCTGTCAATCAAAGTATTGATAGCTTCTGCATGCCCTTGTACCAGATTGGAAGGCTGAACTGCCAGTAACTGCATCTTAGACACATTAAGGGTGGAACCATGACAACCCCTTATTTTATTACACTTCCTATGCATTTTTAACTGATAGAAACACGTGACATGCTATAAATCCTTAGCTGCTTTTGATTTCTTTTCAGTCTTCCTAGTATTAGCAATAAGGCTCTTTTTCATTTGAATCCCTTTTTACACAATATATCTCTCAAAAAGGGCTTTAGCAGTGTCTAACACTGTTATTTTACTAGCACAACGGCTATTCATCTGAAAGAACATTTCAAGCTGCACCAAAATTTCGCATTTTTTTATCAAAGAGTTTGTCAGTGGAGTTGGTACTTCTGATTCCTTTGAATTCTCTCTCCCTGTAGAGTCAGTTCTTTTATCACTGGGGTATGGTCTGATAATGGCATAGTAGTATATTTCACTTTTTGAATTTGTGCCAGAATTTCTTAATTGCCCAAAAGCATAGCAACAGGGAACCATGACTGGAACTCTTGGAGTAACATGAATACTGACAACCGTCTGGATTTAATACCCTGCAAGCATCTGCCTAACCAAGTTCTTGAAGATTTGAGAAAGATGTCCAGGTCTAACCATACCTCTATGTGATTTTCCCTCTTGTTTAATGGACAATAGTAGTATTAAAATCTCCTACAATCAAAAACAGAATTGGTACTTTCTTGATCGAAATAATTATATAAGTCATTGAACACTTCAAAACTATATGGTGAAGGAATATAAATATTTGCGATTACCAACTACACGATTCAGACTTCCATATTCATCTTTGAGGAGTGAAGAGACATCTGAATTGAGTGTCAGTTAATCATTCACATTGATATTTCATGTAAGATTTTTGGGAATGATTTAGACAAACAAAAACATTGCTAAGTGCAGAGGTAAGGGAGACTTGAGACCCCCTTCAAGTTATTGATGAGGTCCCAAGCATTCATCCCTATGCAATTGTGATAAATTATTTAAAAATCTTATCTAGAAGAAATAGCTTAATATTAAAAAAGATTTTCTTATTTTCTATCAGGACATATATGTGTATGTGATTTTGGAAAGCCAAGTAGGACAGGGTTAAAACTTAGATTACATGCACCCGGCTAGCTATGTCTAGAGCTAGGTCTTGTGTTCATTTGTTGGTCAGCTGGGAAAGCTGAGCAGAGTGGGTTGTGTTGGAGCTGCAGGGTGACAAGCCAGAAACTGCAGAGGTCGTGTGCACCAAACTGCAAGTATAACAAGTTGCTATGGATGATCGCAGTTTTGGGCAACATGTGGAACCTGCAGTTTCTTCATTTTGCCTGAGCCGCCTGAGCTAGAGACAGAGCATGGATTCTTACCAGGTAAGGGACTGTGTTATATCTTGCTTACCCAGAAGAGGGACTGTTTTTCCTTCATTTGTTGTTATTCGTCTGGAGCTGGGGATTGGCTATTTTGCTTTTATGGGAACGTTAATGTTTATGCCTGAAAATATACATAAGACCAAAACCAAGTGCCTGCGTGTGCCTATAGCGCTTCCAGGAAGCGTGAATCCCTACAATAGCTAGTAAGAAATGGTTTACCTCTTTAAGGAACAGTACTGTGTTTTAGGTGTGGAAAAAATGATTTAGAGCAAAAATGCTTTAAAAAAAAACAGAAGTTTCAAGTGTCTTTTTAACAATTAACAAAATACAAAGTGACTGACCAAAGGAGAAATCTAAATCAAATCAATATTTGGTGTGAAACTCCTTTGCCTTTAAAACAGTACAAATTCTTCTATGTACATGTAAGAGGAAAGACCGGACAGGGGGTATATATCTTGCACCGGGTCCAGAACTGTCAGGGCTGTTTCCTCTGTTGTCCGATGGAAAGCTTAGAGACCCGGACCGACCTCTGCACTACACAGCAAAAAGTAGCAAAAAGTAGCAGAGGCCTGAGTCTCTGACCTTACTATGCTCCTGTAAAAACCCTAATCTATCCCCTCCCCCATCCCATGTGGCATGGGACAGAAATGAAAGGTTAACCAGACACAGACAAGACAAGAGTACCCTCTGGGACAGGGATAGTTACGGTCCTAGCTCCAGGGACAGTTTGAGGCCCCTCTTCCTTAAGTGCCTGTCACACTAAGCAATATCGCTAGTAATATCGCTATAACGTCACTGGTTTTTGTGACATTATAGCGATATTGCTAGTGATATCGCTATGTCTGATACCTCCGACCCACTCCCCCGCTGATTATCGCTGATCACGTGAGAACGTCCTGGACCGTTTCTCATCATCAGCTTCCTGCTGGGCTTCCTGCTGTGGAGACGAGCGACGCGTGGATGCGGGCGGGAGTACGTCAGGATCGCCTCGTCTGACAGGTAAGTAGCGACCCCCGACCCCTGCTATGTCGCTGGTGAGATCTGCCTGTGTGGCAGCTCACTAGTGACCACTTAGCGATGCACCAGCGATCCTGACCGTGTGATATCGCTGGTCGGGATCGCTGGTGCATCGCTAAGTGTGACAGTACCTTTAGTGAAGACCGTTACAGCTTGACACAATGCCTGTTGCAGAATAAATGTGGAGTTGAACAGATGCCTCCCTGATGGGATTGTATGAAGGATAAGTATCAGTATTTCTCAGCATTGAGGACACAATAAATCCTGAAGAAATCCCCAACTCCATTTGCTGAAATGCAGGCCCAAAATTGCAATTAACCTCCACCGTGCTTCACTGTTGCCTGCAGACATTCATTATTTTACCGTTCTCCAGCGAACAAACTATCTTCACGTACAGCCAAATATTTCACATTTTGACTCAGATCAGAGAACCTGCTGCCCTTTCCTACAACCCAGTTCCTATGTTTTTGTGCATAATTAAGTCAATAGGCTTTGTTTTCATGTAAACATTTTTTGGTAGCACTTCTTTCATAAAGACCACGTCTGGCCAGACTTGTCAGAACAGTAGATGGGTGTAGCAGTGCCCCATTGATTGCTGCCAGTTGTGGGCTCATGGCACTGGTGAACATCTTCCGATTTCAAAGGGAAGACAGCGTTATGTGTTTTCCATCTTCTACGCTGTGTCCTTGAACGTCCACTGCATCTTTGGTTTTCAACATTGGCCATTTTTTGATGCCTTCGATGCTGAGAAATATAGGCCGATACTTATGCAATACTATCAGGCAGTAGCGTTGAGTGACTTTGGTCGGATTGTGTTTCATGAAACAAAATTTGTTTCAGATGAAACTGGTCCGACTAGGGCAAAAAAAGTCGGAGTTTCGTCCGAAACCCGACCCCAATGCAAGTCAATGGGGATTAAAAGTCGGCATTGAGTGGATGAATGTCATCCGCTCAATGCCGACTTTTATTTCCCATTGACTTGAATTGGGGTCGGATTTCGGACGAAACTCCGACTTTTTTTGCCCTAGTCGGACCAGTTTCATCTGAAACAACTTTTGTTTCATGAAACCTGATCCGACCAAAGTCGCTCAACTCTATCAGGCAGGCATCTGACTGGCTCTAAATTTATTTCTTCACTGTAAAGAAGAATAAGTCCTGGAAGTGATGATATGGTCCCCACATATTGTTAATTTCTATATCATCAAGTATGTCAAGAATTACGGGAAGTTGCAGAAGGATTGGCGCAAACCAAGAACCATAGAAGACCTATGGTTAGTGCTTCAGTATAGAACAATCTCCTGGCTGAGTTCCTTCTAAAGTGTACCTAGAAGAACTATCTTGAAGGCAAAGGGAGGTTACACCAAATATTGATTTTAGATTTCTCTTTTGTTCACTCACTTTGCATTTTGCTAATTGATAAAAGTAAACTACTAACACCTCTATGTTGGAAAGTATTCTTGCTTTGCAACATATTTTCCACACCTGTCTAAAACTTTTGCACAGAATTGTAGAAGACAATATTTTTTTTAGATTAATATTTAGGCATACTACAAAGTACCTTTTACAAATCTTGATTAAACTGAATAGTAACTGTACTGTAAATAATTTAGGCATCGTGTTGTCAAAATTCAGGTCTGCAAAACAACTGAAACAGACCATTTATTAAATGAATGTATTTGTAAGGATTGCCCTACATTCTAACAATAACACAAAGGACTATGGAGAAGTTCTCCAACACTGCCCTGGGAACAGTATTGCTATAAAACAGCCTGTGGTCTGTGCGAGAAAGAAACCGTAAGGAATTTAGATTGTTTTGATTGCTAAGTTCTGTAATTGGAATTATATTTTTTTTTTTTCAAGGGAATTAAAGACTGCTATCTACTTCAGTACCAGAGGAATTACACCATCCTTCCTTCTTTATCAAGCATATGTTGACAGCATTTTTTCATGTCTGCATTACCGCATTGAGAAAGCAGAAGCCATTTAATTTTTCCATTGACATAGCTAAGGAATTTTTTTTTTTTATTATAAGTTTAATTTCCCTTTGCACTATTTTGAGATGCATATAATTTATTATAACTTTCCACTGATGTAGACGTTACGTGTGTGGGGTTTTAGCGTTGCTTGATTACTCATAATTTTTAATATAAAAAAATTTGGGATACATCTAAATTATTGATTTCTTTTTATTATTACATTTTGTGGATTTACAGTAAAAATAACTATTTATTTTACTCTTTATATAGCACCATTTACAGACATTATCATTGTTGTCCCCAATGAGGCTCACAAGCTAAATTCCCTATCAGTATGTCTTTGCAGTGTGAGAGGAAACCATCACAAAAACGGTGAGATTTGAAGACAGTCTTGCCGACATTGTGCCCTGCACAGCTGTACTTCTCTGCCCTGACGAGGACAGAGCAAAGTACTGCAGTGTGCATGCACGCTGCAGTACTTTACTTTGCCCTATTAGTGGCAGGGAAGTACGCCTGTGCAGGAGCATGACACCGGTGAGACGGTGTGGAGGACGTAGGGATATGTCATCCACACAAAGCAACAAGGAGGACAGCATTACAAGAAAAAGTGGAGCGCTGGACAAGACCAGCGGCACCCCTTGAACCGGACTGCCCTGCAAGTGAGTATAATAAATGGTCTTCTTCTTGCCTTGCAAATCAGTTTGGGGACATATATAAAGTATTATAAAATACTGTATATCAGCCCTGTAAGGTGGTGACAGTATCTCATATTGATCAAACCTGATGACATTTTCCCTTTAACCACCTATATGACATGGTCACTATTGGCTGAAACAAACAAGGAATTAATGCAGCATTGCCACCTCGCTAGGCTTTCCCTGGGAACGCTCCTGTATAGCGTAACCATACCACCTGGTACCATAAGCCTGACTCTTTAGCAGCAATTAATGAAAGGCACTGTCATGTTAACTAGTATCTGTTTCAATATTTAAAGTTGTTGCGTGGTCCCCAAATGGTTTTTGTTAGTTTGTCAAAATAAGTTACTGTGCAAGGTATTCTAACTTATCTTAATTTTAAGATGTTGTTTGCTTTAATAAACATTCTCTTCATGTCCAGAAATGCACTCCAACCAAAATCCCTCTCCTTCGGGAGTGCATCGAGCCACTGCAAAGAGTGGATGTCACTGTAGATCAGTAGTCCCCAACCTTCTTATCTTGGGAGTCACATTCGGGTCTGTGAGAGGGTAATGAGTGACATTCAGCTCCCGCCTTTCCCACAGCAGTGACACCAAGAGTCCCTATTATCAGCATAATGACAATCAAAGCTTCCCCACAGAAATCGCACTATGCCAGTATACTTGTTTCTAGCGGACCCCACATTATCCTCATTGGGTATTCTTGCATCAAGCACGCCCACCATGGTATCACATTGAACTTCAATCATCTCCTCTACCATCACTTACTTAATTTATCTCTTCAACCACAAGGCCAGTATACAGTATATGTATATGTGACACCCACAGGGCAGGGTGTGACTCAGTACCATGCTGGTTGTCTTAAGGTGATGTGTCACGGTGGAAGTGACCTAGTCCATGGCCCTGAGTGTCCATGTAAAATGAGGAGATAAATGTTTAATAAAGTTTATGTATAGATGAGTTGTGATGCCAACTGTGGTTTCTGGTCAGAAGGGGACCAGCGCTGCAATGCAGAACCTCTGGGACAGATGGTAAGATGTTGCAGCTGAGATATAATAGCTCTCCACAGGCAGAGCTGTAGTCAAAGGGAAGTTGAGAGAAATTTGGAGATGGTGATGTAGTGTGGAGTAAAGGATGTAGCAGTGCTGGGTGGGAGGCGCAGAAAGAAAGTAGATGACAAAGTTGCATGCAGTTCCAAGGCTTTACTTACAGTTCTGTCTTCAGTACAGATGCCCGCTTCAGTGCTGTGTTCTCCAGGTGAGGGGTCCAGCCAACTTCCAGGTAACATTAAGTACACCCTTCCAGCACTCCCTGTCAGTATGTACCTTCCCTGGCCATCTCCACAATGCTGCTTTCACTTGCCAGCACCTCACAGTTAGCGTACCAGGCCAGCAGCTGCAAATCCTGTCAGACAATGTGTACAATCCGCTTCTTTGATCCTACATAGCTGCCTTTCTGGTGGGAATAACTGTGGTAAGTTGCTGTGGCCCGTAAAGTGACCACAGCTATCAGCTTGCTAGTTGAGTTCGGTGTCCACTCCACTAGGATAGGGGCTGAGACCCTTTTGCAACCTGGTTTCTTCCCCCACCTGATGTCTGTCAGCATGGAATGAGCCCACGGGGAGTACACTCCACCTGTGCCTCCAGAAGAACCACTTTCCCTTCCAAGGAGCTTTCTGTAAAAGCCAATCTGTCCAGCAACTTCTGCTGACTAGAGCTGCTCTGAACACGTCTTGTCTCTTTCCCTCCCTCTGAGGAAACTCTCCTCACAACCTACAATTCTCCTGCTCTTCACCTAAACTCCGCCTACCTCCCAACACCCTTCGTGTACCAAGCAGGGGCCATAAAGGGTGCTCTGCTATTCTATGGGTGTGTGGGATGCAGGTGTGGAATGTGGTCAGGTGTCTCCATCTTACCTGATTGCGGGATACCACACCTCTGGGTGAGGTGCAGTACCTCTGTGTCGACTGAACCCTCAGGGGTGCCACATATCCAGGCCTGCTCTTCTGTGTAGGATACGCAAAATAGTTACCATTTGGAGACCTGCCCTTCATAACTGTTTGCTAGACCTGGTGCTAATGCACAAAGCTGGCAGGCGGCATCAAGCCACACATATTGGTCCCACAAGCCACCGACAGACAGCTCCTTATCCACAGAATTGAGATCCCTGCTGGTGGGGAATACTTGTCAGCCACAACTGGGTATCTAGAATATGATAAACAGGTTGCTTAAACTGGACAATGCCTCATTAATTCATATGACTGCCCTCCTGATCGGTGAACACAAGTAAAATACGCTAAGTTTAAACAGGCGTAATATGACAGTGGATACTACCAAATATTACCATTTTTATATCAGCAGCTACACATCCAGGACACTTCGAGTTAAAGTGAATCTGCCACCAAATTTTACAATGCACACTGCATACATTATAGATCTCCTAAATCTGATGAAGCTGGTGTAATTACCCTGGATATCTATTAGTTCTGCCTATTTGATAAACTAATGAGTAATGCATGCTGTAACATATATGTAGCTAGTTGTTACTGGCCATAATTGTGTGTGTCCTGTGGCAAAAATCCTTCTAACCACATAACTCATTAAGTTGTGTTTCAGAAAGCCAAACTGTATTCTAAGGAAATGTTACTTGCAAACCTGATAAAGATGGAATCTTTATGCATTATTTATTCAAAATATTGACACGATTCCCTTTTGTTTTGCCAACATTACAAACCTGCCATCTGGATAAAGTACCAATAAAAAGAACATTTGCTGAAAAATGGCAATCACAACTTTGCAATCATTATACAGAACAATTTTAGAAACATTTAAAGCAGCAGACTTCAATAGTATCGCAACACAACAAAATGTCTATTTTTAACCAAGCTGGTAGCGGTTTTAATGCAGCCGTTTGTAAGAGACTGCTATTTTGCACATGAATATACATTTAATACAATTATCATGGCTAGAGATGAGATGACCACTGGCATCATAGCTCCTATCACTAAACAGTGATGCCAGTAGTGGGATAAATGACCATGTGGCATGTTGGAAAAAAACCTGGGCTCTACCAGAGCTGGGATTCGAGAGGTTAGATTTTTCATTTTATAAACTTTGTTATATTTTTTATTTCAAAAGTCAAATAACTTTTTCAACGTCTCATTGATAAACAATGATCTTGTAAATAGTTCTATTGGCTTAATGTAAAACAGCGGCGCCTTGCACAGACATGACTTAAAAATATTTTTTTAAAAATGCAATTCTACTATTTTTTTGTTTTAGTTTTATGGCATTCATTGCACTGTAAAAATGGCAGCAAATAAAAAGTAAGTGTTTGTGTTACCATTTTCCTGAGAACTGCATTATTTTCATTTTCACATCAATGGATCCGTGTCAGAGCTTGTTTTTAACCTGGCAAGCGAGTCTTTATATTGATACTATTACAAAGTAAATGCGACATTTTGATTACTTCTTACTGCATGCCTTTTCTTTTGATGGTGTTTACAAATAGGGTCAATTAATGGTATATTTTGATAGATCAGACTTTTACGAACGCAGCAACACCACATGTTTACTTTTTTATTTTATGTATTACTTTATATTTAATGTGGAAAATAGGGGTGATTTGATTTTTGGTGTTTTTTTGTACTTTTTTATGTAGTCCCCTTAGGATTGTTTTACTATATACTGTAGTGTTTGATCCCTTGTACTATACACTACAATACTATATTATATACTATAGTATTGCAGTATATAGTGGGGAAAATAAGTATTTGATACACTGCTGATTTTGCAAGTTTTCCCACCTACAAAGAATGGCGAGGTCTGTAATTTTTATCATAGGTACACTTCAACTGTGAGAGACAGAATCTTAAAAAAAATCTAGGAAATCATAGAATCATAGAATCATAGAATCGTAGAGTTGGAAGGGACCTCCTGGGCCATCTGGTCCAACCCCCTGCTCAAAGCAGGATTCGCTAAATCATCCCAGTCAGATGTCTGTCCAGCCTCTGTTTGAAGACTTCCATTGAAGGAGAACTCACCACTTCTCGTGGCAGCCTGTTCCACTCATTGATCACTCTAACTGTCAAAAAGTTTTTTCTAATATCTAATCTGTGTCTCCTCCCATTCAGTTTCATCCCATTGCTTCTAGTCTTTCCTTGTGCAAATGAGAATAAAGTTGATCCTTCTACAATGTGACAGCCCTTTAGATATTTGTAGACAGCTATTAAGTCTCCTCTCAGTCTTCTCTTTTGCAAACTAAACATTCCCAAATCCTGCAACCTTTCCTCATAAGACAGGGTTTGCAGACCGGTCACCATTCTGGTCGCTCTTTTCTGAACTTGCTCCAGTTTGTTGATGTCTTTTTTAAAATGTGGTGCCCAAAACTGGACACAATATTCCAGATGAGGTCTGACCAAAGAGGAGTAGAGGGAAATAATGACTTCACGTGATCTAGACTGTATGCTTCTGTTAATACATCCTAGAATTGCTTTTGCCTTTTTTGCTGCTGCATCACACTGTTGACTCATATTCAGTCTGTGATCTATTAGTATACCCAAGTCTTTTTCACATGTGCTGTCACTTAGCCCTATTCCTCCCATTCTATATATGCTTTTTCCATTTTTATTGCCCAGATGTAGTACTTTGCATTTCTCCCTGTTAAAAACCATTCTGTTAGTTGCTGCCCACTTCTCCAGTTTATTTAAATCTTTTTGAATCCTCTCTCTCTCTTCTCTAGTATTAGCTATCCCTCCTAGCTTTGTGTCATCAGCAAATTTAATCAGTTTACCCTCAATGCCTTCATCTAAATCGTTGATAAAGATGTTGAACAATACAGGGCCCAGGACAGAGCCCTGTGGTACCCCACTTGAGACATTCTTCCAACTGGATGTGCAGCCATTTACGACCACTCTTTGGGTCCGATCACTAAGCCAGTTATGAATCCACCTAACAGTTGCCTTGTCCATACCATACTTAATCATTTTTTCAATAAGGATTGTATGAGAGACTTTGTCAAATGCTTTGCTGAAGTCAAGATATACTATATCTACAGCATTTCCTTGATCCACCCAATCAGTGATACCGTCATAGAAGGAAATTAAGTTAGTCTGACATGACTTATTAGTTACAAACCCATGCTGACTCTGTTTAATCACTTCATTCTTATCCAGGTATTGACATACATGTTGTTTAATAATTTGTTCAAAGATCTTTCCTGGTATAGAAGTCAGACTCACCGGCCTATAGTTACCTGGGTCCACCTTCTTCCCCTTTTTGAAGATAGGAACAACATTTGCTCTTCTCCAGTCTTCTGGCACTTCTCCTGTTCTCCAAGAATTTTCAAAGATTATAGAGAGGGGTTCAAAAATTTCTTCTGCTATCTCCTTCAGTACTCTGGGGTGTAATTCATCTGGACCTGGAGACTTGAATTCATTTAGGCTAGCTAAGTGTTTCCTCACTATCTTTCTCTTTATAGATATCCTGGATTCTTCTATTCCCTTAATAGGACAGTGAATAACAGTTGATGTTACATTTCCTTTCTGAGAGAAAACAGATGCAAAATAGGAATTTAAAAGTTCAGCCTTCTCAACATCCTGTCTTACCATTTCATCATTTTCATCCTGTAAAAATCCTATAGCATCTTTGACTTTTCTTTTACTTTTGACATATCCCCAAAATCCTTTATTATTGCTTTTGACATCTCTTGCAAGCCTCAATTCATTTTCAGCTTTAGCTAATCTGATTTGTGCCCTGCAGGTTCTGCAGACAGCATTATATTCTTCTTTAGATATGCCTCCCTCTTTCCATTTTATAAACATTTTTTTCTTCCTTTTTAGCATGTGCTTAAGTTCTGTGTTCATCCATCCTGGTTTCCTTAACTGCTTCCTATTCTTCCCTCTTTTCGGAATTGTTAACAACTGTGCTTTGAGAATTTCATTTTTCAAGATTTCCCATCCTTCCTGGACATTTTTGTCTTTAAGGATATCCAGCCATTGGATCCCTCCAATTCTCTTTCTGAATCCCTTAAAATCTGCCTTTCTGAAATCTAACCTTGATGTCTGAGTCTTCACAGGTCTTCCGCCTCTAGTTATCCAAAATTCTAAAATAGCATGGTCGCTACCTCCTAGGGTCCCAGCCACTTTTACCTCCTCAACCATTTCCTCCCTGTTTATAAGGATTAGATCCAAGGTAGCAGTTCCCCTTGTTTTCTCCCTTACCTTTTGGAAGATAAAGTTGTCAGCAAGAGAGGATAAGAATTTCCTTGACCTGTTAGTTTTGCCTGAGAGAGATTCCCAACAAATGTCTGGATAGTTGAAATCTCCCATGACAACTATGTCATATTTTTTGGAGAACTTGGCCATTTGATGCATAAAGAGTTCATCCATATCTTCAGCTTGCACAGGCGGCCTGTAGTAAATGCCTACAATGGTGTCCTTTCCATTGTTCTGTCCTTGTATTCTTACCCAAACAGTTTCCACAGAACTCCCAGTCTCTGAAGCTTCAATCTCTGTGCAGATATACGCGTTTCTAACATACAATGCGACACCCCCTCCTCGTTTATCAAGTCTGTTTCTTGCAAATAAATTGTATCCTTCTAGTCTTGTATTCCAATCATGTGTATTGTCCCACCAAGTTTCAGTGATTCCAATGACATCATATTTCTTTTCCTGTGTTAGTAGTTCCAATTCTCCTTGTTTGTTGCCCATGCTTTGTGCATTAGTATAGAAACATTTTAGTTTGTGATTGGTTTCTCTTTCTCCAATATTTTTATTAATTAGATTCTTTCGTCTTTGTTCTTCCTTTCCACTTCTAATAGCAGAGTTCTCAATAGCATTTGTCAGGTGTATGGCTTTTTCTGGTCTTTTGCTTCCCTTCCCATGTTGTTCTAGTTTAAAGCTCTCCTTACAAGCGTAGCAAGGCGACTTCCAAATACATGCTTACCAGTCTTCGTAAGGTGCACCCCATCTCTAGCAAGTAGTCCATCGTATAAGTAGTTCACTCCGTGATCCAGAAATCCAAATCGTTGCTGACGGCACCATCGACGTAGCCAGTTGTTCACCTGCAGAATCTTATTCCACCTCCTTGTTCCATGGCCATCCACTGGGAGGATGGAAGAGAAGACCACCTGCGCTCCCAGTTCTTTCACTTTCTTGCCTAAGTCTTCAAAGTCTCTGCAGATGGTTTCCAGGTCGTTTCTTGCAGTGTCATTTGTCCCCACATGTAGTAGCAGGAATGGGTAGTCATCTGTAGGTCTGAAGAGTCCTGATATCCTGTCAGACACATCTTTAATTTTTGCACCTGGAAGACAACACATTTCTCTTGAAGTTATATCCGGTCTGCAGATAGCGGCCTCAGTTCCTCTCAACAGGGAATCCCCCATGACCACCACTCTCCGTTTCTTCTTCACAACATTTTTCTTTCTCCATCCAGGAGGACTCTGAAGGCGTACAAGGTTGCTGCTTGTTGGCAAAGTCTTATCCTGATGTATTTCTTCATTGTTTTCCTGCGTGAGAGCCTGGTACTGGTTCCTGAGGAGTATGGGTGCTGACTGCCTCCTGATCCTCCTGCTTCTCTGGGTCACATGTCTCCATTCCTCTGTTTCTTCAGGTGCACTTCGAATTTCTTCTCTTTCTGTAACATGAAGAGATAATTCTGTTCTTTCCAAGAACTCTTCACGTTCCTTAATGATCTTCAACGTAGCTAACCTCTCTTCGAGATTTTGCAACTTTTCCTCCAACAGGGACACAAGCTTGCATTTGTGGCATGTGAAGTTTGGCTTTTCCACTGGTAAGTCTGTGAACATGTAGCAAGAAATGCAGCTCACCAAATGGCTCCTGGCCTCTTCCATCTTGAGATTTCTTAAAAACGATGAAAGATGAGCCCAAATTCGCGCGCGCGCGGTTTTTCCGATTTCCTCTTTTCAGCTGCAACGGCCAAAACCCAGTGATCGTTGAGCTCGCGGAGACTCTTCACTTATCCCAGAAGGCACTGGGAATATGCAAATGATCTCCTCAAGACTCTTCCCCTGGTTTTCCTCTTTTCAGCTGCAATGGCCAAAACCCAGTGATCGTTGAGCTCGCGGAGACTCTTCACTTATCCCAGAAGGCACTGGGAATATGCAAATGATCTCCTCAAGACTCTTCCCCTGGTTTTCCGATTTCCTCTTTTCAGCTGCAACGGCCAAAACCCAGTGATCGTTGAGCTCGCGGAGACTCTTCACTTATCCCAGAAGGCACTGGGAATATGCAAATGATCTCCTCAAGACTCTTCCCCTGGTTTTCCGATTTCCTCTTTTCAGCTGCAACGGCCAAAACCCAGTGATCGTTGAGCTCGCGGAGACTCTTCACTTATCCCAGAAGGCACTGGGAATATGCAAATGATCTCCTCAAGACTCTTCCCCTGGTTTTCCGATTTCCTCTTTTCAGCTGCAACGGCCAAAACCCAGTGATCGTTGAGCTCGCGGAGACTCTTCACTTATCCCAGAAGGCACTGGGAATATGCAAATGATCTCCTCAAGACTCTTCCCCTGGTTTTCCGATTTCCTCTTTTCAGCTGCAACGGCCAAAACCCAGTGATCGTTGAGCTCGCGGAGACTCTTCACTTATCCCAGAAGGCACTGGGAATATGCAAATGATCTCCTCAAGACTCTTCCCCTGGTTTTCCGATTTCCTCTTTTCAGCTGCAACGGCCAAAACCCAGTGATCGTTGAGCTTGCGGAGACTCTTCACTTATCCCAGAAGGCACTGGGAATATGCAAATGATCTCCTCAAGACTCTTCCCCTGGTTTTCCGATTTCCTCTTTTCAGCTGCAACGGCCAAAACCCAGTGATCGTTGAGCTCGCGGAGACTCTTCACTTATCCCAGAAGGCACTGGGAATATGCAAATGATCTCCTCAAGACTCTTCCCCTGGTTTTCCGATTTCCTCTTTTCAGCTGCAACGGCCAAAACCCAGTGATCGTTGAGCTCGCGGAGACTCTTCACTTATCCCAGAAGGCAATGGGAATATGCAAATGATCTCCTCAAGACTCTTCCCCTGGTTTCACATTGTAATCACATTGTATTATTTTTACATAATTAATTAGCATTTTATTGCATGAAATAAGTATTTGATATAATAGAAAAACAGAACTTAATACTTGGTACAGAAAACTTTGCAAATACAGAGGTCAGATGTTTCTTGTAGTTCTTGTTTGCACACACTGCAGCAGGGATTTTGGCACACTTCTTAATACAGCTCTCCTCCAGTTTTTTCAGGTTTAGGGGCTGTCGCTGAGCAAAATTGAATTTCAGCACTCTTCAAAGATTTTCTATTGGGTTCAGGTCTGGAGATAGGCTAGGCCACTCCAGGACCTTGAAATTACGGAACCACTCCTTAGTTGCCCTGGCTGTCTGTTTGGGGTCATGTGTCATGTTGGAAGATCCAGCCACGACCCATCTTCAATGCTCTTACTGAGGAAAGCAGGTTGTTGGTCAAAATCTTGCGATACGTAACCCTAACCATCAACCATCCAATATGGTGCAGTCATCCTGCCCCCTTTGCAGAAAAGCACACCGAAATTATGATGTTTCCCCCATCATGCTTCATAGCTGGGACAGTGTTCTTGGGGTTGTACTCATCCTTCTTGTTCCTCCAAACACGGCAAGTGGAGTCGATACCAAAAAGTTCTATTTTGATCTCATCTGACCACATGACCTTCTCCCATGCCTCCTCTGGATCATCTAGATGGTCATTGGCAAACTTTAAACAGACGTGGACATGTGCTGGTGTGAGCAAGGGGACCTTGACCACCCTGCAGGATTTTAATCTATTATGGCATAGTGTGTTACTAACGGTAATGATTGAGTTTGTGGTCCCACTCTCTTCAGGTCATAGACCAGGTCCTCCCATGTAGTTCTGGCTTGATTCCAGACCTTTCTCAGAATCAACCTTACCCAACGAAGTGAGATCTTGCATGGAGCCCCAGACAGAGGAAGAGTGAGTCATCTTGTGTTTCTTCCTTTTTCTTATAATTGTGCTAACAGTTAATGTCTTTTCACCAAGCTGCTTGCCTAGTGTCCTGTAGCCCATCTCAGCCTTGTGCAGGTCCACAATTTTGCCCCTGGTGACAGCTCTTTACTCTTGAACATGGTGAAGTTGGAATGTGATTGAGTGTGTGACAGGTGTCTTTTATACAGTTAATGAGTTCAAACAGGTGCAATTAATACAGGTAATGAGGGCAGAGTAGGAGGGCTTCTTAAAGAAAAAACTAACAAGACTCTGAGAGCCAGAATTCTTGCTGGTTGGTAGGTGATCAAATACTTATTTCATGCAATAAAATGCAAATCAATCATGTAAAAATCATACAATGTGATTATGTTTTTTATTTTAGATTCTGTTTCTCACAGTTGAAGTATACCTACGATAAAAATTACACATCTCTCCATTCTTTGTAGGTGGGAAAACTTGCAAAATAAGCAGTGTATCAAATACTTATTTTCCCCACTGAATAGTAAAAATCAAGGTCACATCATACCATAAGCACCATCACAGTAGGCATGGAGTCTTCAGCGTGCCCCAGGCTGCCATGACAACCCATTGGCACTATATGGATTGATGGATGGTTGCTATTAGAGGCAGATCCTACCTGTGTAAAGCAGCCATTGTATATTGGATACAATACGGGCTTTGATCCTGAGCCTGTATCATACATGGGAACCCAGCAAACAATGTACAGTACTATTATGTCCAATGTCACAAAGGGATTAATATGTATGTTCCATTTCAGACATTTCAGTTTACATATAGAAATCTATTAAAAATAATGTACTGTATTTTGCTAATTATAAGACACACCGGATCATAAGACGTGCTCCAAATTTTGGGGAGGAAAACAGGAAATCTTTTTTTAATAAAATGGTGGTGTGTCCTATAGTCCTCTTTTATAGTAGCTTACCGAGGGGGATGGCTGCGGTGGATTAGGATCATAAGAGGCAGTGTCACTGTTGCAGGAAGCTGGTGGCAGAGGCAGGAGTGGAGTGATGCTGCGGGCCCCGGGCTTTGAGAAGGGGGTGTTCAGCGGTGTGAGGCTGTGGCGGGCATTGATATTTCTGAAAATGTCGGCAGAGACTCCGCAACTCACATCATTTTCACTGTGGAGGACTTTGGTAAAATGGCCAAAGGAGGCGGTGCAAGCGCATATTGAGATCTCAGGGGCCGCACTGCAGCAGCCTTGTGCTGCCGAACACCACCTCCTCTCAGGCCGGGACCCGCAGCATCTCCCCATTCTTGCTGCTGCAGCTTCTTGCAGCAGCGACCCTGCCTCCTGTGAACCCCACAGCTGCTCCACCAGTAAGCTGTATTCGGATTATAAGATGCACCCCCATTTTCCCCAAAAATTTTTGTGAAAAAAGTGTGTCTTACAATCTGAAAAATATGCTAATTATTTTACATTACTTCTCTTGTGCTGATCCTTAGTCATACTGCTGTGTTATAATCCAGAGTTGCATTCACAATTTTCCTTAGAGAAAATAAGTTAACATATAAAACTTTTTCTACTGGGACCTCACCATAATTGAGGTCACGACTGTCCATTCCACGTGCCGGTGAATCCTGACAGCGCGCGCTGTGCGCGATGTGAGGATTCACAAGTCTATAGTCAGATAGAGTGACTTCGGACTTTCGTGCCAAATCTAGAAAACCCCATTAACTGTGTATGGGACTGACAGAGAAAGATAGCTGAGCTTTGTTCTGATCTATCCCCATCTGTCTCATAGACAATGAATGGAATATAGGTGTGTATGCTCGACCTCTGCTCTGTTCATTCTAGTTGGATCTCATCAGAGCTTCGTTCTCCCTATCATGGAAGTCTCAGCAGTTTTTTTTCTACATAGTCTTTAGAAATTAAGGCAAATTCACTAAGCAGTGGTCGCATATGCACACATACGCTTTGTTCATAATGAGGATTTGGGACCCACATGTTCTCTAGATCAGTAGAGGTCTCAGCAGCCAAACTCTTAAAATCAAACATTTATCGCCTATTCTGTAAATGTTGCTTATTGGACAACCCCTTTTAGTAAAAGTCGTAGAGAATTTAACTGTTAATTATTATAATAACATTAAAAATACAATAGAACACTGCTAGATTTGTACATTTTTGACAGATTAATAATGGTAAAAATTTCAAAAATGGGTCACAGTATTATATTAGTGTCTTGTAGTGAATAAAATAAATCAAAAATGTCACAAAACCATTAAGCTTTCTCAGTTTAATTCTTGATTTTGGCCACTAGATGGGAGCATTTTTATAAAGTATATTCTACAGCGATTCATCAGTGCGTTGGTTGTAGCAGCAGCTCCACACTCAATAATGAATGTAAATATGTAGTTGGCTGTGACGGAGCATATATCCATCTGTTTTCTGAATGTTTTCAAAAGGCAAAGAGGAAATGAAAAACTCTAGAAGCGAGTATACTCTAAAAAACACATGATTAAATCTGCTCATATAGCTAGATAAGTGCAATGTAAGTATTGTACATCATGGTGAGGCCAAACATGCCACAGCAACTTGCGTGTATGGGAGAAAAAAATCAGTTATCAGCAGAAACGGGGTAAAAAAAGCTGAGAGTACATGAAGCCAATCCAAGGGCAATTGAATGGCAGGCACATGATTAACTGCCAGTCTAATATCATCTTTTATTATTACAGTAAACGGTAGCTGAAATGACTGTATTTTTTATACTTTACTGCACTGAATAAAAAAAAGCGATGCTGAATTTATGGTACATCCAGACAAACATATCCATTTTTGGAGACACAAAAAAATCGGTGGATTCTATATTCCATCCATTTTTCCTGATCCGCAAAAACGGAACAGGAAAGGACATATGCCAAGTTTAGTGACACAAACAATTGGATCAGTAAAAAAAAAAAAACTAACAGACGTGCATACTCCCATTAAACAGAAGCAGTCGCTTCCAGAAGCGCTATTTACTTGCAGATATAAGGGTAATCTACAGGTAAATAGTGTTTCATTCCTATAAAGCCGGTTTTAATCAATCATCTGAAATTTGTTTGACAGGCTGTTCTATATATACAAACCACACACACACCCTGCAGATCAGGCTGTCAGTCAAAATTTGTGTAGTGACCGGTGGCTGTAAAAGAATAAAACTTCATTTTCTCCCTGTAGCTGCTGCCCAGCAAGCCAACTGAATAGAATTTAAATCCACAAAAATTTAAATTTTTTTTTTGTAAACTGTAAGTTTCATAAAAAAAATTGCAACTTTTAGTGTTTTCATGCCATTTTTGGCTAGCTTTGCCAAAGTGAATGGAGCTGGGAGGAATCTGTCCCGACGGGGCAACTCCTGCCTGACACATTCATAGAAAATGGTAGCACATATGATGCAAGAAATGTTGACAACATAACAAATAGGGTGTTCACATAACGCTGCATGAACCAGTCATCAGCCAGTATTTGTAAAAGTACAGATACTGAGTGCTATTAAGTGCCTTGAGAGTGTGCAAATAGATGCTACGAGGGTCCAGATTTGGAAGGAAATTTTGGAAGTGCAAAATTGGGATAGTTACATAAATGAGGTGAGGTGATAGGACAGTCCAAAGAATTTTGGTTTTAGGCCATGCTTAAGTGTTAATCTTAGGTTATTAGTTGAATGGAGGACACGGGTAAGGTGGCAGATATGAAGGAGATGTAAGGTAGTGCTGAACCATGGAGAACTTTGTGGGTAATAAGTTTATATTGTTCCCTGCAGCAAATGGGTAATAAGTGCAATAACTGGCACAGGGTACAGGCATTGGTGTAGCGGTTGGAGAGGAATATGATTCTGGCTGCTGAATTCAGGATGGATTGCAGAGGGGAGAGTTTAGTAAGAGAAAGACCGATTAGTAAAGAGTAGCAATAGTCTAGAAGAGAATGAACAAGAGCAACAGTAAAAGTTTTTGCATAGTTAAAGTTAAGAAAAGATAGAATTCTAGCGATGGTTTTAAGGTGTTGGTGACATGAGCTAGTGAGTGATGGGATGTAGGATATGAAGGAAAGATCTGATATAACCACAAGACAGCAGGTGTGCAGCTTGGGAACTATAGTAGAACAACACACGGAAATTACAATATTGGGTTTGGGAGGGTTAGTAGATTGAGTTAACACAAGTTCAGTTTTTGATAGATTCCACTTAAGGCCTCCTTCACACATCAGTGTCTCCACTGTCGCCACACATACTGGAGACACTTACACATGTAGACCCATTCAAGTGAATTGGTGTGTGCACATGTCAGTGTGTTTCCGAGTACCATGTGTCTGGGCAAAACATGCTGACATGTCCATTTTTAGCAGCATCACGGGGACGCAAAACGTCCCGCATACGTGTGTCATCAGTACCACATGTACCGGTGCTGGTGTCATCAGCATTAAGATGGTACTGAAAATGGAATTTACTGCTAGTTTGTCCAATAGGGGCAGTATAGAGAGAGACCACAAGGAGACCTACAACTGATCCCTGAGGAACCCCAACAGCAAGCATAAGAGCAGAGGAAGAGGAGCCAGCAAAAAATACATTGGAGCAGTCAGAGAGGTATGAGGAAAATTAAGAGAGAACAGTATCCTTGTGCTTGATAGAGCGGAGCACAGTGAAGAGTAGCTGGTGATTCAAGGTGTCGAATGCTGCAGAGAGATCCAAGAGAATCACAGGTAGTGGCCAATAGATTTAGCTGTTAGTAGATCTTTAGAGACTTTAGTAAGGGAAGTTTCAGTAGTTTATAAAGAGTGGAAGCTAAATTGTAAAGGGTCAAGAAGAGCATTATCTGAGACATGGCATATTAGACAGGAAATTACCAAACATTCCAGAAATTTAGAAATGAAGGGGAGCTTAAACACAGGTCAGTAGATAGCAGCGCAGTTCTGGTTGAGGGATTTTTTTAAGTAATAGGTGTATGGTTGTATGTTTGAAGGATGGAAAAATACTAGATGAGAGACAGAGGTTAAATATTTTAGTTAGGTGATTGCTGACAGCCAAGGAAAGGGACTGAAAGAGACGTGAGGGAATAGGGTCACTGGTTCAGGTAAAAGAGCGAAAAGATTTGAGAAGCCTGGTAACTTCTTTTTCTGTGATTGGTTCAAAGACAGAAACTGACCTAGATGAAGTGCATATCTATCTGATCAGAATTCTCCATAGCTGTTGCCCTCATCATCCTTTATTTTGCACTCTGTGGTTTCCATCTTCCCTATGGAAAACGATGGCCATAGCTTTTAAGTAATAATGGACACTGGAGAGGGAAACTGCTTCCAACCTCCTTGAAACCTCATAAAAACAACCTGTCCTAGTCTTGAATATGGTGTTATTCCTAACATTGCAAGGCTATGCTGTTCACATCTCCCTCCTGTTCCTCTTGGACATCGGGGATTTACTCCTCTCTACCTTACTGTTTATCTTTTTCCCTGTTTTTTACTGCACTGTATCAGTTCTTTTTCAGTCATTTTTTAAAATTTTTATCCTTCATAATGTCCTTTTTGGTGCCGTTCACAGTATGTCATTTTCAGAACAAACATACAACAAGTGAATGTTAAACCAGTCCTTTAAAAGTTGAAAATACATAGTTCAATAGGCACACACTATTCTCTATGTTTCTAATGCCTGCTAGGCATATTAGTTGATTTCAACTCAGTCCGTTAAAGAAAAAAGTAAGCTTATGCTTTAAAATCGTGCTGTATTTATAAAAGTAATGCTCTCTGCATATATTTGATATTGTGAATAGCTAGCAGATTACAAGTGGGTCATAGTGGCTTCTAAGGACATGGACATCAGTCTGTCTGAAAAGGTGTGACAGATTTGAAATGATTTAGCCATTTTCCCAGCAGGATATACAGTAACTTCAGAACAAAATCTAATCATTGCAGATTACATGTTTGATAGAAGCCAGCAGTTTGCATACACTGCTCAGTTTAGAATTTGTGAACTTTTTCACGATGCAAAAAATTGTAAATTACTCACACTGCTCGATAACACTTTTACTGTATATAAAGTAATTAAAATCCGCAAAGCTATTGTTAGACACACTTTACACTCATTGTGTGAAGATTTCCATTTGCATTTTTTTAGAGGAAAAAAAAGAAACATCTAATATGATGAGAAATAGAAACAGAAAGTGTCACTAGGGTTATGCTGCCTTATCTGAGAGTGGCATATTATTTACTTTTTTCCTTGCAGCCCAATTCATGAAATCTCTGGTTGTCTTCTGAAGCAGGGATGGAAGGATAGGGAGCTGCAGGACATGGTAGCACACACATATACTGGAGAGAACTCCAGCACTACAAAAATAACCAGTGATTTCAATAAAGGGAAGCCATACTTATTTGTAGAAAGAGCTGCATTCTGAACGTCACTACTTTATGCTGGACAACCTATAGTGTACTTCAACTCATAACAGGTTGTCCCCATATATACTGGAAACCTGCTAAATAACAGGCAGAGATGACATTTCCCTAAAAAAAATGGACGTACGGTAAATCTTGCATAAAACAATATGTCGGCTGGCATCAATAATGACCTACGGTATATTTGAAGGAAATTAATAGGTAACTGAGGATAATTAGTACAAACAGGTTATGGTGATAAAGTGATCAATAAATGTATATGTAAAGCCTACCATTTTGACTTGGTGATTCCAAAACTTTAATTTTAGACAATATGGAAAGGAGTCTTCTGCTCACTGAGCAGACACTCAATGGGATAGATGAGGGGGGGGGGATGCTAGGTTGGAGCTGCAGGACAATGAAGCAGCTAGCTGTGTGACAGTTAGAAGGCAGGGTAGAGGGAAGAGCACCAGGGAGGCTAATCCTGATCTGGCACACCCCAATAAGTTTGCTAAGTTGGCAGATGAGGGGAGTGTTAGTGCAGGAGCAGCACTGCTGCAGCAAGGCATGTCCTCTGAAAGCCGGAGGAGTGTCTGCTCCAGTAAGGGGGGAAATAGGAGAGCAGGGCAGGCCAGACAGGTTCTGGTAGTGGGAGACTCAATTATTAGGGGAACAGATAGGGCAATCTGTCACAAAGACAGGGATCGTCCAACGGTGTGCTGCCTACTTGGCGCTCGAGTCCGACACATCGCTGATCGGGTTGACAGACTACTGGGAGGGGCTGGTGAGGATCCAGCGGTGATGGTGCACATTGGCACAAATTACAACGTTAGAGGTAGGTGGAAGGTCCTTAAAGATGATTTCAGGGAATTAGGCTGTAAGCTTAAAGCAAGGACGTCCAAGGTGGTATTTTCAGAAATACTTCCTGTACCACGTGCCACGCCAGAGAGGCAACGGGAGATTAGGGAGGTTAATAAGTGGCTCAGTAATCGGTGTAGGAAGGAGGGGTTTGGGTTCCTGCAGAACTGGGCCGACTTCTCAGCTGGCTACAGGTTCTACGCTAGGGACGGGCTGCACCTCAATGGGGAGGGTGCAGCTGTGCTGGGGGAGAAAATGGCTAGAAGGTTGGAGGAGTGTTTAAACTAGGGACGGGGGGAGGGTATTCCTTTTATAGGAGGGGAAGACAGTGCAGATAGAGACCTGGGTGCAAATAATGACATTAGGGGTGGCATGGGGGTGGGGTTAGAACAGTTAATAATTTAAGAAAGAATAGAGGTACAGAGAGATACATAAAGTGCATGTACACTAATGCCAGAAGCCTCGCCAACAAAATGGAGGAATTGGAGTTAATGTTGTTGGAACATAATTATGACATGGTGGGGATATCTGAGACATGGCTGGACGAGAGCCATGATTGGGCGGTTAATTTACAGACAAATAGTCTGTTCAGAAATGACCGAACAAATAAGCGAGGGGGAGGTGTGTGTTTATATGTAAAATCATCCTTAAAACCCATCCTTCATGATAATATATATGAAGCTAAAGAAAATGTAGAGTCCCTGTGGGTAGAGACAAGGGGAGGGGGGAAAAATAATAAATTACTGATAGGGGTTTGTTATAAGTCTCGAAAAATAATGGAAGCAACAGAGAATATCCTCATAAAGCAAATAGATGAAGCTGCGACTCAAGGAGAAGTCATTATTATGGGGGACTTCAACTACCCTGAAATACATTGGCGAACCGAAACGTGCAGTTCCAGCAAAGGTAATAGGTTTTTGACAACTATGAGAGACAATTACCTTTTACAACTGGTTCAGGACCCAACAAGAGGGGGGCACTGCTAGACCAACCAACCAACCAACAGGCCAGACCCCATATCAAATGTAAGGGTTGGGGGTCACTTGGGTAATAGTGATCACAAAATAATAAGTTTTCATGTGTCCTTTAATAAGATGTGTAGTAGAGGGGTTACAAGGACACTAATCTTCAGGAAGGCAAATTTCCAATGGATGAGAGATGATCTTGGCGCAATTAACTGGGACGATATCCTGAGACATAAAAATACACAAAGAAAATGGGAGACGTTTATTAGCATCCTGAATAGGACCTGTGCACAATATATACCGTATGGGAATAAACATGCTAGAAATAGGAGGAAACCACTATGGCTAAATAGAGCTGTAAGGGGTGCAATAAGAGATAAAAATAAAGCATTTAGAGAATTAAAGCAAGTAGGTAGTGATGAGGCATTAACTAAATACAGAAGATTAAATAAATTCTGTAAAAAGCAAATCAAGACAGCAAAGACTGAGACAGAGAGACTCATTGCCAGAGAAAGTAAAAATAATCCCAAAATATTCTTTAACTACATAAATAGTAAGAAACTAAAAAATGATAGTGTTGGCCCCCTTAAAAATAGTCTGGGTGAAATGGTGGATGAGGATGAGGAAAAATCCAATATGCTAAATGACTTTTTTTCAACAGTATTTACACAAGAAAATCCCATGACGGATAACATGATCAGGGATAAAATTCTCTGTTAAATGTCACCTGCTTAACTCAGCAGGAAGTACGGCGGCGTCTAAAAATCACTAAAATTGACAAATCCCCGGGCCCGGATGGGATACACCCCCGAGTACTGCAGGAATTAAGCACAGTCAAAGATAGACCATTATTTTTAATCTTTAAAGATTCCATAATAACAGGGTCTGTACCACAGGACTGGCGTATAGCAAATGTGGTGCCAATATTCAAAAAGGGGACAAAAACTGATCTTGGAAATTATAGGCCAGTAAGTTTAACCTCAATTGTGGGTAAAATCCTGGAGGGTTTTCTAAGAGATACCATACTGGAGTATCTGGAGAAGAATAACCTTATGACCCAATATCAACATGGGTTTACAAGGGACCGTTCCTGTCAGACTAATCTGATAAGTTTCTATGAAGAGGTAAGTTCCAGACTGGACCAAGGGAATGCAGTGGATGTGGTGTACATGGACTTTTCAAAAGCTTTTGATACGGTGCCACACAAAAGGTTGATACATAAAATGAGAACAATGGGGATAGGGGAAAATATGTGTAGGTGGGTTAAGAGCTGGCTCAGGGATAGGAAACAAAGGGTGGTTATTAATGGAGCACACTCGGACTGGGTCACAGTTAGCAGTGGGGTACCACAGGGGTCAGTTTTGGGCCCGCTTCTTTTTAACATATTTATTAATGACCTTGTAGGGAGCATAGAGAGTAGAATTTCAATATTTGCAGATGACACTAAACTCTGCAGGGTAATCAATACAGAGGAGGACAATTTTATATTACAGGAGGATTTATGTAAACTAGAAGCTTGGGCTGATAAATCGCAAATGAGCTTTAATGGGGATAAATGTAAGGTCATGCACTTGGGTAGAACGAACAAGATGTATAATTATGTGCTTAATTGTAAAACACTGGGCAAAACAGTCACTGAAAAAGACCTGGGTGTATGGTGGACGACAAACTCACATTTAGCGGCCAGTGTCAGTTAGCTGCTGCAAAGGCAAATAAAATAATGGGATGCATTAAAAGAGGCAGAGATGCTCATGAGGAGAACATAATTTTACCTCTATATAAGTCACTAGTGCGACCACACTTAGAATACTGTGTACAGTTCTGGTCTCCGGTTTATAAGAAAGACATAGCTGAACTGGAGCGGGTGCAGAGAAGAGCGACCAAGGTTATTAGGGAACTAGGGGGTCTGTAATACCAAGACAGGTTATTACACTTGGGGTTATTTAGTTTGGAGAATCGAAGGCTTAGGGGTGATCTTATTACAATGTATAAATATATGCGGGGACAATACCAAGCGCTTTCTAATGATCTTTTTACTCTTAGACCTGTGACGGGGACAAGGGGGCATCCTCTACGTCTGGAGGAAAGAAGGTTTAAGCATACTCACAGACGCGGATTCTTTACTGTAAGAGCAGTGAGACTATGGAACTCTCTGCCATATGATGTTGTAATGAGTGATTCCCTACTAAAATTTAAGAAGGGACTGGATGCCTTTCTTGAAAAGTATAATATTACAGGGTATATACACTAGTTTCCTTAATATTGCGTTGATCCAGGGAGCTAGTCTGATTGCCGTATGTTAAGTTGGGAAGGAATTTTTTTCCCCAATGTGAAGCTTACTGTTTGCCACATGGGGTTTTTTTTGCCTTCCTCTGGATCAACATGTTAGGGCAAGTTAGGATAGGATATGGGTTGAACTAGATGGACTTAAAGTCTCCCTTCAACCTTAATAACTATGTTACTATGTTATTCTTCTTTAACCATCCTTTTGTAGAATGAATTGTGTGATTTGAGTCATTGTCGTGCTGCATGGCCCACAGGTCTCTTGACATTCAGCTGATGAGAATATGTCCTGGTATTTTCTTTTAGAATTTGCTAGTAAAACTCAGAATAAATTCAGAAATTCACAATACATTGTTCCATTGAAGATGGCAAGCCGTCCTGGCCCAAATGCAGCAAAACAGGCACAAACCACCATCATGTTTCACAGATAGAAATAGGTTTTTATGTTGTTATGCACTGTTTTTGCTTCTACAAACATATTGCTTCTTATTTAAAACAAAAATCTCAATCTTGGTCTCATCCATCAACAACACATTGTTCCAATAGCCATCTGGCTTTTCTTGGTGATCTGTAGCCAATGGCAATGTTCTTTTTAGAGAGCAGTGGCTTTCCTTGTGTAATCCTGGCATACACACCATTGTTGTTCAGTGTCTTCCTGATGGTGGACTCATGAATATTAAAGAGGTTGTCCACTACTTTTACATTGATGGTCTATCCTTAGGATAGTTCACCATTGATCAGCTGTAATCAGTGTCGGTGGCCGCTCAAAATAGAAGGCAAGTTTACAGTACCCTGCGGTAGTCACTAAAACTAGAGCAGCGCATCAAGCTAGTACTCCCGTTAGGCAGCGGCTTTCTCCACTTTCGCCGACACCAATAACAGCAGATGGTAGAGGGTGTTGGAGTGGACAACCTGTGTAACATTAACTAATCTGAGAGAGGCCTTTAGTTGCTCTTGGAGTGAAATTTGTTGTTTGACTCCTCCTGGTAATAATGGTCTCAAATTTCCTTCATTTGCATACAATGTGTCTGACAGAGGATTAGTAGAGACCCAAACTCTTTAGAGATGGTTTTGTAACCTTGTCCAGCCTGATGAGCATCAGAAACTCTTCTTCTGATGACTTCAAACTATTTGTTTGTGCCATGATACACTTCCACAAACATGTGCTGTGAATATCAATCTTTGATAGATCTCTATTCTTCAAATCAAACAGGACATCCAATCACAACAGATCTCAAATTTCAACTTAAAACTGTTAATCATAATGGTTCATTCACAGACATGTCACATCACATTGATATAATTTGTCTAATTTTTTTTAATACTCATTTTTTTTATCTGTACTTTTATCTTTTCTGTGAAAATCTGGTATAGTTTTATAACATATTTCTTCAGGAATACAAAAAATTCTGAACTACTCACAAACTTTAAAGCACTACTGTATAAATTACTGAAATAGCCATATAGCACCATAATAATAATTCTAACACTAACAAAGGCATAAAAAATGTGTAAGACATAAATGTAGCCTACATTAAAAGGAATCTATCAAGTGCCCCATGCCCTACAACTCAGCACCATTCACATATGTCTGACTAAATTCTCTGCCTAACCAGCCCTTTATAATGTTTAGAAAATATTATAAAGGCCCCTTTTCCTGTGTCAATTAGGGCTTTGACTAATCGATGGGCGTTAGTTTCCCCAGACTAGCCAGCCCTCTTTCAATGTTATAACACCCCCATAAGATAATTTGCATGAGAAGGTGTCATCAACAGCTCATGCAAGTCTCACGTATGCGTGCCACTTATTTCGGCAATGTCACTGCACCTTGTTAGCCAGGTGTGCACTTCCCAGCTTTAGAGGTGAACCGTACATGATCTAAAGATCACAAGATCGTTTTGTACTTGTCCCTGTTGTAGGACCTGCTCTGTGGCATAAATACAGTGCTCCTCTTAGTGCCCAACATAATAATAAAATGGCCCATTGTGCCTTCTACATGTTAACATTATCCCCTGATGTGTGCTAGGTTTTATTAGTAATTTAAATTTTGATATCTCTTAGACTATTTGATGGTCATATAAAATTATATTAATCCACTTTGAGCATATAAAGCCTTGTGGAGGTTCACAATTTTATGGAAATGCAAAATATTTCACTATTAGTTCTTTATATTCTCAGCAATCCTATAGCTGGTTCTGTCTAATCGCCTGTTTGTGTCTTAGGAAGTTCAAGATTGTCAATCAGTTCTGTACAAGGAGCATGTGCAGAATTATCATAATTTCTGAACTGTGGGATTAAAGTTGATTTACTGTAATATAAATATAGTTAGACATAGGATATATGGTATATAATCACATTGCCATATTCTAACACTATCTTTTAAGGACCAAAAGATTAATTAATAGTAATGAAAGGAACTCTTAGAGCATAACTCCCATTGACCAGTCAAACTGTTCCTAAATTTATCAATGTAGACTATTGCTTTCTTTTAAAGTGCATTTAAAATTAAGGAATCATTACTTAAACAGGAAAGAATTGATCAACCTTGGACGATCGATGAAAGACAATATTGACAACCAGTTAAAGCTTTTCCAGAAGCACATAAACTGCAGTCCAAACATTTCAAGCTGTAATGCTCTCCTCCTATAATTTAAAGCTGTATAGGGTCTCCCTGTGCCAACTGATTAAACACTGCAGCAAATCACAGTAAAACATGGCTTTGTCATGAGAAACCTTTAAAGAGATTAGCACACCAAAGTTAATTATGGCATAACTTTACATTAGGCAAAAACTACCTCTTAGGCCACATGGGACCCCTTAAGTCTTAGAACAAATAGCTGCAAAGAACATGAATGGAATGGGGTTGCTGCATCTGTCTCATTCTAAGCATTACTTTGGGTTGTAGAGGTCATCCTGTCACTGAGGAGTCAGTGATGCCGTATCCAAGAGCAGGGATCCCCAACCATTTCTAGCTTATGAGCCACTTTCAGATATGACAAGTGATGTTAAGCCACATTATGATGAAAAATGCTCATCAATCATATGACCAAGGGATATGGCTACTAACTAGAAATGAGCAAACCTATGTTTGGAATTCTGGGAGAATGGTGTTGGAGACAGAGAGATCTGCTTCCTTTGGCAGCCACTGAGTCCTTACTATGACCATTTTACAGCCCTTTCACAGCATCAAAGTTCGGTTCTCCATTCACTTCTGTGGGGTTCGGGTTCAAGTTTGGGTAGAGTTTTGGTACCCGAACCAAACCTTGGACTAAAGTTCAGTGAAACCCGATGAACCCAAACATCCATGGGTCCGCTCATCCCTACTCCTAACCTATTGTTAACTTCCAGTTATTTTTTTCATCCCAGTGCCAATGTTTAGTAATATTAAAAGGGTTGTCAAGGCTTATGATATTAGCCATAGAACAGATCACTAATATAAGATCCATTAAGCTCCAAATCCTGACAACCGCACTCATTAGCTGTTTTCAACTCTATTCTTTGTGTAACAATATCCAAAATATCAAGCCTACCAATGATGGCACTTAGAAACTACAAAAATATCCAAAAAGACAGAAAAGCATTGCCATGAAAAGTGTGTTCTTTATTAAAGCATGATAACTAGACCATAAAAACACCTAAAAAGAGATATCGGTCCACATGACCAAACATAGGTAAATGTATATATAGAAAACAAGTATATCAATAGGAGATAAACCAAGATACTTTTTCCATATGTCTTATAAACACAACCTGTGCTATTGGAAAATCTCCCATCATAGTTCAACCTCTCTTCTCTGCACCGACATGCATGAATGTGTAAAATGTTGCATATGCCTACATCTGTTCGGTGAGTGCACAGTGTTATATCCCATAGGTAGTGTCCATCACCCTTATACATGTAACAAGGCAGGAATTTTTAAAACGATCAATGTGCAAAAGTAATGCACATGAATGGCACCTATAGGGAATATATTATAGGAATATCCTGTGAGACTGAGTTGTACACTTAACAGGGTACACTGTGCACTTGCAATGTGGTTTTAGGTTATTTCTAGAGTTTTAATGTTTTTCTTTTTGCAGTGTCGCTCATCTCTAAGTGTGATTCACTTTGGCTGATCTTTTCTTGGGACCTGTGTTTGGTCTTTTGGAGGACACATCATTAAGATGTTCGGCATCCGGCACTACAAGCAAGATTATTTGGAATTTCTAAGGATCTGGAATTCATCCTTACGGCTAAGGACTACATACTGGCGTTCATATAATGCATTGCGGTCCTTACGTTCCTATACGGCAACCACAATATTTGTGGCTCCACTCTATTATTCTAATTGTTACGTTAGGGTTTGCGATGGTTATGAATACATGCAAACATTTTAATATTGCCGCAATACCCCAGTTGATTTTTATATGGGGATTTTGTGGCTATATAATTATATGTATCCCTTTGATAGCTATATCTCTATATATGTGACTTAGAAATGGTGTTTAGGTGTTTTTATGGTCTAGCTATCATGCTTTAATAAAGAACACACTTTTCATGGCAATGCTTTTCTGTCTTTTTGGATATTTTTCTATTCTTTGTGTAGTAGCCATTGCAGAAAACTGAAGCTCAGCTTTTACTCAATTCAATAAGACAATCTGAGATGCAGTACCTTAATACAGCAAAACAGAGTATGGGGTCTGCCATTTTGTCAGAGCTGAAAACAGCTGATCAGAGGTGAGGGTGGTGGTGCTCTGTGTCAGACCCTTCATGATCTGATATTGATGATTCCCATCATAAGCTTTGACAAACCCTTTAAACCATCTCTGGTTCTGTTAGTATTGAATGAGGGTGTGACAGAGGTTTTCATGTGCCTCTCCCTCTCTAAACAGTGAAGGTATTAAATGTGTGCTAATAGCCACTGTTATACTATGTGCTGCTGCATAGAATTTTATGAACATTTCTGTAATCACTTAATGTTATTATATAGTGATTAAATGTCATTTATGCATAGTGATTAGGGAAAGGTGTAAAGGATAAGATAACAGGGAAGCTATAAATTAGGATAGGATTGGGTTTAGTATAGTGGGGCACAATAGAGTCAGGAAAACTAGGGTGCCAGTATAGGAATAGTTAAGGAAAAAAAGGGATTTTCAAGTTGGGAGTGGTAAGAGTGAGTTAGTGATTTGGTCAGTGGGACACTTCCTGATTCTCAGTCAGTCAGTGGGAGCAGTATACAGTAGTATATTATAGTTGTAACGTTAAGGAAGTGCTGGAGAGTGATTCAGGAGAAGGCAGAATGGGCCAATGGGCCACACAGTGCAGAAAGGCACAGAACTCTTGGGAAAAGCAGAATGCGGTTAGCTGCCACTTGGTAGGATGGCATCCCATAGAGAATCCGGGGCCTATGGCTTCAATCAGGACAGATGAACCTTTTTTATCCCCCAGTGAAGGGGAGCCAGTGTGGAAACCAGTACGGGAAAGTGGGCGCAGGAATATGGGGACCCCAGAACCAGGACAAGCATCTCAGAGGCTAGAGAAGCCAGAATTGAGTGGGAATGCTCAGGCTGAAAACATGAACTTGTGCCGTACTGAAACTGCCATGGATTTTTGGTTATGAAGTAAAGTTGCACTGTTAAAGCAGAATAAAGTATCTGTTCCTGAGTGTGTGACATCATCCAGAGACGGGACTATAGGATCAGCAGGATCTGCAAATGCAAACATGAGTTTTGTGCAATACTCCCACACTGCACATTAGACAGGACATTATGTTTCCTTTGCGGTGTCCCAGGGTGTGGGAACACAACAGCCCCTCGCCATGACTACCACTATGGCCACCTCACAAGGGCAAAATGAATGGGGAACAATACCCCCTTAAAAATGAAAACATGTCAGTAGATGATATACAAACCCTGCAAAACAAGTTAAGACTGTAGCTCTACATTATTTCCTATGCAGTAGTATTGCCAAATTTTAACTCAGAATGTTATTTACAATTTACAGTTCAGCTCTTGGTGTGCCGAGATATAACGATTATGAAAGACTTTGGCTGCTTTATAATATCCTCCCAGTGTGCACCGCAAAACTAGTCAATGTCAGTCCTGCTCACTAGAGATAAACATTTTCCCTCTATGCATAGTAGAGCTGGGATTGTTGAAGGCACTGTCACACTATACAATCTTCTTTCCGTGAAACGAGCATGGTGATATAATTGGAATGTCACATTGGAAATCATGCAGAAAGCTACATTCGTATGCACGTGTTTTGGATCGCAGCCTAGCTCTCCCTAATTAAATGGATCTATCTTATCGTCAAAGCAATACACCTGAAAATGGAACACTCATAATTACAACGCGGCACATTGGCAGCTTTGCGTCCACAAATCCTGTCACATTTTGCTACACTGGTCTCATACATATGGAGTGCAAAAGAAGCTCATTCAGCGGGGAGTCATATTAAGGTAATTATTTATGTCTACTCCTTCTGCTATAGAAAGTCACCAAACGTACCAACACTCAAATTAGATTAAATTAATTTGGATGATAAGCGATAAAAATCTATTCTACGAACCTTCCCAGAATTTACACAGAATCACAGAAGGATTATTTTGCCCTCTAGGCAATGGATTGAACTACAGATGAACCAAAACATTTTGCACTGAGACGTGATGTACAGTAGTCAATTTCTAGCATTAATACATTAAAAGTGCATATAAAAAAAGAGTTTGTGCATATTTTTATGTTTAATGAACATAAGATCTGCATGTGCACAAGCATAAAAGACAAGATTATGCTTCTGATTGGATTTACACACAGATAGACATAACTGGGTAGGAAGCTGGCTTAGTGATAGAAAACAAAGAGTGGTTATTAATGGTGCATACTCAGATTGGGCCAGAGTTACTAGTGGGGTACCACAGGGTTCTGTATTGGGCCCCCTTCTATTTCATATATTTATTAATGATCTAGAGGATGGCTTAGGCTGGTTTCACACTTGCGGTTTTTTGCGCTGGATTTTAGCGCTAAAAAACGCATGCGTTTTTTTTCCCTATATTTTGCATGGGATGCACTTATGTGCGCATACACGTTTGTATGCATTTTTCTGTGCATGCGTTTTTATGCGGTATGCGCTCGGGAGCACAAAATGCATCCTGTTGCATTTTTTGGGCGTCCGACTTGCCTCAAAAAAACGCATGCGCGCAATGCGTTTTTTTACAGCAAGACACCCATTATAAGTCTATGGGTGCGCATATGTGCGCATTGGCATGCTTATGTATGCGTTTTTTGCGCATGCGTTTTTTTTTTACCATTAGTTGACAATGGAATTTAGGGGTTTGGGTTAGAGTTAGGGTTAGTTAAGGGGGTTTAGGGTTAGGGTTAGCTAGGGTTTAGGGTTAGGGTTTGGGTTAGTAGGGTTTGGTTAAGGGTTAGGGTTAGTATGGTTTGGTTAAGGGTTAGGGTCAGGGTTAGGGTCAGGGTATGATTTGGTTAAGGGTTAGGGTTAGGGTCAGGGTTAGGATCAGGGTATGGTTTGGTTAAGGGTTAGGGTCAGTGTTTTGAATGAGTCACCATAGGAGGCAAAAGCAGAAATACAAGCTAAGTCCAGAAAACCAGAGAAGTTGGCAACTATCAGATTGCAGACCCCTGAACCTATCAACACAACTAGCAGTAGCCGTGGGGGGTTCCTACGATACCCTAGACTCCTCGATCACAGCCGGAGAATTAACTAGGCCTAAAGAGAGAAAGGGGGAAATCTAAACTGCCCCAGAGCAGACCCCAAAGCAATAGGCAGCCCCCAACATATAATGACGGTGAAGCAAGATGAAAACACTAACATAGACAGAAAGATAGACTGAGCAAAGACGGGGCCCAAAACTACCTAGATAGGTAAGGACAGGAAGGCTGCTGTCTGCAATCTGCCAAAACCCTATCAAAGACATAAGCCAACAAGCTGATATGAAAAAGGCCCTGAAGCAGCTAGGCTTCAATACTAAATCAGCACTCAGGTATTTTCAGAAGACAGAGCTAAAGGAATTCAGCACACCCCAGCAGGGAATGGCAGAAATCCAGAAAAACAAAGAAAAAAACAAAGTCAAAGCACAAATGCAAAAGGCCGAGCAGCAAACTTAGCTTTAGAGGAGCAGGAATTCAGACTGGTCTCCAAGGATCCCACAGAGAAATCACCCGCAGGGCAGAAGGGCGTCAGCAGCCTTATATCCAGTCAGTAACTCCACTCAGCCAGTCATCATCATCAGCCTCAGGTGTTTGATAATCAGGCTCACTACCTTTCTTTACCAGAAGAGGGAGTTCCTCGGGCCTCAGTAATGAAGGGGAAAATGAACTCACAACAGTACCTCCCCCTTGAGGAGGGGTCACCGAACCCTCAACTACGCCACCAGGGCGATCAGGGTGAGCCCGATGAAAGGCACGCACCAATCTTTTGGCATGAATATCAGAGGCAGAGACCCAGGAATTATCCTCCTGACCATAACCCTTCCACTTAACCAAATACTGGAGTCTCCGTCTAGCCAGATGGGAATCCAGTACTTTCTCTACCTCATATTCCATGTTACCTTCAACCAATACAGGGTCTGGAGGTGCCACCCCCGGAACAACAGGTTCAACAAACCTCTTCAACAAAGATTTATGGAACACATTATGGATTTTAAATGTGACAGGAAGAGCCAAACGAAAAGAGACCGGATTAATAATCTCCACAATCTTGTAAGGTCCAATAAATCTAGGCTTAAACTTAGGAGAAGCCACCTTCATAGCAATATTTTTTGATGATAACCACACCATATCACCAACCTTAAACTGGGGACCAATGGTCCTATGTCGGTTGGAAAACCGCTGGGCCTTTTCCTGGGAGAGAGATAACTTATCCACCACTTGGTCCCAGATCTGGTGCATTCTCTCCACCACAGTGTCAACACCTGGGCAGGCAGAGGGCTCCACCTGCCCTGAAGAAAATCGAGGATGAAACCCAAAGTTACAAAAAAAAGGTGACATCAAAGTGGCAGAACTAGCTCTATTATTTAAAGCAAATTCGGCCAAAAGCAAAAATGAAACCCAATCATCCTGATCAGCAGAAATAAAACATCTCAAATATGACTCCAAGGTCCGGTTTGTTCTCTCTGTCTGCCCATTGGTCTGAGGGTGAAAAGCAGAGGAGAAGGACAACTGAATTCCCAGCCTGGAACAGAAAGTTCTCCAAAATCTAGACACAAACTGGACTCCTCTGTCAGATACAATGTTCTCAGGAATCCCGTGCAAACGAACCACCTGTTGTAAAAACAGGGGCACCAACTCAGAGGAAGACGGCAACTTAGGGAGTGGTACAAGATGAACCATCTTAGAGAACCTATCACAAATCACCCAAATAACAGTCATCCTTTGAGAGACAGGTATATCAGAGATGAAATCCATTGAAATATGGGTCCATGGCCTCTTGGGGACAGGCAAAGGCATCAACAACCCACTAGAGAGAGAACACGATTTAGACCGGGAGCACGTCCCACAGGACTGCACAAAATTCCTGACATCACGAGACAAGGAGGGCCACCAAAAAAACCGACTCACCAGATCTCTAGTACCAAAAATACCTGGATGACCAGCCAAAGCAGAGCAATGAATTTCAGACATCACTCTCTTCTTCCACTGGTCAGGAACATACAACTTTCCACTGGGACAACGCTCAGGTTTGTCCTCCTGGAACTCTTCCAGAGCACGTCTCAAATCGGGCGAGATGGCAGAAAGAACTACCCCTTCGCCTAAGATGGTAGCAGGCTTGGTTACCACAGGAGAATCAGCAAAGAAGCTCCTAGAGAGGACGCCTGCCTTGACATTCTTCGTTCCAGGAAGAAAAGAAACCACAAAATCAAAACGTGTAAAAAACAAGGCCCACCTAGCCTGTCTAGGGTTCAAGCGCTTAGCCGACTCTAGGTAAATCAAATTCTTGTGGTCAGTGAGGACCACGACTTGATGCTTAGCTCCCTCCAACCAATGTCTCCACTCCTCAAATGCCCATTTCATGGCCAACAGTTCCCTATTCCTCACATCATAGTTACGTTCAGATGGAGAGAACTTTCGGGAAAAGAAAGCACAGGGATTCATTTTAGATGTTACAGGATCCATTTGGGACAAAACAGCTCCAGCACCAATCTCAGAAGCATCCACCTCTACCTGGAATGGAAGTGAGACATCAGGTTGCCGCAAAACCGGGGCGGAGGTGAATCTTCGCTTCAGCTCCTGAAAGGAAGAAACAGCCTCCGGAGACCAATTTAACACATCAGCACCCTTCTTAGTCAAATCAGTCAATGGCTTGGCAATACTAGAAAATTTTGCTATAAATTTCCGATAAAAATTAGCAAAACCCAAAAACTTCTGGAGGGCCTTCAAAGAAGTGGGCTGAACCCAATCGTAAATGACCTGTACCTTGACCGGGTCCATTTTAATAGTTGACGGGGACAAAATAAATCCCAAAAAAGAAATCCTCTGTACTCCAAAAAGGCATTTAGATCCTTTGACATACAGGGAATTCTCCCTCAAGATTCGGAACACAGTCCGAATATGTTCCACATGAGAATCCTAATCCTTGGAGAAGATCAAAATATCATCCAGATAGATAATCAAAAATTTATCGACAAAATCTCGGAAAATATCGTTCGTGAAGCACTGGAAGACAGAAGGGGCATTAGTGAGCCCAAAAGGCATCACCAGGTACTCAAAATGTCCCTCCAGAGTATTAAACGCCATCTTCCATTCGTCCCCATGCTTAATGCGAATAAGATTATACGCCCCCCTGAGGACAAGCTTGGTAAACCAGCAAGCACCTTTAACTCTGGAGAATAGATCAGAAATCAGGGGTAACGGATACTGATATTTAACAGTAATTTTGTTGAGGGCACGATAATCAATACAAGGTCTTAATGATCCATCCTTTTTGGCTACAAAAAAAAAAACGGCACCTAAGGGTGACGAGGATGGTCTAATATGAACCTTCTCCAACGCCTCCTTAATATAGGATCGCATAGCCTTGTGCTCGGGTACAGATAAATTGAAGAGCCGACCCTTGGGAAATTTACACCCCGGGCTCAGTTCAATTGCACAGTCATAACTCCTATGAGGAGGCAGAGACGCAGACTCATTCTCACTAAATACATCATAAAAGTCCGCCAAATAATCAGGAACATCATGCGACTGAGGAGAGGTGGAAAACACCGGAGCCTCACTAAAGGCACACCGACAACCCCAACTCACCACACACAGATTTCCAATCCAAAACTGGATTATGAATTTGTAACCAGGGAAACCCCAGAACAATAGTATCATGCAGATTATGCAACACCAAAAATCTGCAATTTTCTTGATGGTCTGGGGCGACCCGCATTACCACCTGGGTCCAAAACTGAGGTTTATTTTTAGCCAAAGGAGTAGCATCAATCCCCCTCAAAGGGATAGGCGTCTGCAGAGGTGTCATCGGAAATCCACAACGTTTAGCAAAATCCAAGTCCATTAGGTTTAGGGCTGCTCCCGAATCCACAAAAGCCTTGGCGGAAAATGTGGACAGGGAGCAGATCAGAGTAATAGCCAGAAGAAACTTAGGTTGAACACCCCCCAACAGAAAACGTGTGTGCAAAGCGTTTCTCTCGTTTAGGACAGACAGAAATAATATGCGAGGCATCTCCACAGAAAAAAACACAACTTATTACGCCTTCTGAACTCCTGACGCTGCTCTCTGGAAAAAACTCTATCACATTGCATAGGTTCAGACATTTGATCAACAGGTGGCAACACCTCTCGTGCAGCCTTGCGTTCGCGCAAACGCCGATGAACCTGAAAGGCTATTGACATAGAATCGTCAAGACCAGAGGGAACAGGAAATCCCACCATAGTATCTTTTACGGCTTCTGACAACCCCTTCCGAAAGAGAGCAGCCAAGGCATTATCATTCCAGGTAGTAAGTACTGCCCACTTTCGGAATTTTTGACAGTACAATTCTGCAGAATCACGACCCTGGTTCAATGCCAGCAGGGTCTTTTCAGCCTGATCAATGGCATTAGGTTCATCATACAACAACCCCAAGGCCTGAAAAAATGCGTTCACATTAGTCAGAATAGGATCATCTGGTTTCAAAGAAAACGCCCAATCCTGGGGATCGCCACGCAGCAAAGAGATGACAATTTTAACCTGCTGCGCGGAGCTCCCTGACGAGTTAGGCTTCAAGGCAAAAAATAATTTACAATTATTTTTGAAATTCAAAAATTTAGACCGATCCCCAAAAAATACATCAGGTGTAGGAATCTTTGGTTCAGCAGCATGTGAATGAGCAAGGTAGGCGGAAATTCCCTGCACTTCCGCAGCGAGCTGCTCCACACGATCAGACAATTGCTTTATTTCCATTGAGAGAAAAAAAATTTCCCCCTACGGCCTCAGAGATATAGAGGAAAAAAATATACACACTTTTTTTTTTTTTTTACAATTCTTTCCTGCTATTGAGTACCCTAGGATCTGTGGTATGGCGGTGATTCTGTTATGAATGAGTCACCGTAGGAGGCAAAAGCTGAAATACAAGCTAAGTCCAGAAAACCAGAGAAGTTGGCAACTATCAGATTGCAGACCCCTGAACCTATCAACACAACTAGCAGTAGCCGTGGGGGGTTCCTACGATGCCCTAGACCCCTCGATCACAGCTGGAGAATTAACTAGGCCAAAAGAGAGAAAGGGGGAAATCTAAACTGCCCCAGAGCAGACCCCAAAGCAATAGGCAGCCCCCAACATATAATGACGGTGAAGCAAGATGAAAACACTAACACAGACAGAAAGATAGACTGAGCAAAGACGGGGCCCAAAACTACCTAGATAGGAAAGGACAGGAAGGCTGCTGTCTGCAATCTGCCAAAACCCTATCAAAGACATAAGCCAACAAGCTGATATGAAAAAGGCCCTGAAGCAGCTAGGCTTCAAAACTAAATCAGCACTCAGGTATTTTCAGAAGACAGAGCTAAAGGAATTCAGCACACCCCAGCAGGGAATGGCAGAAATCCAGAAAAACAAAGCAAAACAAAGTCAAAGCACAAATGCAAAAGGCCGAGCAGCAAACTTAGCTTTAGAGGAGCAGGAATTCAGACTGGTCTCCAAGGATCCCACAGAGAAATCACCCGCAGGGCAGAAGGGCGTCGGCAGCCTTATATCCAGTCAGTAACTCCACTCAGCCAGTCATCATCATCAGCCTCAGGTGTTTGATAATCAGGCTCACTACCTTTCTTTACCAGAAGAGGGAGTTCCTCGGGCCTCAGTAATGAAGAGGAAAATGAACTCACAACAGGTCAGGGTTAGGGTTAGTAAAGTCATGGTTTGGGTTAGTGTGAGGGGCCACCTAATGTTGGAAAAAAACGCAAACGCGGTAAAAACGCACTAGAAACGCATACAAACGCATAAAAACGCTGCGTTTTTTTCATGCATGCTCATAAAAATGCTTGAAAAAAACGCAGCATTTGTATGCGTTTTTTCAATGCGTTTTTTGCGGGAAAAACGCGCTGCAAAAAAAAGCAAGTGTGAAAGTAGCCTTACACAGTAAAATATCAGTATTTGCAGATGATACAAAACTATGTAAGGTAGTTAGCACAAAGGAGGACAGTTTGCAACTACAGATAGATTTGAGTAAATTGGAGAATTGGGCTGAAAAATGGCAAATGAAGTTTAACACAGATAAGTGTAAGGTTATGCACATGGGAAGGAGAAACAGATGTTACAATTACTTACTAAATGGGAAACTGCTGGGGAAATCAGACATGGAAAAAGACTTAGGCATCTTAGTCAATAAGAAGCTAAATTGGAGTGCCCAGTGTCAGGCAGCTGCCGCCAAAGCAAATAGGGTCATGAGATGCATTAGAAGAGGTCTGGGGACATGAGATAAAAACATAATTCTCCCTCTGTACAAATCACTCATCAGATCACACTTGGAGTATTGTGTGCAATTTTGGACGCCGGTGCTCAAGAAAGAGATTACTGAACTTGAAAGGGTTCAAAGGCGGGCTACTAAAATGATAAATGGAGTTGGTTCACTACAATACCCAGAAAGGTTATCAAAATTAGGTCTATTTACTCTAGAAAAGAGAAGACTTAGGGGAGACCTAATATATATGTACAAGTATATCAGAGGGCAATACAGAGATCTCTCCAATGAACTGTTTGTACCAAGGACTGTGACAAGAACAAGGGGGCATTCTCTTCGTTTGGAGGAAAGACAATTTCTGCACCAGCATAGAAGGTTCTTCACGGTAAGAGCAGTGAGGCTCTGGAATTCTCTTCCTGAGGAAGTGGTGATGGCCAACTCACTGAATGAACAGTATAGAAGGTTACGAATAACATAATATTATAGGTAGATGGTTGACCCAGCTTAGGGGAAGGAATTTTCTTCCCTATGGAGAAAATTGGCTTCTACTCTGTGGGTTTTTTGCCTTCCCCAGGATCAACAAAGCAGAACAGCTGCACTAAAAATAGGCTGAACTAGATGGACATAAGGTCTTCCTTCAGCCTTCAAAACTATGTTACTATGTTACTATGTTTATATTTGCAAAAATAATGTTTCAAAGTACTGAAACTTGTATGCATTATGCATTAATTTATATGTAGCACTCAAAGGAAAACTCTTTGATATCATAGAAACAAGAGCCATCTAAACATTTTCATTGTCAGATTTAAATTCAGGAGATCAAAAAACTTTTGAAAATATGCAGTGCAATCTGTTGTCCACCTACTGTGTTCTCTTCTTATTTTATTGTTACCTCCAGCAAAAAGTCTACATAGATTCATTTTACATATTGATGTACAATAATTTAGACCTGTTGAAAACACTGATGTGTATTCTGTAGATAAATCAATACCTATTAAATTCACAATTGGTGGTGTGGTGGTAGCAAGGTCATTGCAGAGTTTCTTGAAGAGGTGCCTTTCCAAGTTACGTTTGAATGTTCCAGGTGTGGAGTATAGCCAGATGTGTTGAGGGACAGAATTTCAGAGGATGTGGGACACTTGGGAGAGGACTTGGAGGTGGTTGGGTGAGGAACGTATGAGTGTAGAGGGGAGAAGGAGGTTTTAGGAGGACCAGAGGTTGCGTTTTGGAAGGTATTGTGGGACTAGTTCAGAGATATGTGGAGGAGACAGAATTTGGATGGCTGTGTAGGTCAGTATTAGTAATTTGAACTGGATGCATTGGGGAATTGGGTGCCAATGAAGTGATTTACAGATGGGAGAGGTAGAGGAATAGCATGGAGAAAGGTGGATTAGTCGGGCAGCAGAGTTAAGGATGGACTGGAGAGGTGTAAGAGTTTTAGCAGGGAGGCCACAGTGGAGGATATTGCAGTAGTCGAGGCGGGAGATGATGAGGGTATGCGCTAACATTTTAATAAATTCAGGGTTGAGAAAAGGACAGTTCTGGAAATATGTTTGAATTGGAGGCAGCAGGAAGTGGCAAGAACTTGGATATGCGGTTTGAAAGACAGAGCAGAGTCATGGGTTACTCCAAGGCAGCGGACATACAGTAACGCGGAAAGCATGGAGTCGTTAATTGTGATAGATTGGGTAGGTGTTAGGTGAGATGGAGGAAAGATGATGAGTTCAGTTTTGTTGACATTAAGTTTTAGGAAGCGAGAGAAGATAGACACTCTGGGATTTTGGACAGCAGAGAGGTCACGTCTGAGGCAGAGAGCTAGATCTGAGTATCGTCAGTGTATAGGTGGAAGTGAAAGCTGTATGATTTTATGAGTTGTCCCAGTATAGTACAATAATTTGGTGTCTGATAGAGCAGAATCTCATACCTCCTCCAGGAGGAATGATTTGGTTTCACTGGTGTACCCTACAAATACATTTTCTGTAGGAGCCAAAGAGCTATGGAATATTATAGCAATATATGAGTATGTAAAATAAATAAATACACCAATAAAACGACACTCGACTCGTGTATCTGGCTAGTTAGTGTGTCCACTAACAGACTTTATGTTTGAGTCTCTTCACTGTCACTAGAGACTGATCTGGAGTCCAGTCTGTATTTTATGGATAAGGTTGTGCTCCCTTTGCAGTTGTTTTTCTTCACAGACTAATCAATGACTTTTCCACTTCTAAAATAAACAATATAGCATTGTATCCATATGCTTTTGGTTATATATTGTTCAACATTCTGCTCACAATAAGATTTATCTGTGACAAAGATGAAAATGAACCACTCAGAGAAACTAATATGAAAGGACAGATTTACAACTAGAAATTCAATACACATATTTAGTAAAACAGCGGGACATTTGTTATTATTGTTATATTTAGGTAAAACCAGAGCTTCAGGCATTTTTGTGCTACACAACATGGATAAAAGAATCAAAAATGTATTTATTACTTGAGATAGGTTTTTCATTCCAACTAATTATAATTTTTTTTTAACCTCATATGTGGATCTCTTACCATCATCCACTGTGATTATACACTGGCTGTTTGTCTGCCCCAGGCTCTCTGCTAGGCTTTGTTGAGATTTTGAATATGTTTACTTTGTAATAATATCTAATATATAATGCTCAAGTGCGTGTATGTATGTATGTGTGTATGTCCGGGATTGTCATCTGCACCGTCACAGCTACAGCCACAAAATTTGGCACAGTCACACGCCTGGACCCCGAGAGTGTCTTAGGCTATGCTGTGAGGTGAAATTTTAACCCCGCGTGTTCCAATTCACCAAACAATTTTGCCTCTATCTACATAATGTCATAATGGTTGCCATGGCGATGCTGATGTTATCATAGGTTGCAAGCCCCGCCGCTCATTATGTTATAATGGTTGAGTATGGGATGGAGGATGTGTGATGAGCATATGGGCACTGGACTATGGCATGGAGGATATGTATGACGGGTATATGGGCACGGGACTATGGGATGGAGGATGTGTGATGGGTATATGGGCACTGGACTATGGGATGGAGGATATGTATGATGGGTATATGGGCATGGGACCATGGGATGGAGGATATGTATGATGGGTATATGGGCACGGGACTATGGGATGGAGGATATGTATGATGGGTATATGAGCATGGGACTATGAGATGAAGGATGTGTGATGGGTATATGGGCACTCGACTATGGGATGGCGAATATGTATGATGGGTATATGGGCATGGGACTATGGGATGGAGGATGTGTGATGGGTATATGGGCATGGGACTATGGGATGGAGGATGTGTGATGGGTATATGGGCACTCGACTATGGGATGGAGGATATGTATGATGGGTATATGGGCACGGGCCTATGGGATCATGGATATGTATGATGGGTATATGGGCACGGGACTATGGGATGGAGGATAATTATAATTTGCTATAACTAACGACAGTTAGTTACTATGCCCAGGCAGCGCCGGGCTCATCAGCTCGTGTCTTATAAATCATGGTAATAAATACATTTTTTATACTTTTTAAATATGTTGTATAACACTCCATTTTTTGGTTTACATAAATGATAGGAGTTTACAACCCATGACATGTCCAAATGTAAAATTATGAGGGGGTACATACATTTATACATATATTCCCAGCCACATAGAGATTTGATCACTTTCTGTGAGTTTATTTATATTATTGTGCTAGTTATGTCACTGCAAGACTACAACCAAACATAGAAAAGCTTGGCTGTAGTTATGATAGCGTGACACTTTCGAAGGAGGCTTTAGGCAAGTGGAGTAACAAGAAATTGTTAACTGAACACAGACCTGTCAGTATCAGTTAAGAATGTCTAACCCAGTACATCCGACACATTAAGGACATAAATGCTCTTTAGTAAGGAATCAAGAGACACTCAAATAAGGCTTAAGAGTAAAGGGATTTTACCCTTTCAGAAAATTTTATGTGATACACTGAGTTCTAAAATAAACCCAAATTGAATACTACTCACCGTTCATGGTTCTCTGCCGCTGTTCGGGTCCCAGTGTTTTGGCTGCAGAGATGATGTCACATTGACAGTGCTGAAGCCAATTTCTGATTTTAGTTGCTTGAGATGGCTACAGGAGTAGAGACGTCGAAGTCAGTGATTGGCTGCAGCGCCGTTGATGTGGTCACCGCTGCAGCTAAACTACAAGGACTGAGGCAGCTGTGGAGAGACAGAAGTGTAAGCAATAGTTTGTTTTTATATATCTCAGTGTATAGCATAGAGCGTTCCGAAAGGAAAAACCCTTCTAATTCTAAGTTAAATGACAGTTTTGCTCAAGGCTGTCATAATTTTCAGAATTTCTTTACCTCAATCAGAGATTTTTTGTCACAACTCCAAAACTGTGAAGCACAAAACTAATTGGGATCTACCAGTAATTAAACTGCAGAATGCAACATAATCTAAGAGGTATGCCCCAGACTGAATTGTGTTAATTGAGTATCATTAATTTTATTTTTTCAGGAATATAAAGGTGTTATCAGGGAGTAATTTATATTTTTACTATGGGCCCAAGTACTAACAGGCAGGTAGTTACTCTACCAGTCATCAGCTCAGAGAGCTCATTTATTGCTCCAGCAGTAAAATGTTAACAGAGCAGCTCTTAATCTCTCGGGCTGCTCCGTCGACAGGTCGTGACTGCTGACATCATGCTGATTGACAGCTGGCTCACTGCAGTTAGGCAGCGATGATCGGCTGTCAATCAGCATGATGTCGACCTGAGTTTCCTCTAGAAAAGTGGGACGATTATTTTCAATCCATATGCAACCCTTTTTTTAAAGCAGTTATTAATATTTTACTGCTATCTAATATATACTTACCTTGTAATGTCTTCACATCATGATCCGTCCAGATCCCAGAATTCCAAGCAGTGGATGTTCACCGACTGCCATATTGGGACACCCAAGTGATGGGTGTCTCAATATGGAAACTGCTGCTGGTACCAGCCTCTTGCACAGAACCACCAATGAAACATCGTCGTACCACACACATAAATACACACACACATTCACACACTATATATGCTGTACGCACCACACAAGCACACACTGTATATGCAGTATGCACCACACACTATATGCCATACGCATGACACCCACACACACTGTATATGCCATACACACCACACACACTGTATATGCCGTACGCAGCCTCTTGCGCAGTAGCACCTGTGGAACACGGTCGTGAACACGCCGCCGCCAGGATCGGCCGAGTGATTCACTGACTGCCGGCATGTTTGTACAGGAGGAGCACATGCACAGTTTTAATGTGACCGTCGCTATCTGTCTGCACAAAGATGGAGGTGGTCTGATTTAGTGAATCAATCAGATGATCCCGGCAGCAGATGCACGACGTGTCTACAGGCAGAGGAAGCTGGTCACATTAAAGGGTTTTCTCAGCAACGAAAGTTCATTTTAAAAATTGTCTGTGTCTGACTGTGTACAGAGCATACCACATCTCCTAGGCAGGGGAGGAAGCAAAAGACAATACTGACATTACAGCAGGGGATCACAGAGGATTCATTTTGTGAGATAAAATATTTCCCTGACTGTTTTTAAACAATATTTTACCTCACAAAATGTATCCTCTGCGATTTCCTGCTGTAATGTCAGTATTGTCTTTTGCTTCCTCCCCTGCCCAGGAGCTGTGGTATGTTCTGTACATGCTCAGATACAGGAGAACACAGCACAGGAAGGAGAGAGACAGCAGACAAGGGGGATAGCATATGGGGTAGACAGGTCAAAGAAGAGAGCACAGAAGATGGGAGAAGTCAGCACATGGGGAAAGAGAGAGTGGATAGGTGGGTGAGCCCATGGGGGGAGATTCTCAATGCTGCAAAGCCTGCCCCCATCGTGACATTACCACCCTCCCGATACGATAGCATCGGGCCTCCATCTAGTGTTATATAATTACACTATGTCTGTAAAATCGGTTGCTATACTGTGGCTCCGTATGGCATCCGGTGGTATTTTTACTCACCTATAGATGTGAATAGGGGCTCTCATCTGATTTACAAAAGAAACTAGTGCATGCTGCCATTTTTTCACATGCAGATTTAGTCAGTGAAAACAAATTACTCATCTGCAATGCCTTATTGTATAATATTGGTCCAAGTGCCTCCATTTTTTTCACAAACAGCTCTCGGACCAAAAATATGGTTTTGTGAACAAGCCCTACAGGGTCGGCCATTTATATGGATACACCTAAATAAAATGGGAATGATTGGTGACCCAGATCGGCACACTGAATTTGCAGAATGGGCAAAACAAAAATTGAAACACGACCCTCAGTTTACACAGAACATTATGTTCAGTGATGAGGCAAACTTTATTGGATGGGCCATTTATATGGATACACCTAAATAAAATGGGAATGGTGAGTTTTCTTGCGTAGGGTGTCTTGCATTGAAATCTGCTGCAATGACCTGGGTACTGCGTTCACCAGACATCAACACAATTTCTATCCGCTCCTTATGTGTTAACCTCTGTGACATGTCAATGGCTGTAAGCAAAGAGAAGCCTGTAAATAACTCATGAAATAAATTTATGTTAAAACCAAGCACACCATTGTTTTTCTTGTGAAATTCTCAATAAGTTTGATGTGTCCCATTGAAAAAAATAAAGTTGGATCCAAAATGGCCAACTTCAAAATGGCTGCCATGGTCACCACCCATCTTGAAAAGTTTTCCCCCTCCCATATACTAATCTGCCACAAACAGGAAGTTGATCTCACCAACCATTCCCATTTTATTTAGGTGTAGTCATATAAATGACCCACCCTGTAGTACGGGGACTATGGACTCTAATCTCATGAATATATTCAGAGCAATCACATTCCTCTGAGTGCATTGCACTCACATCATGTCAGGAAATGTGTTAAAAGTCCTGAGGGTACATCAGGTCAGTCACTTTTATCGTTGGTCAATCTTTAGACATTAAATGGAATAATTCAACATAGTAAAATATCACAAAGGGGAAAAACCATAAGGTGTACAGTTTTTTGTAGAAATTTCTGGGACTGAATCATACATATTAATGCAGCTTTTCAGAAATCCAGGAGTTTGAACTCAAAGCAACCCCATTCAGAAAAAAAACAACTTGATTTGCAATAACAGAAATTTCTGCAACAAATCTGCTGCATGTGAATATACCCTTTGAGATAAGCCTGTGAACTTCAGTTTTGTTAATTTCCCAGTAATACTGTAATTTTGATGTGGCTATTCTTCCAGTTTTGGAAATATCTGGCTACTAGTGATGAGTGAATGTGCTCAAATAAGGTGTTAAGCATGCTCAGGTGCTAACAGAGTGTCTTCAGAATGCTTGAATAGTATGTTTGAGTCACTGCGTCTGCATGTCTTGTGGCTGTTCGACAGCCACAACACATGCATGGATTGCCTAAGAAACCATGGCAAGACATGCAGGAGCGGGGACTCAAACATATTACTCGAGCATGCCAAAGACATTTGGTTAGTATCTGCACATGCTCGGATAACATGCTATCCCAGCACGTTTGACATCACTACTGGCTACATCTGATCTCCAACTAATGAGTGGCAACCAGGAAACAAAATGAACATGAATTGACATGATGGCATTGATTGACCAGCCAATTTATAATTATTCAGGTCACATTTATCTGTGTGCAGATAGTTTGATAACATTCACAGTGCAAAGCTTTACAAACCTACACAATTGGCTTGAATATCAAATGGCGTCAGTACAAGGCAAATATCAATTATTCAGTTTGTGTGGACTGTGATAGCAAAATGATTACTATGACCAGCTGTCAGAGACTGATCGCCTTTGATGATCGGGAGGCTTACCACTTAGGCTTCATTGTAAAACTCTTTGAGGAACATGCACATGAACAAAGAGGGGTATAATAGTAGAAAGTAATACGGCCATTTATTACATTTAATGAACTATGTAAGCCGTTCTGATGACTTTTTTTGTAGCTAAAATAAAAAGTGGAAAGAAAAAAGTTTTTTCTTTATATTTCATACTTACATTTTTTATATTTTAGCCTTCTGGCTTGTAGAATGTACACCTTTCTTTCAATAACTACATAACAAACTTCAACAAATTAACTTTCGTGAATCTGGCCTACTGAAACAAAAATATAAGTATTTAAAGAGATTTTCAAACAGGATAGATGATAAATATGTGACCCCTGAAGGTCCAGATGCTAAGATAACCACCAATCGCTGTTGATAGTCTCCTGTATTACTGTAGTAGAATGACCATGTGTGACCATCACTATTGTAAACAGTGAATGGAGTAGTAGTCATACATGCTCACTACTGCTCCATTCACAAAGGGTACTTTGGGACTCCAATTCTTATGATCATTTGTGGTTCCAGTATTCTAACCTCATGAACACCTTTATAAACAATCCATGTAAAGGGCCTGTCACACTAAGCGATATCGCTAGCAATATCGCTATAACTTGTGACGTTATAGCGATATTAATAGCGATATCGCTGTGTCTGATACTTACCTACAACCCGCTCCCCCGCTGGTTACCGCTGATCGCACGAGAACCTCCAGGACTGTTTCTCGTCGTCAGCTTCCTGCTGGGCTTCCTGTGGCGAGACAAGCGACGAGCGTGGAAGCGGGCGGGATGACACAGGATCGCCTAGTGTGACAGGTAAGTAGCGATCCCCGTCCCCAGCGATGTCGCTGGTGAGATCTGCCTGTGTGGCAGCTCACTAGCGACCACTTAGCAATGTACCAGAGATCCTGACCGCGTCATATCGCTGGTCGGGATCGCTGGTACATCGCTAAGTGTGACAGTACCTTACGGCTCAAATGCATGCAGCTTTATAGAGAACATCAATAGCATAAGAATGCAAGCTAATAATATCAACATAATCATTAATATTATACTAAAACAAACACATAAATATGATAAATACAGAATGGAAAAACAACAGGCAATGATGAAACCAGGAGATATCACCATAAGAAAAATAGAGCCATAATGAAGAATCTTTGCTGGATGAATAATAAGTATATGGCCACAAACAATTTGCTGCATAGTACAAACTGGAGAGTGTGATATCCCGCCACCCCCGACGCATGTTTTGCAAGCATAGTTCCATCCAGGGATGTTATTATTATTATTTATTTATATTGCACCATTGATTCCATGGTGCTGTACATGTGAAGGGGTTACATACAAATTACAGGTATCACTTACAGTAAACAAACTAGCAATGAGACTGATACAGAGGGGAGAGGACCCTGCCCTTTCAGGCTTACATGCTACAGGATGGTGGGGAAGGAGACAGTAGGTTGGTGGGTTGCAGCAGTTCCAGTGTTGGTTGAGGGGATATCTCCGGTAGTGGTGAGAGAGAAGGAGGTAGCAGGGTCATTGCAGGCTGTAGGCTTTCTTGAAGAGGTGGGTTTTCAGGTTCCATCTGAAGGATCCAAATGTGGTTTATAGTCGGACTTGTTGGGGCAAAGAATTCCAGAGGATGGGGCAATTCGGGAGAAGTCTTGGAGGCGGTTGGGTAAGGACCGAATAAGTGTGGAGGAGAGAAGGAGGTCTTGGGAGAACCTTGCAAGAACATCTTCGTTCAGGGGTGGCTCTACTTTTCGTATGGTGATAGCCCATGTTTTTTCATTGCCTGTGTTGTTCCATACGGTATTTATCATATTTATGTGTTTGTTTTTATATAATATTAATAAAGATTATATTGATTTTACTGGCTGGTTAGCAAAAATAGAGGGGTCCTACATTGCTTTTTTAAAATTATTTAAATAAATAATTTTAAAAAACAGCTGGAGTTCTCCCCATTTTTGACAACCAGCAAAGCTAAAGCAGACAACTGGGAGCTGGTATGCTCAGACTGTGAAGAGGCAATGGATATTGGCCCTCTCCAGCCTAAATATAGCAGCCCTCAACTGCTCCAACAAGGGTACATCTGTTAGATGTGCCAACTCTGGAGCTTTGATCGGCTATTCCCTCTTGCTCTGGTGCGGTGGCAAGTGGGGTATTATTTGTGGGGTTGATGTCAGGTTTGTAATGTCAACTAATATCAAGTCAGGTTAGTAGACTCGACTCTCCCATTACTAGCCCCATATTACAAATCAAATAAAGACACACACAGAGAAAAGTCCTTTAATTGAAATAAACACACAGAAAAACACCTTTATTTGAAATAAACAATCCTCACTTTTACCCATTAATTAATATAATATGAAATATAATTTAAACATCATATTCCTCACCTGTCCAACGATAATTCATTTGTCCAACGAAGAGGCCAACTGTGCTTTATGTGAATTGTAGGACTGAGCGATAGCATGATGTGACCGCTCAGCCGTTAATTCAGCAGATACTGAGCTGAGCCTGAGAACCACTGCCTGTAACCGGCAATAAGCTCAATTATGTCACTGGAGGTCACTGAAGCTGCGCTCTAAGGCTCAGGTGTCTCCTAGATTCACGAATGAGTGGTGGCATCATGTCATCGCTCAGTCATGCAACCGAGATGAAGCAGAGTTGGTCTGTTCGTGGGACAAATGGATCATCGTTGGACAGGTGAGGAATATGGTGTTTTATTAATTTTAATTTTACAGAAATAAATGGGTAAAAGAAGGTGGGGAGTAATTATTTCAATTAAATGAATTTTTTATGTGTGTGCTTTTGTATAATTTCACTATGGGATTAGTAATAGGGAGGTCTTATAGATGCCTCTCCATTACTAACCGCTGGGCTTGATGTCAGCGGACATAAAACAGCTGACATCAACCCCAAAATTATTTCCCCAGTTGCGACCACACAAGGCCAAGTGGAAAAGGCTGGGCAAAGAGCCAGAATTGGCGCATCTAATAGATGCACCTTTTCTGGGGTAGCTGAGGGCTGCTAATTTTAGGCTGGGGAGAGCCTATACCCATGGACTCTTCCCAGTCTGAGAATTCCACCCCCAACTGTAAGCTGTAGCTTGGCTGGCTGTCAAAAATGTGGGTGACACCATGCAATTTTTTGAATTATTTTTTTAAATAATTAAAAAAAACTATTTTTGATAACCAGACAAAATAAAGGTGATAGCTGGGGGCTGCAGCCCACAGCTGTCAGCTTTGCCTGCCCTGGTTAGCAAAATATAGAGGGGTCTCATTCCCTTTTTTATTTTACTTATTGCACAGGCACTGACTGAAGAATACTTTCATCAGTATATATCCCCTTTTGCTATTATCAGTGAGACCAAGCATACAATGATGAGAGTAGTACTCTCATCAGCAGATGCCTGTGAACAGAGATAACCTTTTTACCATCAATCACATCTGCTGACTCATATGCTGTCATCTGTATGAAAGAGTGGGAAATGCTTCGCTCTGACCGGCTGTAACAAACTTATCGCCATTCAGAGCCCGTGTTTATTGTGGGAAATGCCGGATGTTTAGGCTGCCGAACCTGAAAAGTAACATGGACTTCAGTTAGAAGTCTGTGTTGGGGTTCTGTGCATGGACACTAGGTGTTCGGTACAAACCCTGAACTTTACCGTTCGGGTTCACCCATCACTTGTTAGCATATTTACACAAGATTAGCACATTAAGGTGTTTTTCAGCCTAATATAAAACTACACTTATTAATAAGCAATACAACTCACATCTGTCAAGTTACTTGATTACTCATTGAGGAAACACATGTACAGTATCTGATAATGTACTGAACAGTACCTTTAGTGATGTCTAATGGCAAGAGAAAATTAGACTAAAGATGGAACCAATAATTCTATACCAACTGTCAGAATCCTGTAAAGTGGGAACAATACTGTATGTCTAAGGACGCATTCTTTAAAAGTGAACCAAATGAGCTAAGAAAAAGCTGACATACTGTAATCACATTAAGTATTAATGTTATTACTCATATCAACGACAATTGATTTGTTCCTTTGAGGAGCACATTCAAAAACTTTAGCCTATATATATACACACACATATATATACAGTATATCTATAATATAACCGGGGGAGCGTCACTCTCTCTGAAGCCTTTATAGACTGTGCAAGCACGATGTGCCTGCACAGTCTGGACGCAAAGTGACGCATTGCCCACAGAGTGACGCATCCTCCAGGAGATCGCGGTATGTGTAAGCACTGAACGCATACCGCCGATCTTCGCAACACTTTACCGAACCCGGTGTTGCTGTTGCCGGCGGGGTCTTGCGTCTTCAGATGATGTCTGGAGTGGGCATGTTGTAGTGCAGTGTGCCTTCAAGAACATGGTGGTGGAAAGCGAGGACTGCGCAGGCGCCGAGTCCAGCACCACAACACGCCCACTGCAAACATGAATCGGCGCCTGCGCAGTCCACGCTTACCGCCATTCTCTTGAAGACACTACAGCATGTCTTCAAGAATATGGCGGCGGAAAGCGAGGACTGTGCAGGCGCCCAATCCGGCACCACAATACGCCCAGAACAGGACAGTGCTGGACACAGGGAAGAAAGGTGAGCATGTTTTTTTTTAATGTGTGCAGTTTAATAGGGGTGAGGGGGACCATTCATATAAGGATTGGGGGGTGAGGGGACCATGTATACCACGAAAGGGGGGTGAGGGAACCATGCATTCCAGGAAAGGGGGGTGAGGGGACCATGCATCCCAGGATTGGGGGATGAGGGGACCATGCATTTTAGGATAGGGGAGTGAGAGGCCAATGCATACCAGCACTGGGGGGTGAGGGGACCATGTACCAGGAAAGGGGGGTGAGGGGAACATGCATATTAGGATAGGAGAGTGAGAGGACCATGCACACCTGGATAGGGGGTGAGGGGACCATGCATACCAGGGTTGGGGGGTAAGGGGACCATGCATACCAGGATTGAGGGGTAAGAGGACCATGCATACCAGGATTGGGGGGTGAGAGGACCATGCATACCAGGATAGGGGGGAGAGAGGACCATGCATACCAGGATAGGGGGGTGAGGGGACCATGCATACCAGGATAGGGGGGAGAGGACCATGCATACAAGGATTGGGGGGTAAGAGGACCATGCATACCAGGATAGGGGGGTGAGGGGACCATGCATACCAGGATAGGGGGGTGAGGGGACCATGCATACCAGGATAGGGGGGTGAGGGGACCATGTATACAAGGATTGGGGGTGAGGGCACCATGCATACCACAATAGGGATGAGGGGGTACCATGCATACCACGATAGGGATGAGGGGGTACCATGCATACCACGATAGGGATGAGGGGGTGCCATGTATACCACGATAGAGATGAGGGGGGTGCCATGCATACCAAGATTGGGGGTGAGGGAACCATGAATACCAGTACATGGATAAGGGGGTACCATGCATACCAGGATTGGGGGGTAAGGGTACCATACATACCAGGATAGGGATGAGGGGTGCAGCACACACCAGGATGGGAGACCATATACCAATAAAAATGCCCGCCACCCGGGCATAGAACGGGTTCATAGCTAGTATATATATACACATATATATATATATATATATATATATATATATATATATACATACATACACGTCATCAAAATTGTTGGGACTAATCGTTTAATGACAGAAAAAACCACAATGGTTACAGAAATAACTTGAATCTGACAAAAGTAATATTAAATAAAAAATCTATGAAAATGAACAAATGAAAGTCAAACATTGCACAGAGTTTAAAAAAAAAAAAACTCAAGAAACAGGCCTGGATAGAAGTGATGGTACCCTTAACTTAATATTTTGTTGCATAACCTTTTGAGGCAATCACTGCAATCAAACGATTCCTGCAACTGTCAATGAGACTTCTGCACCTCTCAACAGGTATTTTGGCCCACTCCTCAAGAGCAAACTGCTCCAGTTGTCTCGTGTTTGAAGGTTGCCTTTTCCAGATGGCATGTTTCAGCTCTTTCCAAAGATGCTCAATAGGATTCAGGTCAAGGCTCATAAAAGGCCACCTCTGAATAGTCCAATGTTTTCCTCTTAGCCGTTCTTGGGTGTTTTTAACTGTGTATTTTGGGTCATTATCCTGTTGCAAGACCCAAGACCTGGGACTGAGACCAAGTTTCTGACACTAGGCAGCGAATTTCTCTCTAGAATGCCTTGATAGTCTTGACATTTGCAAGATGCAGCAAAGCAGTCACAGAACATAAAAGAGCCTCTTCCATGTTTCACAGTAGGGACAGTGTTCTTTTCTTGATATGCTTCATTTTTGCATCTGTGAACATAGAGCTGATGTGCCTTGCCAAAAAATTTCCAATTTTGTCTCGTCTGTCCATAGGAAATTCTTCCAGAAGCTTTGTGGCTTTTCAACATATAGTTTGGCAAATTCTAGTCTGGCTTCTTTATGATTTTATTTCAACAATGGTGTCCTCCATGGTCGTCTCCCAATAAGTCCACTTTGGCTCATACAATGATGGATGGTGCGATCTGGCACTGATGTTTCTTGAGCTTGAAGTTCACCTTTAATCTGTTCAGAAGTTTTTCTGGGCTCTTCTGTTACCATTCGTGTTATCTGTCTCTTTGATTTGTCATCAATTTTCCTCCTGCAGCCACGTCCAGGGAGTTTGTGTCATGATCCAGACTGGGTTTTGAGTCCTGTATATCCCATTTCCTGGTCTGGTCATGTCAGGGGTTAACTTTTCCTTGCCTCGTTTTGGTTTCAGGTCGGGTATTTCTCCCCGCTGCATCCTGCAGGCAAGGTCAGTTATATTTTCTGCCTACGGCGGCGTGAGTATCTGACTCTGGTACTACCCTGATTTGTCCTGCTGCATTTTCTGACTTTGCCCATGTCTGTTCCTTCCTACCTGCCCATCCTATCTGAGTGTTTCCATTTGTTTTTGGATTTCATGGTGTTTGACTCGGCTTTGGCTCTGACCTGACTTTGTCTCTTGATTCTGGTACTTCTGCTTTGGACTGGTTTTGACCTCCTGGCGCTGCGCTGACTCTGTGCTTGTTTTACCTTTGTACTGCATGACGGCCTAGGTTTTGACTCAGCTTGTTTGACTACTCTGTTGCCACCTGAAACTATGGATACAAAATACCCAAACACACCACTAGAAGAAAAATATAGATGAATAAAACGTAATTTTTATTTTTAATATTAAAAGTACAATACATCAAATATCAAATACATCAATGAAAAGATAAAGATGTAAAATATCTATGAGGATATAGTCATAGAAAGGATAGTACTCAAATGCACTGAGTGGCAAGGTGGAATGGTAACAGGCTATATGGTAGCTATACACTAGTAAATACCAAAATGGAAAAACCTAAGTTGTCAGGCTGATAATAAAGTAATTAAAGTATAGACCATAATGATCACAAAATACCAGCCATAGAAACAAACATAGAAAAATAGAATTTATAGCTTACCCATAATATTAGTTGAAATGCCCGTCCATGGTGCCACGAAAGCCCCGACGTGCGTTTCACTGATGTGCTTTATGAAGGGGAGTGTCAGATCTACTCTTGCAGACGTGCTGTCCTCCGTCCACTCTATTGCCATCTAGTGGAGTTTGCAGCTACCTGCATAGCTGCAGCGTGAAAGGTTGGCTTTAACATGTTTGTCTATAATTTTCTTTCTCATCTCTTGAAACAACTCTTTCCTTCGTTTACTCTGGTTCTTGCTGAGTGTGATACACACCATGTCACCAAACAGCACAGTGAGTGTCTGTAGCCCTAAATACAGGCCCACTCACTGATTTCAAGATTGTAGACACTTGTGATGCTAATTAGTGGACATACCTTCATTTAACATGTCCCTTTTGTCACATTATTTTCAAGGTTACCATCATTTCTGTCCAGGCCTATTTCATGAGTTTTATTTTTCAAAAAATTCTGTGGAAGAATGCTTGAAAAGCAATGTCTGACTTTAATTAATTCATTTTCATAGAGTTTTTATTTATTACTTTTGTCAGATTCAAGATATTTGTGTGACTATTGTGGGTTTTCTGTCATTACACGAGGCATACCAACAATTTTCACGACGTGTGTGTGTATATATATATATATAATATATATTTGTGCTCTAACGTTTACATACCCTGGTAGAATTTTTGCTTTTCTGGCCTGTTTTCAGAGAATATGAATGATAACATCAAAACTTTTCTCCACTCATGGTTAGTGGTTGGGTGAAGCTATTTTCTGTCAAATTGCTGTGTTTTCTCTTTTTGAATCATAATGACAACCCAAAACATCCAAATGACCCTGCTCAAAAGGTCACATACCCCATTTCTTAATACTGTGTATTGCCCCCTCTAATATGAATGACAGCTTGAAGTCTTTTGTGGTAGTTGTGGATGAGATTCTTTATTTTCTCAAATGGTAAAGCTGCCCACTCTTCTTCGCAAAAAGCCTCCAGTTCCTGTAAATTCCTGGGCTGTCTAGCATGAACTGCGCACTTGAGATCTCCCCAGAGTTGCTCAATGATATTGAAGTCAGGAGACTGAGATGGCCACTTCAGAACGTTCACTTTGTTCTGCTGTGGCAATGAGAGGTCGACTTGGCCTTGTGTTTTGGATCGTTGTCATGTTGGAAGATCCAAGTACGTCCCATGCACAGCTTCCGGGCTGATGATTGCAAATTTGCCTCCAGTATTTGCTGATAACGTGCTTCATTCATCTTTCCTTCAACTTTGACCAAGTTTCCTGTGCCTTTGTAGCTCACACATCCCCAAAACAGTAGGAATGGTGTTCTTTTCATCAAAGGCCTTGTTGACCTTTCTCCAAATGTAACATTTGTGGTTGTGGCCAAAAAGTTCAATTTTGGTCTCATGAGTACAAATTACCTTGTTCCAGAAGTTTTGAGGCTTGTCTCTGTGCTGTTTTGCATATTTTAGGCGAGATACTTTGTGACATTTGCAAAGTAATGGTTTTCTTCTGGTGACTCGACCATGCAGCCCATTTTTCTTCAAGTGCCTCCTTATTGTGCATCTTGAAACAGCCACACAGCTAGTTTTCAGATAGTCCAGTATTTCAGCTGATGTTATTTGTGGGTTTTTCTTTGCATCACAAACAATTTTCCTGGCTGTTGTGGATGAAATTTTTGTTGGTCTACCTGACTGTGGTTTTATTTTTACAGAGCCCCTGATTTTCCATTTGTTAATCACACTTTGAATGCTGCTGACTGTCATTATCAATTCCTTGGATATCTTTTTGTATCCTTTCCCTGTTTTATACAGTCAAACTACCTTTTCCCGTAGATCTGTTGACAATTCTTTTGCTTTCCCAATGACTCACAATCCAGAAACATCAGTAGCTAGATAAAAGATGCAAGAGTCTGTCTGGATCCCAGAAACTCTCTCAGCTTTTATGCAAACACACTGATTACAAGCAAACAGGTCACAGGTGAGGATGTTACCTTTAGTAGCCATTCAAACCCATTTGTGTCAAATTCTGCGCATGTTATTAGGCCAAAATCACCAGGGTATGTAAACTTTTGATGAGGGACATTTGGATGTTTTGGATTGTCATTATGATTTAAAAAGAGAAAACACAGTAGTTTGACAATAAATGGCTTCACCCAACCACTAACCATGAGTGGAGAAAAAGTTTTGGTGTTATCATCCATGCAATGGGTATGGAAATTATTCAGACCCCTTTACATTTTTTACTCTTTGTTTCATTGCAGCCATTTGGTAAATTTAAAAACGGTCTTTTTTTTCTCATTAATGTACACTGCACCCAATCTTGACTGCAAAAGACAGAAATGTAGACATTTTTGCAAATTTATTAAAACAGAAAAACTGAAATATCACATGGTCATAAGTATTCAGACCCTTTGCTCAGACACTCATATTTAAGTCACATGCTGTCCATTTCCTTGTGATCCTCCTTGAGATGGTTGTACTCCTTCATTGGAGTCTAGCTGCGTTTAATTAAACTAATAGGACTTGATTTGTAAAGGCACACACCAGTCTACAGTGTGTTTGGCTTCAGTTAGCACCACCCCCTACTAAACCTTGCCCATCCATTCAATATAACATCAGCATGCACTGATTATATCATGTAAACATGTTATTTCCTACATAATCAAGTAACCTATTTCTCTCTTTTGCTCTAAAATTTACACTTTATTTCCCAGCTCCTGCTGACCAAGCAAATTCTACTTTTAACTTCACATTGCTTTTCCCATAAGAGAAACGCCATTGCAGAAAAAATTATGACACAGTGAGCAGTAGTTTTTTGCCGTCGTGTCTTATATGCACATAATTAGTAGGAATAGATCATACACTCTAAAAATGCCAAAAAGATGGATAACCTGGTGACAATGATAAATGAATTATTAAATGCTTGAAATAATACACTAAAGTCAATGAAACATTATATTCATGATAAATAAAGTGCTATTTTAAACAATTTTTTTACTAATAGCGGATTATTGAATTACTTGTTTTAAAGAATAAAGAAATGTCTTTTTTTGAGGGGGAGCAATATGTTCTTTGAAGAGAATAATTTGGTTTAAACACTTAGCATTTATGAGGATTTTTAAGTGATCATGATTATGCATTTATAAACGTTTAAAGGTTTAAGTGGAATATTGTTAGCTAGACGGCCATGGTGACATAATGGTCAAACTTACTCCAAAAACTTAAAAATCAGTTTACAGAGCAGAATGACTTAAAACAGAAGATTAATTGCACAGAAGAACATAGGGGCAGGTATGTCAATGGCATATTTAAACTCATATTACAATCCCACCTACCGTAATTAGTTTTCATTTTTTTGTCCTGTTCAAATTTTTGTCACTGGATGCCAAATGTAACAATATCCACTAGATGGGTGAAAATGATCGAACTGCAAAATGATCAGGTCGTTGACTTATTATTATTCATTATTATACATTTTTATAGCGCCATTTATTCCATGGCGCTTTACATGTGAACGGGGCAAATGAGCAAAACAAGACACAAACAAGTACAGAAGGAGAGAGGACCCTGCCCGCGAGGGCTCACAGTCTACAGGGGATGGGTGAGAATACACTAGGAGAGGGTAGAGTTGGTTGTGCGGCGGTTCAGCAGACTGAGGATCGCTGCAGGTTGCTCACTTACCAATATCCCCTGCTTACATGAGGTAGTGCAAACTAATACCAGTCAACATGGGACTAATTTCTAAACATACAATGAACCATTAAGTACCAAAACTCGCTAAACCACTGATAGCAATATATACTCCAGTGTGTATACTATTATTTAACTTTGGAGTACACAAGGCTTGAAAGGACTCTCCCACATCCGCCCCATTGAAGACTACATGCTAACAGTCCTTATTTTATCAGGAAAATCCAAAGAACTGTATCACAAAAACAGGCTGGTTATAGCAATGTCACGTGAAAAGAATGCATATTTTGAGTGGTTACCTAGGGACAAGACTCAAGGTCACTTCTGCCATGATGCAAGATAATCTCATGTCAGGCGGTGGCCTGACGTGTCTCTCAGAGGGCAGAAAAGCAATCTCTCTTGCATCCTGCCTAAAAACCTCAGGTGCTGTAATGCCGCAGCGCAGCTCAGAGTATGTACAGCGGCTCAGGAGCTGACCTAGCTCCAATTGGAGTAGATGCCAGCTGTATTCTAACAGCAGTAGCCGGAGCTTAAGTTCTAAATGCTGCTGTTAACCATGTAGATGATGCCATTTTGGTTTTCTTGTGAAGCTCAGCTTTAGAGGAAACTGTAATTTGCCTGTGTTTTTGCAAAGTATAGGAGAAGAGATCAAATAATGGTAGTTTCAAGTCAACTATGAAGTCTAAAAAGCATAGTAAAAACTAATAAAAATGATAAATATACAGCATATATAGTCATCCACTTTTTCCCACATGAAAGACAAATAAATCTAATATTATGATGAATATACATTCTTTTATATCAGTCATATTCTTGTTAAGCGCCTTTATGAAACTATAACATTGTAACTCGTCATATGTGATATCTGCATGAAATGTTTATGTATACTTTATTTTTATGCCCCTGTAAGGGCATTTTATTGTAGGTCTATACTTTGATATGGATGGAAATTCTGTGTACTAGATGCTACCACTGTTTGTGTACTTTTTCTGCTTTTGTAGAAGAGCTGTTCTAGATCCAGTGTAAGTGGTGTTAAGATTCTTCTTCTGTTTGTAGCTTTCTATAGTTATCACATTTGAAAATGTAATAAATATAATCTGATGAAAAACAAATAAATAAAAATAAACATATTTAGTGTCTCTGCATCTGTAAAAGTTTGGTCTATCAAAATCATCACAAATTAAAATTAACTAATCCATATGGTAAATGCAGTAAAGAGAAAACATAAACACAAATGCCAGAATTACTCTTTTCAGTCACCGCCTTAAAAATGCAATAAAAATGCCATATATATACCACAAATTTATAGCAACAAAAGTGGCAGGTCACCAAAGAAAAAAAAACAATCTCTCACCCAGAACATAAATGGGGAAAAAAAAATGTTATGTCTCCGTTTTTTACAAGCTTCTCAATTTTTTTCACTATTAAAATAAAAAAAATCCAAGCAAGTTGGATATTGCTAAAATCATACTTTTCTCGAGACTTAGGTTGACAGGTCATTTTTAAAATACAATGAATAGTGAAAAAGCAATACCCAAAAAACAAGTTTATTCACTACTGGTTTATATTGAACTGCGGTGAGGAGCGCCATTTCAATCTCCTTAGGGAGCAGGAATGCTAGAATTGGCCCTGGCAGGATTCATTCTCCACTGTACAGTAAATGTTGATAAGTATATTCTAGTGATCGGTCTTCAGAAAATTGTATATTGTGCTTCAGAGTGGCAAAAAGTCACAACACTTTTTTTTATACTAATTCTATTAGTAATAAAAACAACAATGTAACACCATGTTGTGGTCCTCCGGATAAGCTAGAAAGTATTGTTACAGTGACGCATGCAACATCTGTATTATGTTCTGTAACCTTATCTCATCTGAACATAAACACTGTAGTGCAAGTGTGTCGGGGTTATTAGTTTTATGCCAGATATATTGAATCCAGGATCTTTAGAGATATGGGTGCACTCTGATTCCTATAAGTGCTGGTTCTTGAAGAAGCATCAGCTTTATCATAAATCACATTCATTCATTTATCTGCACTAAACACACCGGAACAAGAGGTGGGACACAAACTGCTGAACTGGCGTCTTCATCAGGAAGAGCACTGATGCATCTGATAGCTGTGAGACACTGTCCTAGTTAACTGTAAAAGATCGCTGGGCATATGTGGGGAAATTAATGTGGACACATGCTAATATAATGGTGAAAATCCACAAATACATTCGACTGTATTGTAGAGTCAGGTAATGTACCTGTAATTATAGTAACTGGAGCAGTTTTCATTTCAATAAGGCTCAGGGTATATAGCATCATCAACAACCCCTTCTCTATGCGCTTTGAGACATTTTTAGGTAATCAAACAATATTTTCTATACTAATATGTGCACCACAAATTAACAAAACAAAGCCGAGAAATAGCAGGGATGGTCGGGAGGCAAATTAAAGACTTGTTCTTCTTGTACTGGTGAGCTGCTTTAACCTTACCTGTAGCTAGAGGAAGTAATCTATTCTTCACTTTCCAACTCTGAAAAAAGTACAGTACAAAGAAATCCTAGAAATTCACATTACCTAATTGAAACAGTATAAATATCACTAGAAATTCCATACAAGACTCTGCCAAAACATCTGCTCAAATAGTGGTGTGAAGTGATTTATCAAGATGTGGCTCCTTAATAATCTGCTGAGCCGTCTGATGCAGCCTCTGTGGTGGGTCAGTACAAAATGGTAAAGGTACAACAGAGTCTTTTGCGTAACTGTTAAAAAGAATCTGTCAATCACCACTCAATGATGTTATATAGGGATATACCACTTGGTGCATAAATATATCATTAAGTGCATTTACTGGAATAAATCAGTTGGAAAAGCGATGCCAAGGTCAAGCTACACGAAAACATGCACAAGCAAGAGCGGCTAGTCACTTACCCAGGTGTGATGACTTGCCGCTTATAGGTAGCAGAGTTGCTTGCGCTTGAGGTAAAACACCAACGGAGAGGTGTACTGCTGCAGGCTGTAAGTTTAGAGGCAGCGGGAGTGCAGAAAAGCTGCATAGAGCCAGGGAAGCACCGGCCTGTTGCGTCCCTGACTACCAGCCGGAAGAAAATGGCCGATGGAGCTTGCTAGCGTGTGACGTCACAGAGGCTACAGGGCAGCGCTGGGATCAAAAGGGTTACCAATGCGTTTCAAAGGACAATGTCCTTCTTCATTCATCATAATCCTGATGAAGAATCTGTCTGCCGAGTTAGTTTTTGCTGTTCATGCTGGTTTTGATGCGGGGGTGTGCTGGAGTCAGATGCTTCTTATTCATTTCAGTAGATACATTTTCGGGGAGCTTCTAGCTGTACTAGAACTTAGGACTTAGGCTTCTGTCCCTTTCCAGTGCTTTTCTACATGTTTTTCATGACACACATAGAGTACATCTTAAGATAGACTGAACCCTATAAGGAATTACATATCTGTATATTTTTTATCCATAGAAAGGATGTCAGTAACTGGACTGGACCCCTAAACCCTGAATGAGTAATCTTAAGGGAATAAATAACCATACTAATTATGTGAAAGATTTTTTTTCACAAATTTGAATAAATCAGCTCAGTTGTTCATTCCCAACACGTAATGCCCACTGATTAAACTGCATTTTTAACAAGAAAGGCTGATCTTTTGTAGAGTTCTCAATCAGGGCATATTTTGACAAAGAATTCAGAATAAATTCAAACTCACATTAAATGAAGACAGGTATAATTTTAAAGATTTGCAGTAGATGGAATATGATTTATTTTTTTACTGTGATTATATTACCATTTTTACAATTGTTGCTGTGAAGCATTATGTCTGTCAGTAAACTGTGTTCCAAATTATTATGCAAATTGGATTTAAGAGTCATGGTCTTGTGTCTTGGGGTTCTTGGGATCACTGAAACCCATCTCAAACACTTGTGATAATTGATTTGCCAGATAAGCCAAATTAAAGGAAAACTATGTTTCGGAGGATGTCCCATATTATTAAGCAGCCATAGGTTTCAAGCAATATGGGAAAGAAAAATTATCTCTCTGCTTCTGAAAGCATCAAATAGTGCAATTCCTTGGACAAGGAATTGAAACATTAGATATTTCACAAAGATATAAACATGATCATCATACTTTGAAGAGATTTGTGGCTGATACAGACAACAGATGGGTTCATGCAGATAAAGGCATAATGAAGTTTCTGGCAGACAAATTTATTGGATTAAGCGAGCAGCTGCTAAAATGCCATTACAACGCAACAAACAGGTATTGGAAGCTGCTGGTGCTTCTGGAGTTCCGCAAACTTTGAGGTGTAGGATTCTCCATAGGTTTGCAATTGTGCGTAAACCTACCATTTGGCCACCCCTAAACAGTACTCACAAGGCCAAGACATACATGAAGACTACTTTTAAAACAGTCTTGTTTATTGATGAATGATCTGCAACCCTGGATGATCCAGATGGATGGAGTAATGGATGGCTGGTGGACGGCCTTAAAGTCCAAGCAAGTCAGTTACATCAGCAAGGAGGTGGCGGAATCATATTTTTGTCCGAAATCAAGGGAAGAAAGTTAGTAGGTTCCTTTAGGATCCTTCAAGGAGTGAAAAGGACCTTAGCAAAATATATAGTTTCTGACTGACCACTTTCTTCCATATGCAAAAAGTAGAACCTTGTAATCTGTAGCAAAATCATCTTCATGCAAAACAATGCACCATCACATGCTGCAAAGAACACATCTGAGTCATTGGCTGCGATGGCAATGAAAGAAAAGAAAGAAAAGGAACTCATGTTTGGCCACCATCATCCCCTGACCCCAATTCTATTGAGAACCTTTGAAGCATCCTCAAGCAAAAGGTCTATGAATCTATGAGAGTGGCAGTTCACATCAAAACAGCAGCTCTAAAAGGTTATTCTGACATCCTGCAAGGAAATGAAAGCATAAACTATCCAAAAACATACAAGTTCAAGGGATGCAACAATTGTGAAGATGATATCAAAGGGGTCCTATGTTATCATGTAAATTGGCCCGTTAAGATGCTTTTGAATTCAGTAAATGTGACCTCTTGATGCTGCAAATTCAACATTTAACATTTTCAGTTCTTAATAGTATAAACTGTTTAGAAACTCCAGGGCGCATAATAATTTGGAACAGTTCATTTTAAGCTTTTTAGTTTGGAAAACAATACTGCTATCATTGGGAGGTTTGCCCCCCAAAATTTGATTTATCCTCTAACAGTTGATAGTTTGAACATTATACTGACTCATTTGCATTGACTATTTAGGAAAATCAGAGAAAAATAGCATTTGAATAATAATTTGAAACACGGTGCAAAGGGATTTCCTGGGTCCCTGCTTGCCAAGGGGAGTCATCTCCTGAATCATTGACCATTTGGACCAGCACCATGCGTGTCAGACTTGCCTGAACGGTGAACTTTCCCATGTTGAAAAGCCTAGGTAGCTTTGCTTCTGCAGCATCAGTGGAGCATACACACTGGAACTGAGCGGATCCAGTGATATTTACCAGCTTGTAAGGTTTGGGCTCTTTGCCTAAGAGGTTTTCCATTACTGATAGACTGTAGAGGTGCAGAGGTGGCCAGTAACCTAGACAATGAGCAATAAACTATAAAATTAAAAAATTCTCCATCCTTAAAAATGAAGAGGATTGTTGCAACTGGTTGTTTTTGCAAGCGCTTTGGCAAAGATACCCATTTAAGAAGATCAGACAACCCCTTTAAGTCTACACTGTTCATGTTCTAATTATACAAAGTTTATTAATGCTGGAAAAAAATATGTATTGTAATAAATAGCATTAGTGCCCCTATAGCTAAAGCAGTGATGCTTCACTGGTGTCCCATGGACCACCAGTGCTATTCCCGAGGCTTCTTGTTCCCCTCTTCTTGGCGTGTATCGTGCATGGTAATGTTAAGCCCTTATCTCAGTCTCCATGCATGCCCTTAGATAACTGTGGATTGCAGAGATTGATATGTTTTAGGTTTTAGACAGAAGAACTATCATAACTGGAGATAACATGGCAATTAAAATGAGTCTACAGCCACTTTTCCGCACTTGCCACATATTCAGACGTTTTAGCCTCATTAAAGTGCTTCCAGACTTCCTTTACAGGAACAGTAAGAGAAATAATGAAGCCATTATCTTGTTACACAGAAATATGCTACAGCACAAGGCAAACCCTACAATAAGGTCAACATTTCCTTTCTGCAGTCAACAGTTACATGTTAAGACTTCTTAAGTGTATGTTTTCCCGAAACACCCTAGCTCTGATCTTATGATGATATGTTTATTATGTGACATAAGACATGCAGTTCATCATTAAATCAAAGATATAATACAATGCCAAGCAATGCTAATCCTGCCTCCTATGAATGGCCTCACATTTCAGACATGTTTCAGAAGTCTTTTGAATGGTCAGTAAGAAGTACAACACAGCTAGATCACTTTATTCTGAATCAATGGAAATTGATGACCCCACATTATATTGTAAAAAGATAATCTGGTCTACAGGACTATTATGGAAAGATGTAGAAAACTCATTTACGATAGTAGAAAACCTTCAATTTCATTTTCAAAACAATTCTATTTGTGCAGTCTTCTGCTTCCAGTCTTGTTAAATTCCTCATTATATCACAGTTCAATGCTGGAAAAAAGCAATAATAACCCTTTCCCACAATCGCAATTTTTTTTCACCTTTGTGTTCTTCTCTGCCTTTAACTATTCTTTTATTTTTTTTCACCAATATAGCATTATGAGGGTTTGTAGGAGCTGTAATTTGGATTGATGTCTTTCAATTTTACTCTGCAATATTATGAAAAATAGGAAGTTGTATTCTCATATTTTGCTTTTATGGCATTTATTGTCGTGTAAAAATGACATGCTATCTTTATTCTGTAGATCACTACAATTCCAGCAATACCAAATTTTGCCTATTTCTTTTGTTTTCCTGGTTTTTCTCTAGTGCTTGAAAAAATAGTTTTACTTTATATGGAAATGAGGAGGATTCAATGCCCCCTTGGCATGGCCAAGTGTTTAGTGCACCGCTATGAATCCTCTTTTACAGATGATTGACAGTGCTTGCTTCCAAGAGTGAGCAATGTCTGCCGGAGTGTGCGCAGGCGCATTGCCTGTGCCTGGCCGCGCATGTCACAGTGGCCAGGTGCGCTCCCCACCCTGTCTTCTTTCTGTTAATGCCATTCGCTACACTAATACACACAGAAGTTTCTACATAATTCTAGACTCGCATATCAATTAGATAATTATTTGCATACTTGCAACTCAAATTTATATCCAACAAAAAGAGAAGAATGAGTCCACAAGGCTATAAAAAATTACTTTTTATTGTAGATACATTTAAGATCATAAATTGTAGTTCTATGGATGATCACCAGTAATTGTACGCATCTATATATATAACCGCCAGTTGGGACTTTCGGCCGCTGACCCCGAATCCCATAAGGCACAATGGCAGTGTCACTTGCGCCTGTGCAAGTGACATACACGTCTCTGCTATTCCCAAGCAGGCACGGTAACAGCCGTGTTTTTACTATGCATGCGTGGGAATAGCGGTGATGTTTATGTCACTTGTGCCTGCGCAAGTGACATTCACGTCACCGTTATTCCCACACATGCGCAGTAACAGCCACAACTGTGCGCTCTACCCACACATGCGTGGTAACAACGCGGCTGTACACTAAGCATACACAGATGTTAATTTCACCACACTCCCGATGCGATAGCATCGGGCCTATTTCTAGTGTCTAAATAAATAAGACCAAGAACAGCCACCAACATATGCTGGGCATTTATACAAATATCAAAATGTCAGTGCATATGATTATATGTATCTATAGTGTAAATGCAACACCACACTCATGTCTTTCAATCGGCAGCCATGTTATATATGTCCAGTGTCTGTATACACGTACATGTCCAGGAATTCCTACCACCAGTCCATTATTGAACCCATATATCTCTCAAGAACATGTAATTTAATTTGAGGAAAATACTGATGTAATTCTAATTTGTTTCTTCTTTTTGGTAATATTTTAAAAATAAAGTTAAACGTTTTAATTTCTATTTCTTCTTTTGCTTATGTTATTATATTTTTTGCAAGAAACTATTTTATTACCTTAACTCTAGGTCAAATCCTAAACACTAAAGCTGGAGTCACACATAGTAACTTACCAGCGATACCGACACCGATATCAAGGTGTCAGGATCGCTGGTAAGTCGCTATGTGATCGCTGGTGAGCTGTCACACGGACAGCTTCAACAGCGATCAGCACAGCGATACCGAGCGCCTGGCATCGCTTGCCATCCCTGTAAAAAATAGAATTAAAATAAAAAATATTGTTAATCTCACCTTCCGATGTCCCGCGCAGCCTTCCTTTCTCCACGCTCCGGTCCCAGTAATCCTTTGCGAGAATGACTGCGAGACGTCACGGTCACGCGGGAGCGCGAAGTCTCGCGGTCATTCGTGCAAAGGATTACTGGGACCGGGAGCGTGGAGAGAGGAAGGCTGCGCGGGACATCGGAAGGTGAGAATAACAATATTTTTTATTTTAATTCTATTTTTTACAGCTGATCGCTGGTCTCCCGCCTGTCACACGCAGCGATGCGTGCTGGCCAGTGGGAGCCCAGCGACCAAAAAAATTTCCAGAGGTTTCTTACAGCGATCAGCGATACCGGCAGGGGGGCCGCTCGCTGATCGCTGTCACACACAGCGATCTCGCTGGTGAGATCGCTGTTATGTCACAAAACTTGTGACTCAGCAGCGATCTCGCTAGCGAGATTGCTATGTGTGACTTCAGCTTAAGCTTAACCCTAACCAAATCTAAAGCCTAAAGTCTAAAGGCCCTGCCACACACAGCGAGATCGCTGATTTTGTGATGCATCAGCGATCTCACTAGCGATATCGCTGTGTGTTGCACGCATCAGAGACCGGCCCCCCCGCTGGGTATCACTGATCGTGCACGAATGTCCTGGGCCGTTTTTGATTGTTAGTCTCCCGCTGGCCAGCATGCATCGCTGCGTGTGGCAGCGGGAGAACAACGATCAGCGAGCTCCCAGCGCTGTAAGCAGACGCTGGGAGCTGGTATCCAAGGTAAACAGCGGGTAACTAAGCGTGCGCCGTCACTTAGTTACCCGCTGTGTACCTTAGATACCTGCATGCTCGCGCAGGGAGCTGGTAACCAAGGTACACAGCGGGTAACTAAGTGACGCGCATGCTTAGTACCCACTGTGTACCTTAGATACCAGCTCCCAACGCCAGCACACAGGTATCTAAGGTACACAGCAGGTAGCTAAGCGATGCGCTCGCTTAGTTACCCGATATTTACCTTGGATACCAGCATCCTCGCTGGTCCTGATCACTGGTGTGTCTGCCTGTTTGACAGGTCACCAGCGATCATGTAGCGAGGCACCAGCGATCCTGTCAAGGTCGTATCATTTTCGGGATCGCTGGTGCATCTGTTGTGAGTTAATTTTCCCCTTCATTACTGAGGCCCGAGGAACTCCCTCTTCTGGTAAAGAAAGGTAGTGAGCCTGATTATCAAACACCTGAGGCTGATGATGATGACTGGCTGAGTGGAGTTACTGACTGGATATAAGGCTGCCGACGCCCTTCTGCCCTGCGGGTGATTTCTCTGTGGGATCCTTGGAGACCAGTCTGAATTCCTGCTCCTCTAAAGCTAAGTTTGCTGCTCGGCCTTTTGCTTTTGTGCTTTGACTTTGTTTTGCTTTGTTTTTCTGGATTTCTGCCATTCCCTGCTGGGGTGTGCTGAATTCATTTAGCTCTGTCTTCTGAAAATACCTGAGTGCTGATTTAGTTTTTGAAGCCTAGCTGCTTCAGGGCCTTTTTCATATCAGCTTGTTGGCTTATGTCTTTGATAGGGTTTTGGCAGATTGCAGACAGCAGCCTTCCTGTCCTTACCTATCTAGGTAGTTTTGGGCCCCATCTTTGCTCAGTCTATCTTTCTGTCTGTGTTAGTATTTTCATCTTGCTTCACCGTCATTATATGTTGGGGGCTGCCTATTGCTTTGGGGTCTGCACTGGGGCAGTTTAGATTTCCCCTTTCTTTCTTTAGGCCTATATAATTCTCCGGCTGTGATCGAGGGGTCTAGGGCATCGTAGGAACCCCCCACGGCTACTGCTAGTTGTGTTGATAGGTTCAGGGGTTTGCAATCTGATAGTTGCCAACTTCTCTGGTTTTCTGGACTTAGCTTGTATTTCTGATTTTGCCTCCTACGGTGACTCATTCATAACATGCATCGTTTAGTGTGACAGGGCCTTTAGTACTAACTCTAATCATAACCATGACCCACATTAGAGTTAGAAAAAGTGAAAATCTATAACCAGCTCTTAGTAGTGATTGAAGACAGTAATGAAACAGAATTTGATTCAAAACAGTCTTCATTCATTAAACGCTAAACCTCCGCTATCTCCATTGCTGCTTATGCAGAACATAACAGTGGAGTTGAGTTTGTCATCAGCTGCTGGGCTTTGCATAAGTAGCTACTGAGATGACAAAACTCACTTTATTATGCTGAGCTTTTCCATTTTGCTCGCAGAGCACAGCAGCCAATAATAAACTCATCTCACCTGTTGCCCGTTGCATAAACTCATTTCTGATGGGCACTAAGTGCGCTTTCAGACACCCATTACTTCACAGTGAGGGTGGCATTAAGAGTGGGGGAGTATAACATTTTGAGATCCCATAGACTGTGGCACCCAGGACAACCAGCCCACATTACACCACTATACAGCAGAAAAGTAAATTAATATACAATATTCTAGGATTATATCATAATGTACCTAAAATTATACCTAAATGAATCAGTCAAATAAATCCTGCAAAAAATATAGATAAGGGGAACACTTTGAGATTAGACATTAACTTTTGAAGAATTATTACCTTTTGAATCCTCTGTCATTTCTGCACCTCCGCTCCAGTGGTCCCTGCCAATAGCAAAAGTGGTGACATCCCCTCCATTATTCTTGTGAGCTCAGCAGCCAATTACTGATCTCAATGATAATGTTTACATGTACAAGTGACAGATAAAGTCAGTAACTGATTGCAGTGCTCAAATGAATAATGAATGGGAGTCCATCCCTTCCAATACCTGCAGTAAACACCGTTCCATCACTGACTTCAGAAGGTAAGGAATGCTTATTTCTTTCAATAATAACGTTCCCTGCTCTTTGTCCACTTTTGAAAAATCCATGACAACCCCATTAATATAATTGAAAATGTCACTTCAATACTATGAATAGTAAAAATACGATGAGAAAAGAGGAAAATTATACTGAAAAAAGCCAACGTCCATTCATAAAATGCAGTCTACATTACGACCAGTGACGAATCATGTTCACAGTCCAGCAATGCTCACGTCACGTCTTCTTAAAATTATTCCTACTGACAACTTTGTTGCTCTTTATCCATCAAGGCGGCCTTGAAATCTTTATTACAAATACAAGGAAAAAGTTACCTGTAGTTACAATTCTTTTAGAAGGAGTGCAAATCCATCACAGCCACTAATGGCTGAAAAATTCCCACAGGGCTGGAAATCACTGTGTTCAGCTCCAAAAATAGCAGAGGAATGACTCTTTATTGAAGAAGACATACAACCTCTCTGCTGGAGGATGCACTTTACTGACAATTTCTCAGGAGGAGAGTGATCTTTAAAACCACAGAGTTCAGTACAGAAAGACGATCAGCGTAAGATTGTTGGTAGATAGCATCATTAAGTCATCCATTGCTGGGTAACAGTCGTATATGTCCAACAGCCATAAAGGAACCTGAGTTATTCACAAGGTTGCCTTTATATAGAGCGGATATACAAAGTATACACATCCCTGGTAAAAAAAAGCCAGGTTTTAGTCATGTAATAAATCCTGAAAAGAATGATTTCAGATTTTTTTTCCACCTTTAGTCTGTGCCCACGTAGCGTTATTTAAGCGTTTCTGCAGCGCTTTTTGACAAGCTATTCTGCTGCAGAAACGCTTAAGAAAAGCATCCAATTGATTTTTAATGAAAAACGCACATGTTGTGCCAATGGTGCGTTTTTAACCGCTGCGGAAACGCTTAGCGATTAAAAATGCAGCATGTTCGATTCCGCATACCTTCAATTATATGGTCAAAAACGCTTAGGAAAACGCATGCAAAAACGCTTGACAAACGCTTACAAAAGCGCTTTAAAAAACGCATGCGTTTTCCTGGGAGCAGGGTGTGCGATTCTGCTCAGGTTTATTCTGCTTCAGACTCGCTACGTGGGCACATAGCCTCAATGTCACCTATAATATGCACAAATCCATTAAAAATAAATTGAAATCATTTTGACTGTGGGAGGGGAGAACAAAGTAACAAAATTAAAATAATGTGATTGCATAAGTGTGAACACCCTCTTGCAATTGGGGATGTGGTTGTGTTCAGAATATGGCAACCACACTTTAACTAACACTAAATAGTATTAAAATAACAAAAGGAGAGGTGGGGTGGTTGTGAATCCACTTAGAATATTTAACCTATAAACATGAAACACAACTATGTATATATTAATTTCAGAATTTATTGATCAAATTATAAAAACATGACAAGACAAATATATAGTATATAGATATTTAATAACAGATGGTGTATATCTATGTGTGTGTGTGTGTGTGTGTGTGTGTGTGTGTGTGTGTGTGTGTGTGTGTGTGTGTGTGTGTGTGATTCATAAAACAGTCACTAGAGGGAAATATCAAAAGTAAACGGTTATATGTAAATAATGCAATAATAATAAACCATTCATCCTGAAATGTCTGTGAAGTGGCACATATTGATGTCAGAGACTTACATATTCAAAAGAGGGGGATATGCAAATTATAGATGATTGCATATAAATATAATAATAAAAAAACATTTTTTGTTTAAAGAACACAAAAGTAGAAGTCACAAAAATTCACATAAACATGATGGTAAGATTATAAAGGGATATGTGCTTATAAAGTGCCCTGTGCCCTAAATATTGAAGGAGTGAAGCAAAACACTGTTATAAAAACAGCTATACCATAATGAAAAAGAGGTGACTGACACAATATACAAAACACACTATCTTTAACAAGGACGAAACGCATGTTTGGCTCACACAGTGAGCGTGTTGTTTGTATATAGTGTCAGTAAGCTCTTTTTCATTATGCTATAGCTGGTATAGCTGTTTCATTATGGGACATCAACTTCACACTGACAGATCGCTGAATTAATACTCTACATTTACTCTGCATTATGCGTCTGACATGCAGAGAGGAAGCGTGTCAGCTCATGCTCTGAGCATGAGCCGACGGGCCACTGTCCCTTGGTGACCCCACGATCACCTGTTGGCCCGGGGTCACCGTGCTGACCACTGGCATAACACAATTGCATCGCGTTGTGCCAATGGGAGCACAGGGGGAGCTCCTTCTTCGTTGCCCCGCGATGTTGCTGTCACTATTGACTGAGGCATCACAGGTTCAAATGCCGGCATTAGCACTGATTAAGGGTGCTGCTGCAGCTCTCATATAGAGCTCACACCCGCTTTTTGATTGCGGCACTCAGCGTGAGACTCCATAAGGTAAAACATGCGGGATTTGGACACCGTCCTCCCAATGCAAGCCCCCACAAGGTAAAACCTGTTGGATCAGGACACTGTCCTTCCACTATACACGTATGATTGGGGTTTAAACTCTTTTGCTTTCAGTGAATCACTATCACCTGCATGCAGTCAAGGACAATACATTGGACATACATGGCACTCCACACTTTAAAGAGACACTGCCGAGCAAATATACCCCTGCTGTCACTACATTGACCTACAGGAAATAGTGGACTCCCACGTGTTGATCTGATGCACGCAATATTCCATAGAGGTATTGTTGAGCAAATATACCCCTGCTGGTTGAATATCGCCTGTTACCAATTGCTTTTAGTGGGGAGTATTACTAAACCTCAAGCCTGATTTTGAGGGCATATCATATACAAATTAGCACCTCTTTAATTTGCATATAGGAAAATATATCCACCTGCATTGGAAATCTAGCTTTATATGTGTGCTCGAAAGTCTGACATTCTCAAGAGCTTTATATGTGTGCTCTGAAGTCTGTCATTTTCAATAAATATACATGCCTAATTTTATTCATGTATGAAGGCACCATAACGCTACTAACCTGTTCTGTGCACACTATCACTGCAGGTTGAGTGGTTTCTATACCTATTAGGCCGGGGTCAGACTTGCGAGAAACTCGCACGAGTCTCGCACGTCAATACCCGGCACTGCCGCGGGCACTCGGGACCGGAGCGTTCTGCTGCATAGAAATACATGCAGCTGAACGCTCCAATCCGAGTGCCGGCGGTAATGCCGGGTATTGAAGTGTGAGACTCGTGCAAGTTTCTCAAAGTCTGACCATGGCCTTACTCTAGAATCCCTGTCCCAAGGACCACTTACATAATCCCAATACCTCCTCCTAAGCGCAGGTTCACAATTTCTTATTTTATTTTAAATTTAGGGACAAGAGGATTGGTTCCATTACCTGCAGCTGGGTTAAGAGGCTAGTCAGGAGCACCATTGTGGTCATTCATATTGAATTCATTGAAAACTAGTTTTCATGCTAAAAGATTAAAGGAATTTAATAACTCGAGAATACTCCTTTAAACAACCAAAAAGACAAATGTCACAAACTGAAAAGAATCAATGGACAATATTCATCACACACTCTGGAGAATTACTTGCAAAAATATGAATACTTATTGTAGAAAAATAACAAAATAATGAAGAGGAGCAAAAATAATGAAACAAAAATGGTATAAAAGCAACAGGAAACACCAACGTCTTTCAGCTCGTCCTGAGCCTTAGTCAGAGTCGCTTAGTCCTAGGAGTATAGGGAATAAGAGACACAAAGTGCAGGAATCAAGTACCCCATGGGTCCAAAATGTCTAGGGCTGGTAGCCGTATGGGAAGCCGGTAATCTTAATGATTTGGTGTGTAGAGCAGTGCTAAAAACGGTTTTATTTTAGTTTTCTAAGTTTTTTGGATAGGCCATATTGGCCTTATAATGTAAGATTACCTTTTACTAGAGTATAACCTTTTAAGATATATGGTCCACATTTGCATATAAATTCCTCTTGCCTTTGAGTGAATTATACCTCTTATCCACCTGTGCTAATTAAGAGGAGTAAGCAAATCAAGTGGAGTATTGGTGCGAGTAGCAAACACCCCTCCCCTCTCCCTTTGTGAAAAAGATTTTAAAAAAACACGGCTCTTGTTCCTGTATGGTTGCATAATTTACCCGATGAAGGCTTTTGCTCTCTTCAAGCCAAAATGCATTTTTTTTAAGTTGCATATTTAGAATAAAAAACTTTTTTATAAACCAATATAGCACAGGATATAATTTTCAGGAGTGCCGGTACCAGACTGGTTTTCTGCATCTTTTCACTTTCACCTGCGGACGAATGAGGATCGCCTCATGGACCAGGAGCTGTGCAGCAGGCTGAGTAACTAGGACCTTGGTTGGGATTCTCCCCCAGGGCCAATCTGCTGTTTTTTCAACCTAAGTCTGGTGAGTGTGTAGGTAACAGCAAGTTCGCAGGATGCAGTGACGAGACGCGAGACTGGTTGAACTTTGAAAAGCAAACTTTTATAATTTGAAGCCACTAGGGCTATACTAAGCAACCAAAAAGGGATAACAACAGTTGTCCTCGCAGGGACTCAGTACAACCAAACACTATTTGAAAAGAACACGACTAACCCGGCCGAGGCCGGTTACTATGGGGCCACGGTATGGCCGTCTACGGGTCCTTATACTCTATAATGTCACTTATCCATCCTGACGTCCCTCGGCGTCTCTGTGGAAGCTGTGTTGCTGATGAAGCTGCTTTGGCGTCTTTGATGAGGCTGCTGTGGCGTCTTTGATGAGGCTGCCTTGGCATCGCCTCCGCTGGGCCCAGCTGCTGAAGATTTGGAGTAGTCTTCGGGCGTTCCAGCGCCCAGGAGGAGTTGGGGCACAGCAGGCCCTGCTGGAGTCCTGAGATGAAGAAACCCCCTGCTGTAACAGTGGGGTTGCGCTTGTTAGCGAGTTCAATGGGACTCCTGTCCCCAAGCAGGGTTGTGTCGCAGTGCTCAAGAGTGGCGGTTGACTGGCCATGCGCACAGCCTGGGGCTGTGTGCAGAGTATCTCTGTTGACGAGGAACAGGCCCCAACTGCCGACTGCAGCGGGGTGAAGGCGACTGTGAGCGGTGATAGACAGGTCGCAACCACGGGCTGAAGTGAAACGGCAGTGTCCGCGGGTGGCAGTGGGCAGGCCGCAACTGCGGGCTGAAGGGGGATGGCAGCAGCCGAGGGAGAGGACAGGCTGCGGAGGGCTCGAGCTCAGCGGTAACGGCTGAGGATGACTGAGGGCAGATCGTAACCCGGGATTGGGGTGAAGAGGCAGTCCCCTGTCAGTAAGCTTGGCGCCTCTTTCCTGAGGGCCACTGCGTATCTACCCTCTGCTGCTGGTCTCTTCTCTCAACTGTCAGTGTCCTTCCCGTTCTCGGTTTCTTCTCGCAACTGTCAGTGTCCTTCCCGTTCTCTCACACCCCCTCTGTCTCCTGCTCCGGGTCTGACGTATCACCAACTGATTCCTCTGCACACTCCCTGTCCCTTTTATACTCACCCATCCCCTTGCTGTCCTGTCACTCTCAACAGTCCACTCTCCTCCTCTGTTCCCCGGGTACTGTTTCCTTAGGAACTCAGATGGCGGTCCGCTTGGTTCCGGCCCGGACACTCTGTGGGGGTCCTCCTCCCTACATGTGCATCAGCTCTGCACTTTTATTTGTGATATTTTTAATATTGCGCTTAGATCCTGCGCGGTGTTGTCCCTTTCATATTCCCTATCCTCATGGTATTTTAGAAAAATGTCATAAACTGTGACAAAATGCAGCTTCCTCACCTTTGTGATGCCCATTAAAATTCATATATACCGTATTTTTCAGATTATAAGATGCAATTTTTACCCCCTAATTTTGGGGGGAAATGGGGGTGCGTTTTATAAATCGAATATACCTTACTGGTCACGGTAGAGCAGGGTCCCAGGGTCGCTGCTGGAGGAGGCAAGAGTGGTGCGTTGCTGCAGACTGGGATGAGGGGTGTTTGGAGGTGCGACACTGTGGGTGTTCGGTGGTTTGGGGGCTCCACCGACATTCTGTGAAAGCCCAGGACCCTTGCACTTCCATGGTTTACATTGCGGTGGACTCAGGGAAAATAGCTGCCGAGAGCAGCGCATGCACAGATGGAGATCTCGGCACCAAAATCTCGGGAGATGAGATCTCAGCGCTAAGATCTCCATCTGCGCATGCGTCGCCCCCAGCGGCCATTTTCCCAGAGTCCACCACAAAGTAAACCATGAAAGTATGGGTCTCCAGGCTTTCACAAAATGTCAGCGGAGCCACCGCACCACTGACACCACCACATTCTTTTCGAATGTGCGACCCTCAGCATCGCACATTCGAACACCCCTTTCTCCCAGTCTGGGGTCCGCAGCATCGTCCCAATCCTGCCTCTGCCAGCAGCAAACCCTGGGACCCCGCTTCACCACCCCCGGTAAGAAATAAAACACATCGATTGTAAGAAGCATTTTACTAAAAAAAAGGTTTTTTTTCCTATTTTTCTCCTCAAAATTAGGGGTGCATCTTATAATCCGGTGCGTCTTATAAAGCACAAAATACGGTAAACTGTATAATAAATGTGGTCCAGGCAAATCATCTTGAAAGTTAATAAGAAAGCCACAAAGAATTGGCCTAAATGACCAAAAACAAATTTGAGTCAATAAGTGGCAAAATATTGTTGCATAAATGATTACTGAGTTTCAAAGTTCAATTGTACACTAACATGCATACACTCATACCCTCCTTTAAACCTTTTCTACCTCTCTATCTGTGATACCAGGAATACACAACTATCGAGACACGATTTTATCCAACTTTGCAGTTTATAAAAATTATTTTGTAGTATAGGAGACTTAAACAATTGTAAGGTATAGGCCATGACATTATGGCTACCTTTTCTTGACCAAACGTAACTTTACTGGAATGGATAGACCCTTAAACAGTAGGACTCATGCATTGAAAATAGGATTGTTGTACTACAATAAAAGGCACTCGTCACAAACGTTGACACTTTTCTTTTTACTCAAGGTCCACACCTTTACAATGATAAGACTTAAAAAGTATACAATTGTGGGGATGTGATAGAGAACAAGTGTTGGGTATTCTTAAAGTTGATGTGTCATTACATGCACAATGTGTAGAGGCACACAGGCAGCTTCGTAGCAATCTGCTGAATTATACAAAATGGAGCATGAAAGTGTTAGTTTACATTAGTATACAGTATGTTTATATGTATATTAGATCAAATGTAAGACATTCATATCTAAATAGTTAGCTCTAAAGCACAAATATAAATGCATTTTGTTTTCTTTTTTTCCCCAAGTACTTATTCTCATCCAAGAACTTGCTGTTTCTCTACAATGTATTCATAGTGTTAATATTACATATTTTATAGATCTGCAAAAGTTGACTTAGTGGTTGGAATAAGGAAAAGCTAGAGGGGAGTCTCATATAATGATGTACTTGAATTGCATTAAAAATGGATGCCAGCAGGTATTAAAAGCTCACGAACAGCAGGAAACACGTACACTACTATAGACCACTTAATTATCAAGGAATAAGGGGGGACTCAGCAACTAAAGTCACGCAGTCCCTACCAACGTAGTGTTGCCCAGCTTTACAAAAGTATTTTGACTTCTGATACAAATAGAAAAAGAAATGAAACTTAGACTGAAGCCTGTTTACTTAGACAAGGCCAAAATACTACAACCAAATGAAAAGCTCACAATGGAAAATTGAAGCCGGAAGGAGTAAAACTTTGTTGTGGAAGTTCTTGAGAAAGGAAAGAAGATGTAATAAAAAAATCACTGCAGACATGGCATCTAGCTGAATGTATTTTAGCAAAGAGGCTGTTTTTTAGTTGGCATACTGTCCGCACAGGTTAAAAGGGGAAAAACTGGCTGCAACAATAATAAAACTATACAAAACTTGCATTTTATATAGAGAGAATAGCAGAATAAAGGAATAAAGGAATTATCTAGGACCTATTTTTTTGTTGCAATGGCGCTTTAAGGCTGTCCGGTAGATAGTTGCTAATAATTTGCTTTTTGTGCCTGTGATGATCTCTTACAGCTTAGAACAGTCATCGACTGCCCTTGCCAGCAATTCTTCTGATTCCTGTAACGTCACATCAGGAAAGCAATTTCCTCTCTTCCTTTCTGCTCTGCTGACGGGTGTCACTGTCAACATCATGCTGATTGACAGCCGGCTCCCCGCTACCTAACTGGAGGGAGAAGTCTGTCAATCATCATGACGTTGAGAATGATGCCTCATTGAGGAAGAGCTGATTTGTCGATGGGAGGTAAGTGGAAGGAGTTTAGTTGAGAGAGATCGACACAGGGCAGAACAGGCAGGTAATTAGCAACCACTTTCCCAGTAAGTTCTTAGCCAACTGAGGAAGAAAAACAAAGACAAGGATGACACCTTTAAGTGGGGTAGATACAATGGGCTTAGTATAAATAGAACTAGGGCACACATTTTTTTCCTTACACACCCTGCACATAGTATGGCTTGTTTTTTGCAAAGGCACTTATTTGCATTTGGTTAACAGCTGCTTACTGGAGACCATGAGCCATGGACTGTACATTTTATGCATTTCTACAGTCATTATTCAGTTTGGGGATAAGATTGACTGACCTGTTGCTCCATGGTCAATTCCTCTGCCCACCTATTGTCTTTCTTCCCTGTCCAAATGCTGGCAGTTTAATTTGTCTTTGCTCCCCATTCTTGATTTGCTCCTCTCTAAATGATTTAAATTTTGCTGTTTTGGTCTGCCCTATCATATTCTGGGTTTTATATGTTCACCTCTCACTGTACTTCCTTTTCCTTGCTGGCTTTACCTCTAGGTGGACTTAGGTCTAGGAGTTCTTGCCCTTCAGCTAGAGGGTTTACCTGCAAGTGAGTCTCTTTGTTTTCTTTTCAAGTTTCTCTTTCTTTCACCTCTTTAGGTTTCTGGGGGTTATTTTTGTTCCGTTTATTTTTGGCTCTCCTTACGTAGCTTTACTTTTCTACCTTATATGTACAGGTGCATCTCACAAAATTAGAATATCATCAAAATTTATTTCAGTTCTTCAATACAAAAAGTGAAACTCACATATTAGATAGAGTCATTACAAACAGAGTTATCTATTTCAAGCGGTTATTTCTGTTAATGTTGATGATTATGGCTTATAGCCAATGAAAACCCAAATGTCATTATCTCAGTAAATTAGAATACTTTATAACACCAGCTTAAAAAGTGATGTTTAGTAAATGCACTCTATACTTGGTCGGGGCTCCTTTTGCATCAATTACTGGATCAATGCGGCGTGGCATGGAGGCGATCAGCCTTTGACACTACTGAGGTGTTATGGAAGCCCAGGTTGCTTTGATAGCAGCCTTCAGATCGTCTGCATTGTTGGGTCTGGTGTCTTTCATCTTCCTCTTGACAATACCCCATAGATTCTCTAAGGGGTTAAGGTCAGGCGAGTTTGCTGGCCAATCATCTACAGTGATACTGTTGTTTTTAAACAAGGTATTGGTACTTTTGGCAGTGTGGACAGGTGCCAAGTCCTGCTGGAGAATGAAATTTCCATCTTCAAAAAACTTTGTTGGCAGACGGAACCATGAAGTGCTCTAAAATTTCCTGGTAGACAGCTCCGCTGACTTTGGTGCTTGATAAAACACAGCGGACCTACACCAGCAGATGACATGGCTCCCCAAACCATCATTGATTGTGGATAGAGTTGAGCGACTTTTGGTTTTTTAGGGTCGCGTTTCGTTTCGTGAAACCCGACTTTTCCAAAAGTCGGGTCGAGCAACATCGTCCGATTATAGGGAAAAGTCGGGGTCGTCCCGAAACACGAAACCCAATGTAAGTCAATGGGGAATAAAAGTCGGCAGTGAGAGGAGGACAGGAAACACACCTACAGTGCCCATTTGAATGCCAAAAGCATCAATTCTTCTTACTTAAGCTTGTCAACCTTAATTAACTTCATAATACAAGTTACGCACTGAAAAATGGGGGTTATTTGGCTAAAGTTGTGGGGGGGGAGGGCTGGCTGCAGGTTTTCATGTGCCCTGGGCGAAAGAGCGCCCCTTTAACACATACCACAACTCATCATGCTCCGATACGGCAGATAAATAGCGGTATAGTACAATGAAAAATACCTCACTTTTTACATCTCATGACGAGGCCCATCTATTTCTCCATACAGAATCATTGGTCCCATATAATGTTTGAAACAGTATATGATGAGCTCCACATAATGCTACAGTATATGTTGGTCCCCATGGATGAAGCTCCACTGTCTTATGGGCCCAAATAATGCTCCAAACATAATGGGCCCCATTTCTAATGCTCTAGTGTATAATGGGCCCTGTAAATGCTGCTCCAGTGTCTGATGTCCACCTTTCGAATGTTCCAGTGTATGGTGGGCCCCATCTATCATTCTCCAGAGTATAGTGCTCCCCAAAAATTGCTGTCCCAACATTGAAAACAATCAAATAAGTCTCCTCGCTAGGGAATCCCTGTACTTGTCTGGACAGGTGCTGTAGCTTGCTTAACAGCTCGCCAGCCGTTCTCACTCCCAGTATGGATTGCACGTGATTGCACAAAGGTTAGAAAGGGTACCGTATGCCTGGATAACATGTATGGATAGCGTACACATTCAAAATATATGTCTCAGGAGGCAGGCTCAGACGGTGTCAGGCCCAGTATGGATTGCACGTGATTGCACAAAGGTTAGAAAGGGTACCGTATCCCTGGATAACATGTATGGATAGCGTACACATTCAAAATATATGTCTCAGGAGGCAGGCTCAGACGGTGTCAGGCACAGTATGGATTGCACGTGATTGCACAAAGGTTAGAAAGGGTACCGTATCCCCGGATAACATGTATGGATAGCGTACACATTCAAAATATATGTCTCAGGAGGCAGGCTTAGACGGTGTTAGGCCCAGTATGGATTGCACGTGATTGCACAAAGGTTAGAAAGGGTACCGTATACCTGGATAACATGTATGGACAGCGTACACATTCAAAATATATGTCTCAGGAGGCAGGCTCAGACGGTGTCAGGCCCAGTATGGATTGCACGTGATTGCACAAAGGTTAGAAAGGGTACCGTATCCCTGGATAACATGTATGGATAGCGTACACATTCAAAATATATGTCTCAGGAGGCAGGCTCAGACGGTGTCAGGCACAGTATGGATTGCACGTGATTGCACAAAGGTTAGAAAGGGTACCGTATCCCCGGATAACATGTATGGATAGCGTACACATTCAAAATATATGTCTAAGGAGGCAGGCTCAGACGGTGTCAGGCCCAGTATGGATTGCACGTGATTGCACAAAGGTTAGAAAGGGTACCGTATCCCCGGATAACATGTATGGATAGCGTACACATTCAAAATATATGTCTCAGGAGGCAGGCTCAGACGGTGTCAGGCCCAGTATGGATTGCACGTGATTGCACAAAGGTTAGAAAGGGTACCGTATCCCCGGATAACATGTATGGATAGCGTACACATTCAAAATATATGTCTCAGGAGGCAGGCTCAGACGGTGTTAGGCCCAGTATGGATTGCACGTGATTGCACAAAGGTTAGAAAGGGTACCGTATCCCCGGATAACATGTATGGATAGCGTACACATTCAAAATATATGTCTCAGGAGGCAGGCTCAGACGGTGTCAGGCCCAGTATGGATTGCACGTGATTGCACAAAGGTTAGAAAGGGTACCGTATCCCCGGATAACATGTATGGATAGCGTACACATTCAAAATATATGTCTCAGGAGGCAGGCTCAGACGGTGTCAGGCACAGTATGGATTGCACGTGATTGCACAAAGGTTAGAAAGGGTACCGTATCCCCGGATAACATGTATGGATAGCGTACACATTCAAAATATATGTCTCAGGAGGCAGGCTCAGACGGTGTTAGGCCCAGTATGGATTGCACGTGATTGCACAAAGGTTAGAAAGGGTACCGTATCCCTGGATAACATGTATGGATAGCGTACACATTCAAAATATATGTCTCAGGAGGCAGGCTCAGACGGTTTCAGGCACAGTATGGATTGCACGTGATTGCACAAAGGTTAGAAAGGGTACCGTATCCCCGGATAACATGTATGGATAGGGTACACATTCAAAATATATGTCTCAGGAGGCAGGCTCCGGCGGTGTTAGGCCCAGTATGGATTGCACATGATTGCACAAAGGTTAGAAAGGGTACCGTATCCCTGGATAACATGTATGGATAGCGTACACATTCAAAATATATGTCTCAGGAGGCAGGCTCAGACGGTGTCAGGCCCAGTATGGATTGCACGTGATTGCACAAAGGTTAGAAAGGGTACCGTATCCCCGGATAACATGTATGGATAGCGTACACATTCAAAATATATGTCTCAGGAGGCAGGCTCAGACGGTGTTAGGCCCAGTATGGATTGCACGTGATTGCACAAAGGTTAGAAAGGGTACCGTATCCCCGGATAACATGTATGGATAGCGTACACATTTAAAATATATGTCTCAGGAGGCAGGCTCAGACGGTGTCAGGCCCAGTATGGATTGCACGTGATTGCACAAAGGATAGAAAGGGTACCGTATCCCTGGATAACATGTATGGATAGCGTACACATTCAAAATATATGTCTCAGGAGGCAGGCTCAGACGGTGTAAGGCACAGTATGGATTTGACGGCCCAGATTACACAGCGGAGGAGCAGGGAGAGGTAAAGATTGCAAATGCTGGGGCCCTGCCCAAGCAAGGGGGGCCCACTCCTGGGCGTCGGTACTGGCACTGGGCCCCTCATAGTACAGCGGTGTGTGTGACGGCGGGTGTGCACCACCGCCGTCAGAGACACTTGATTGCACTATGAGGGACCCTGTGCCAGTGCCCGCGCCCAAGAGTCGGCCTACCCACCTGTCCAGGGCAACGGCACTCGCACGGTGTCGTGCGCTAGGTGGTGACCCCGGCCATGGGGGGGGAGGCAGCACAGTTAGGGAGTTTTAGAAAGTGGCATATGTTGATGTTGGACATTCAGCTGATGCAAAAGGCGAAATAGGTGAAGTACCAGGAAGAGGTGGACCAAAGCAAGCCATTTTTCTGTCACCCTATGTGTCATCAGGGGAAGGTGGGACAAAATCCTTGGAAACCCATGCGTGGTTCATTTTAATGAAGGTTAGATCATCCACATTTTGGGTTGACAGACGGGTCCTTTTTTCTGTCAGGATTGATCCAGCTGCACTGAAGATTCTTTCCGATAGCACACTTGCAGCTGGGCAAGCGAGCTCCTGTAAGGCATATTGGGCCAATTCAGGCCAGGTGTCCAGTTTAGCGGCCCAATAGTCAAAGGGGAATGACCTGTGTGGGAGAACATCGATATGGGAGGAAAAGTAGTTTGTAACCATAGTTGACAACTGCTGTCTCCTGTCACTTTCCATCGATGCAGTATTACCAGTTGTGTGAGCGGTATTTGAAAAATCAGTCCACAACATTGTCATGAAACCCCTGTCTCCAACGCCACTTCTGCTGTGTGCACCACGAACACCTCTGCCAAGCTGCCCCCGGCCCGTACGGCTCGTGTGAGAACCATCACCGCTGCTGTGTGCTGGGAATGCCTCAAGCAACCGATTTACCAGAGTTGCTTGTTTATTAGCCAATATTAGGTCAAGGTTCTCCTGTGGCATGATGTTTTGTAATTTGCCTTTATAGCGTGGATCCAGGATGCTGGCCAACCAGTAGTCGTCATCGTTCATCATTTTGGCAATGCGGGGGTCCCTTTTTAGGATCCGCAAGGCATAATCTGACATGTGGGCCAATGTTCCCGGTGTCAATGATGCACTGCGAGTGCTGGGTGGAGGAGCACTTTCTGGCAAATCCACATCCCTCCAGTCACGCACAAACCCTGTACCAGACCTTGCCACGCCAACATTTTCACTTGCCCCACGAGATGCATCCTCCTCCCCTAAGTAATCATCCCCATCATCCTCCTCTTCTTCCTCCACCTCGTCCAGGAGAGGTCCCTGAGCAGACAATGGCTGAATGTCATCAAGGATTCCCTCCTCCTCTTCCTCCTCATCAACATTGGCTGCAGACGCCTGCTCCTTAAGGTGCGTCAAAGTTTGCATGAGCAGACGCATAAGTGGGATGCTCATGCTTAGGATGGCGTCGTCTGCGCTTACCAGCCGTGTGCATTCCTCAAAACACTGAAGGACTTTACAAAGGTCTTTCAGCTTCGACCACTGCACGCCTGTCAACTCCATGTCTGCTCTCAAAGTGCCTGGCCGTGTATCCTCCCACAAATGCATTATGGCCTGCCTCTGCTCGCACAGCCGCTCCACCATGTGCAGGATGGAGTTCCACCTTGTTGCAATGTCGATAATGAGGCGGTGGTTGGGAAGGTGGAGCAATCGCTGCAGCTTCTGCATACGAACGGAGTGTACAGGCGACCGGCGGATGTGCGCGCACAGTCTTCGCACCTTCTGGAGCAGGGCTGTTAACTCCGGATAATTTTTGAGGAAGCACTGCACCACCAGGTTCAAGGTGTGAGCCAAGCAAGGTATGTGGCTGAGTTATGAAAGGGCTATGGCTGCCACAAAATTACGGCCGTTATCACTAACTACCTTGCCTGCCTCAAGATGTACACTGCCCAGCCATGACTCAGTTTGTCGCTTCAAGTACTCGGCCAGCACCTCGGCGGTGTGTCTGTCGCCCAAACACATCATCTGCAACACAGCCTGCTGACGCTTTCCACTAGCTGCTCGATAGGGGGACACATCGTGTGCAACAGTGGCAGCTGCAGATGGAGTGCTCGTACGACTGCGCTCTGTGGACGAGCTTTCGCTTCTGGAGGAGGAGGAGGAGGGTGGAACGCCTACAGCCAACTGTTTCCTATACCGTGGGCTAGGCAGCACTGTCCCACCACCGCTGTCCCCTGTGGACCCTGCATCCACCACATTAACCCAGTGCGCAGTGATGGACACGTAACGGCCCTGGCCATGCCGACTGGACCATGCATCAGTTGTGAGGTGCACCTTTCCGCTCACTGACTGCTTGAGTGCATGGACAATGCGGTCTTTCACATGATGGTGGAGGGCTGGGATGGCTTTGCGAGAGAAGAAGTGGCGACTGGGTAGGTCATAGCGTGGTACTGCATAGGCCATGAGTTCGTGGAAAGCTGTGCTTTCCACCAACCGAAAGGGCATCATCTCAAACGAGATTAGTTTGGCAATGTGGGCGTTCAAACCCAGTGTACGCGGATGAGAGACTGAGTACTTTCTTGACCTACTCATAGTGTCTGGGAGGGTGAGCTGGACTTGAGAGCTGCATATGGTGGAAGTAGCGGTGGACAGGGCAGACTGAGAGAGGGTTGATGATGGTGATGGAGTTGGTGTTCTTTCTGATGGCCTAGAATCAGTCTTTCGTTGATATAACAGTGGGATTCCCTGACTGCTGTGGTCTTGCAACGACACCTCAACATTTGCTGCTGTGCTAACCGGTGGGCTTACAGTGGGGGAAACAATATAGCGTTGCTGACTACCTTCGTTGTGATCAGTTGCACATGTGGCACTTGAGGTTTGGTGTTGTGTCCACGCTTGCAAGTGCATGCTGGTTAAATGTCTAAGCATGCAACTGGTATTCAAATTTTTCAGATTTTTCCCTCGGCTAAAGGTCTTTGCGCACTTCTTACAGATAACCTTGGCCTGATCATGAGGATTTTGTTCAAAAAAGTGCCACACTGCACTCTTCCTACTTTGGTAGACATTTTGCGGCCTAGCACGCTGTGATCTTTTGACCCTCTGGACAAGCTGTCCAGCAACTCTTTTGATGTTTGGAACCTGTCTTTGGAGTGCTCCGGGCCTGCCAGATAACAGCTGTTGCGATGTCTGCTGTGGATGCTCCTCATCTGAGCTATTGGAAGCAGCACCCTCTTCCCCCAATGGATGCCAATCTGGGTCAACAACTGGGTCATCCATCACCTCCTCTTCTATGTCATGTGCACCTTTCTCTGTGTCACCGTGTATGGTGGTATAGTGTGCGGGAAGGGGCACCTGAGTCTCATCAGGGTCAAAATCTGGCTCTGTACACTGCGAGGACAATGTAGTGCTCTGAGTGAATGTACCAGCAGAATCATCCATCAGCGGCTGTGCATCAGTGCACTCCATGTCAGATTCATCTTGGCCTGGGTAATTCACCATTTCACTTGATAATCCAGGCATGGTATGTGAAAACAGCTCCATGGAGTAATCAGTAGTATGGCCTGCGTCATCCTTCAATCTTGGTTGGGGTGAAGGACACAAGGAAAGGTGTGGTTCATGAACATGAGCCTCCAATGACGACTCAGTGCTTTTACTTTTTACAACTGAAGAAGAGGAGGCGATAGAGCTGGAGGCTGAGTCAGCAATGTAAGACAAAACTTTTTCCTGATGCTCTGCCTTTAAAAGCGGTTTGCCAACTCCTAGAAAACTAAGCGTTCGAGGCCTTATGTAGCCAGACGATGACGCAGGGTCAGCACCTCCTGCATTCGGTCCTATTTTGCTCTTGCCACTACCATCAGATCCACCACCAACACCATCATTACCAGCTGCCAACCCCCGCCCAATTCCACGGCCTCTTCCACCAGCCTTCCTCATTTTTGGTAGAAATGTAGACAAAATCCAACAAACTATATAGTAATGTAAAACAAGGTACAAGGTGTCTATAGGACAGGGGTGATTTAGAATTTCTGCACACACTTGTGGACAGTGGACACTTTTGGATTGTGTGAGGCCCACTGATATCTGAGCGCTATGTGACAGGCTCGATGGCACAGCTGCCTGTGACCAAAGTGACGAGAGGATAATGGAGATTTTGAATCTCTGCGCACACTTTTGGACACTGGACACTTGTGGATTGTGTGAGGCCCACTGATATCTGAGCGCTATGTGACAGGCTCGATGGCACAGCTGCCTGTGACCAAAGTGACGAGAGGATAATGGAGATTTTGAATCTCTGCGCACACTTTTGGACACTGGACACTTGTGGATTGTGTGAGGCCCACTGATATCTGAGCGCTATGTGACAGGCTCGATGGCACAGCTGCCTGTGACCAAAGTGACGAGAGGATAATGGAGATTTTGAATCTCTGCGCACACTTTTGGACACTGGACACTTGTGGATTGTGTGAGGCCCACTGATATCTGAGCGCTATGTGACACGCTCGATGGCACAGCTGCCTGTGACCAAACTGACGAGAGGATAATGGAGATTTTGAATCTCTGCGCACACTTTTGGACATTGGACACTTGTGGATTGTGTGAGGCCCACTGATATCTGAGCGCTATGTGACAGGCTCGATGGCACAGCTGCCTGTGACCAAAGTGACGAGAGGATAATGGAGATTTTGAATCTCTGCGCACACTTTTGGACACTGGACACTTGTGGATTGTGTGAGGCCCACTGATATCTGAGCGCTATGTGACACGCTCGATGGCACAGCTGCCTGTGACCAAAGTGACGAGAGGATAATGGAGATTTTGAATCTCTGCGCACACTTTTGGACACTGGACACTTGTGGATTGTGTGAGGCCCACTGATATCTGAGCGCTATGTGACACGCTCGATGGCACAGCTGCCTGTGACCAAAGTGACGAGGATAATGGAGATTTTGAATCTCTGCGCACACTTTTGGACACTGGACACTTGTGGATTGTGTGAGGCCCACTGATATCTGAGCGCTATGTGACACGCTCGATGGCACAGCTGCCTGTGACCAAAGTGACGAGAGGATAATGGAGATTTTGAATCTCTGCGCACACTTTTGGACACTGGACACTTGTGGATTGTGTGAGGCCCACTGATATCTGAGCGCTATGTGACAGGCTCGATGGCACAGCTGCCTGTGACCAAAGTGACGAGAGGATAATGGAGATTTTAAATCTCTGCGCACTTTTGGACACTGGACACTTGTGGATTGTGTGAGGCCCACTGATATCTGAGCGCTATGTGACACGCTCGATGGCACAGCTGCCTGTGACCAAAGTGACGAGAGGATAATGGAGATTTTGAATCTCTGCGCACACTTTTGGACACTGGACACTTGTGGATTGTGTGAGGCCCTCTGATATCTGAGCGCTATGTGACAGGCTCGATGGTACAGCTGCCTGTGACCAAAGTGACGAGAGGATAATGGAGATTTTGAATCTCTGCGCACACTTTTGGACACTGGACACTTGTGGATTGTGTGAGGCCCACTGATATCTGAGCGCTATGTGACACGCTCGATGGCACAGCTGCCTGTGACCAAAGTGACAAGAGGATAATGGAGATTTTGAATCTCTGCGCACACTTTTGGACACTGGACACTTGTGGATTGTGTGAGGCCCACTGATATCTGAGCGCTATGTAACACGCTCGATGGCACAGCTGCCTGTGACCAAAGTGACGAGAGGATAATGGAGATTTTGAATCTCTGCGCACACTTTTGGACACTGGACACTTGTGGATTGTGTGAGGCCCACTGATATCTGAGCGCTATGTGACAGGCTCGATGGCACAGCTGCCTGTGACCAAAGTGACGAGAGGATAATGGAGATTTTGAATCTCTGCGCACACTTTTGGACACTGGACACTTGTGGATTGTGTGAGGCCCACTGATATCTGAGCGCTATGTGACACGCTCGATGGCACAGCTGCCTGTGACCAAAGTGACGAGAGGATAATGGAGATTTTGAATCTGAGCACACTTTTGGACACTGGACACTTGTAGATTGTGTGAGGCCCACTGATATCTGAGCGCTATGTGACAGGCTCGATGGCACAGCTGTGACAAAAGTGACTAGAGGATAAGGGAGATTGGATTGCTTTTAAAAAAGCAGTTTGCGGAGCAGTGGGTAAACAGCAATGCCAGCGTGTCCGGAAGCCTTAAAAGGCAGCCCAACAACCAACACCACTGATACACCACAATATAGCCTCCCCTTGCACTGCACACACAGTGACTTGTGTGTTGTGCAGGCCAAATCGCTAGCAGCAGAAGCAGTTTTTTTGTCTTCTTCCCTGCCTAACGCTCTCCCTACAGAATCAGCAGCAACCTCTCCCTATACTAAGATCGGCAGAAGTAAGATGGCGGTCGGCGTGCACGCCCTTTTATACCCCCTGTGACACCCACCAAAGCAAGCCAATCACTTGCATGCCCTTCTGAAAGATGGTGGTGACCCGTGCCTAGGTCATCACGTTGCCCACAGTGTCCGTGGATCCTGATTGGCTGAAAAAGAGCGCAAAACAAACTTTTGAAACGCGACTTTGGCGCGTAAGTCGCCGACCTCGTGGCCGACCTCATCCTAGGGTCGGGTTTCATTTCATGAAACCCGACTTTGCCAAAAGTCGGCGACTTTTGAATTTTTTCGACCCGTTTCGCTCAACTCTAATTGTGGATACTTCACACTAGACCTTGGAAATTAAGGTCCCAGTGTCTGGAGGAAGAGTGGAGAGACAAACAATCCAAGCTGCTTGAGGTCTAGTGTGAAGTATCCACAATGAGTGATGGTTTGGGGAGCTATGTCATCTGCTGGTGTAGGTACACTGTGTTTTAACAAGACCAAAGTCAGCGCAGTGTGTGTTACATTCACAACATCAACATTCTCTTTTTATAGTCCCGCTGCTGTTTTTATCAGAAACATACACGTCTCTCAATTTCAGGGGAGATATTTTTGGTAATTGCTTATAACAAAGATTTCCATCTTGGTATAACAAAAATCATTTGAATGGGTTGTCCGCTAGTCAGACAATCCTTTCTCAATCCTTAAGTTTCCCCCTAGTAAAATAACAACACTTATACTCACTAAACTACTCAACTAAGTCCCCTGACCATAGCATTATACTTACCAGTCACCCTCTTCAGCTTTTCCTGGCGCCATCATGTGACCGCAACTTCTGATTGACCGTAAATCCGACGTAACAGTCTTAAGTTCTCAACGTGCTGGATCACTCCAGTGTTTGCTTGAGAGATCAAGAAATCACAACTCGATGTTAAGCTATGAGAGTTGCAACTAGGTAATAACTCAGGAACGCTTCAACGGAGTCTAGCGGTTCTGAGTTTGTTTTTTCGTGACATATTGGCCTTCATGTTAGTGGTAAATTTAGGTTGATCATTTTTGCATTTATTTGTGAAAAAATCGGAAATTTGGTGAAAATTTCACAATTTTCAAATTTTGAATTTTTTTTCTGTTAAACCAGAGTGCTATGTGACACAAAGTAGTTAATAAATAACATTTCCCATATGTTTACTTTACATCAGCACAATTTTGGAAAGAAATTTTTTTTTGTTAGGAAGTTATAAGGGTTAAAATTTGACCAGCGATTTCTCATTTTTACAACAAAATTTACAAAACAATTTTTTCTAGGGACCATCTCACATTTGAAGTCACTTTGAGGGGTCTATATGGCAGAAAAGACCCAAAAGTGACAACATTCTAAAAACTGCACCCCTCAAGCCACTGAAAACTACATTCAACAAGATTATTAAACCTTCAAGTGCATCACAGGAACTAAAGCAACATGAAAGGAAAAAATGGACATTTTCATTTTTCCAACAAAAATGTTCATTTAGCATTAATCTTTTCATTTTGACATGGGCAACAGGATAAAATGGATGCTAAAATTTGTTGAGCAATTTCTCCTGAATACACCGAAACCTCATATGTGGTTATAAACCACTGTTTGGGCGCACGGAAGGTCTCGGAAGGGAAGGAGTGCCATTTGACTTTTTGAATGGAAAATTAGCTCCAATCGTTAGAAAATACCATGTCGCGTATAGAGAGCCCCTGTGTGCCTAAGCATTGGAGCTCCTCCACAAGTGACCCCATTTTGGAAACTAGACACTCAAGGAACTTAACTAGATGCACAGTGAGCACTTTGAACCCCCAGGTGCTTCACAAATTGATCTGTAAAAACGATAAAGTACTTTTTTTTCACAAAAATGTTTTTTTAGCATCAATTTTTTCATTTTCATATGGACAACAGGATAAAATGGATCCTCAGATTTGTTGGGTAATTTCTCCTGAGTACACCGATATCTCATATGTGGTCATAAACCACTGTTTGGGTGCATGGCAGGACTCCGAAGGGAAGGAGTGCCATTTGACTTTTTGAATGGAAAATTAGCGCCAATCATTAGCGGACACCATGTTGCGTATGGAGAGCCCCTGTGTGCCTAAACAGTGGAGCTCGCCCACAAGTGATCCTCCAAGGAACTTATCTAGATGTGTTGTGAGAACTTTGAACCCCCAAGTATTTCACTAAAGTTTATAGCACAGAGCTGTGCAAATAAAAAATCATTTTTTTCCCCAAAAATGATTTTTTAGCCATCAAATTTTTATTTTCACAAGGGTAACAGGAGAAATTGGACCCCAAATATTGTTGTCCAATTTGTCCTGTGTACCCTAGTATCCCAAATGTGGGGGAACCACTGTTTGGGCACACATCAAGGCTCGAAAGGGAAGTAATGCAGTTTTGGAATGCAGACTTTGATGGAATGGTCTGCAGGCATGTTGTGTTTGCAGAGCCCTTGATGTGCCCAAACAATAGAAACCCCCCACAAGTGACCCAATTTTGGAAACTAGACCCCCCAAGGAACTAATCTAGATGTGTGGTGAGCACTTTCAATCCCTAAATGTTTCACAGAAGTTTATAATGCAGAGCCGTGAAAATAAAAATCATTTTTTTCCTCAAAAAATGATTTTTAGCCCGCAATGTTTTATTTTCACAAGGGTAACAGGATAAATTGGACCTCAAAAGTTGTTGTCCAGTTTGTCCTGAGTACGCTGGTACCCCATATGTGGGGGGACCACTGTTTGGGCACACGTTGGGGCTCGGAAGGGAAGTAGTCACGTTTTGAAATGCCAACTTTGATGGAATGGTCTGCGGGCGACATGTTATATTTGCAGAGCCCCTGATGTGCCTAAACAGTAGAAACCCCCCCACAAGTGACCCCATTTTGGAAACTAGATCCCCCAAGGAACTCATCTAGATGTGTGATGAGCACTTTGAATCCCCCAGTTCTTCACAGAAGTTTATAACGCAGAGCCGTGACAATAAAAAATCATTTTTTTTTCCACAAAAATAATTTTTTTAGCCCCCAATTTTTTTATTCTCCCAAGGGTGACAGGAGAAATTAGACCCCGAAAGTTGTTGTGCAATTTTTCCTGAGTACGCTGATTCACCATATGTGGGGGTAAACCACTTTTCGGGCACACATCGGGGCTTGGAATGGAGGGAGCACTGTTTGACTTTTTGAACACGAAATTGGCTAGAATAAATGGAGGCACCATGCCGCATTTGGAGACCCCCTGATGTGCCTAAATAGTGTAAACCCCTCAATTCTAACTCCAACCCTAATCCCAACACACCCCTAATACTAATTCCAACCCTAACCCTAATTCCAACCCTAACCCTAATTCTAACCCTAACCCTAATTCCAACCCTAACCCTGCTCTAATTCCAACCCTAACTCTAATTCTAACCTTAATCCTAATGGAAAAATAAAAATATTTTCTTTATTTCATTATTTGTCCCTACCTATTGGGGTGATAAAGGGGGAGTTTATTTACTTTTTTTTATTTTGATCACTGTGAGAGTTTATCACAGTGATCAAAGTGAATGAATGAATCTGCCGGCCGGCAAATTCGACGGGTGCACTGCGCAGTGCGCCCGCCATTTTGCAAGATGGCGGCGCCCAAGAAAGATCCGGGAGGGACACCGGGAAGGACACAGGGACATAGGAGGTACTGTGGCACTGATCCGTAGCAATAAAGCACAGACTGACCCTTGCAGTGCTTCCCTGTTCTTGAATAAGTAAGAAAAATATGATGATGAAGAGAATACTAATAATAATACAGCCTGAATTTGAATTAATTTCTAAATTATCCCTACAGTCAATATTATCAAAATTAACAATAAAAAATATACCGTAATAAACATTAATAATTAGTCTAATGTTTGTTATAAAATTATCTACACATTTTGGTAAAAAGTAAACCTTTGTGGGTGCATTTTTTTTTATAAGAAATCCATTATACGTGATTGGAATGGAAGGTCAAACAGACCATAATGCATTGCGGGACATTTTCCAGACCTTATGAAGAATGACAATTTATATGGCTAGTCAAATATGTATGAGTACAACAAAATGTAATTGAAATCTCTAAAGACCGGTTCCTGCCAAACACAATTTACACAGAAAGTGCATCTAGATGCTAGGAACACCATTTTTGCTCTGTGCTGCAATAAATCCAATGTTCCTAGTGAATGAAAACAAACTCAAATTTCTAAAAACCTCTTGTAGTGTCTAACTAGAGGAAATTGGCAGCACTTTCCTTTGAACTGGAACGCTAAGTCCATTAGGAAGTCATGACCAATTTCCACTGTTTGTCTAAGAAATCCAGGTCATTATAACAGATCCTGTATGTTATAAATAAGCATAAAGCTAATAGAAAAAAATGGCAGTTTCTAAGCCCCCTTTATCCTTCCTTTACCCAAAATCGATTAATCCACAGACTATATTTTTACTAGTCAATACAACATCATCCACCATTGATTTCTACATCCATATTCAGAATAGGTCAGATCTGTTAATCAATTTTAAATGTTTATTTTGATCACTGTGTAATACAAAATGATAGATTATAATAATTACACAATTATTATTACCTATAACTTTGTAATATACAGTCATGGTCCCAACCAGATGTGCTTAAAGGGAATCTGTCACCCTTTTTTTACCCTATTGGCTGCCGGCATAGACATCGGGGGCTTATCTACAGCATTCTCTAATGCTGTAGATAAGCCCCCGATGTAACCTGAAAGAGAAGAAAAACACGTTATATTATACTCACCGAGGTGGGCGGTCCAGTCCGATGGGTGTCACCGTCCCGTCCGACGCCTCCCTTCTTCATGCGATGACGTCCTCTTCTCCCATCCTGAAATGGCTCCTGCGCAGGTGCACTGCTCTGCCCTGTTGAGGGCAGAGCAGAATTCTGCAGTGCGCAGGCACCAGACCTCTCCCGACGCCTGCGCACTGCAGGACTCTGCTCTGCCCTCAACAGGGCAGAGTATTGTGCCTGCGCCGGAGCCATTACAGGACGGGAGAAGAGGACGGCATCGCATGAAGAAGGGAGGCGCCGGACACCCATCGGACCGGACCGCCCAATACGCGAAATGCACGTCAGGCTTCCATGCCACTTTAAGGTTGTATGCAAGTTAATCTACCTTACCTGCATTTTCTCTAATCTATCCAGGATTGTTGTCATATCTGCTGCTAATATGTAAACTCTATTAGGTGGATTCACCTATAACACTGTGGTTTATGTGTGCACTACTGAGATACACTAAGCTATGTGGCACTATCATTGCACTTTAGCAGTAAGAAAGCTATCTTCAGAGCACTACTTGACCACTAAGAGTCCCATCTCACTTAGCGACGCACCAGCGAACCTGACAACGATGCGACCTGGTCAGGATCGCTGGTGCGTCGCTACATGATCGCTGGTGAGCTGTCAAACAGGCAGACTCACTGGCGACCAGGACCAGCGAGCGCGCTGGTATCCAGGGTAAACAGTGGGTAACTAAGCGCGCGACACTTAGTTACCCGCTGTTTACCTAGTGTTAGGCGTCGGATTCCTGCAGCTGCACAGCAGGAATCCAGAGCCATACATCCAGCGGTCTCCCATTCCTCTCCGACCACTCATGGACCTGCATAGCAATCTCGGCAATCCAGGCGCCCTGCTCAGACCAGCTCTCTGGGTCTGGATGTTGCTGCCACCTCTGGACCAGCAATGGTAGCGCAGCCTGCTTTGCAGGAAACCACTCCAGAGGCTAAGTCCTCTCGCCGTGCTACTGGGCATGCCCACGAGACGATCTCCCAGTGGAGATCGGGGGTAATGTGCTCAGGTCCTTGTCCTGATCCAATTGGCCCATCTCAGAGTTCTGGAAGGTCCAAGAAGCGCATGACCATAAAAGGCCCGCATGGCCACTCGGCCATGTGCTAGTATAGGCTATACTTGCTAGATGTGTGAATGGTGACGGATGTATGGTTCTGGTGACTGACTCATTTGAAACCCCTTCCCTCTGATATTACGCATGTGGACAGGGAACTAGAGTTATAGTCAGCGCCAGTCAGTGGCAAGCCATACGCCACAGTGCATACCACACTGCTACACTAGCGTCCGATAGTGTGATGCCTCACAGCACTGTCGCACAACGGCAGTAGTTACCACTGCGCTGCAGTTAGCAGCACTTACTGGCATCCGCGGTAGCGACGCCGCACGCATGGTAGGTCAGAACGGACTCCGACCTCGGGCCGTGTCCTGTGACCGTATACTGTGTGTGCACGCCAGCTGAGACCTGTGAAGCTAACAGGCTCGGCGTTTATGCCATTACTTAGCAGCGGTTGTTACACCTACTGCACGGTGGACCCCGGGCGGAAAACGCACTTCCTATTATTTATATTTAGTGTGTTCCGCCGTACCTAACATCTAAGATACCAGCTCCCAGCGTGAGCACCCTGGTATCCAGGGTACACAGTGGGTAAATAAGCACCGCGCGTTTAGTTACCCGCTGCTTACCCTGGATACCAGCCCCCAGCGTCTGCTTACAGCGCTGGGAGCTCGCTGATCATTGGTCTCCCGCTGCCACATGCAGTGATGCGAGTTGGCCAGCAGGAGACCAACGATCAAAAAATGGCCCAGTACATTCCTGCACGATCAGCGATACCCGGCGGGGGGGCGGTCGCTGATGCGTGCCACACACAGCGAGATCTCTGGTGAGATCGCTGTTGCGTCACAAAATCAGTGACGCATCAGCGATCTCGCTAGCGATCTCGCTTAGTGTGAAGTACCCCTTATGCTTTTCCTGGTGAGCAATGATTTTATGTAAGATTATCAACGTGCATGCCATAGTAAACCCTAACAGGGGCTTAATCCAACATTTAGTGGAATCATTCTTTGGTTAATCTTTACACACTGTTTCCTTAATTTAAAACCACTTGGTTCTGTTTTATTAATTCTAATATCAATATAGACCTTGCAGTTCCTACAAGTCTTTACAGTATATGTACTGACACATTCTATACCTGAGTAAACTGGTTTAAGGTGATTTTCTTATATAATGACACTTGTCCTACTATGTGGCATACACTTTTTAAAGTGTGGCTTTATTTTTGCATTTGTATTCCTTTACTAATTTTAAACTTTATTAATATATGATTCAATAAGCTTTGTTATTTTAATGGCATAAGCGTGCTTACTTTTTGTTGATTATATACTTGTGAAAATGTCACAAATTTACGCTATTTGTTTTGGTTTATTTGGTCGCTATATGCTGGTAATATGTGGTATTATTTGGTCACTATTTGGTCTGGTCACGTTGTGGCGGTATTTCTTCCCTGTATATGGTATTATTGGTCTTGGTATAGGGGATTGTGTTGTATATGGTGGTCATTTGATCTCTCTGATATTAATTAGGAGAAGATTCTTTATTTCCATTAGAATACATACTTGGCACACAGCGGCAGAGATGCACTTACAGGGGTTCTTCTGTGAAAAAAAGTAATCCACTCTACACAAGATAAGTGATAATGTATTGATTGGTGGGGGTCTGACTACTTGGACCCAGTCGGCAGAATGTGGAACTTTTATCCCCATTAGACTGGAGTGGCATGTTCGACTTCACCACTGATCCATTCATTCCCTCAGTGGCTGCACTTGTTTTTTTCTGGAAGTCCCAAAGAGAATAAATGGAGCTGCGATCAGACATCCTACTGTCCGCTCCATTTTAAAATGTCCTATCAGGGATAAAACTTTCTCATTCTTCAGATCGGTGCAGTTCCTAATGGTCGAATCTAAGTGATCAGAATCTAAGTGATCACCTATTGCCCATGGATCTGTGATAACTTGTTTTAACCAAAGAACCTCTTTAATGTAAACTACCGTAATTGTACATCCCTGTTATGGGGGTGCACAGTATAGGTGCAAGGAGCCGCCTGTGTTTTACAGTCGATGCTCCACTATAATGAGTATAATGGCTAACAGATATTTGCATATAGCTGTAGGGTGGGCCCCTAGGATCAATTCCCCCTGTGGGCCCGAGACACCCAGTCAGACCCTGTATGTGATCCCATGCTCTAATAGATGAATATTTTTATTCTTCCACACTTGCCCAGGAGCTGTGGCATGATCAGACCATGTCCCTGCACGGTTAGACACAGCCATTACACAGTACACAGCAGGGGCACATTTATAAGATTATCTCAGCACAGGAACATTTAATTTAAACACATCCATTTGTGGAAAGTATTATTATTATTATAAGATCTATTGATTAAAATCAACTTTTGTTCATGGGAAAACCCCTTTAAGGAGTTTATAAAAAAAATTACTTGAAGTTATTCTGCTGTCATTTGTAAGATAGAGAAGGTTAACTTTTGTCCAGGTTTCATATTGCTCTTCACAGACCTTTTAGCAAATTATGAATTAACAGATTGGATTCCACTTTTATGGATCCTCATCTCTTGGCAGGAGTGGAAGGTGGTTACAAAGAGATTCTACCACTCTGAGGGATCTGTCCAGTGCTGCATTACACAGACAAGTCACTGCTTTTAACAGGAACTTTGTAATACATAATGTCTCCTGTAATGGTACTGAAGGGATATTGAACTTTAAAATCCAGGTTTTCCCTACAGAGCACAACTGATTCCTAGGGTTGGTTGATCAGCTTGTCATCCAGGGACCTTTCAAACATGTAAAGATAGTCCTAAGTGAAAAGTCCCTTAAATGGAATTTGTCACCCATTTTTAGTAATATCATGTAAAGATATCACCCAATTGTGGGTCCCATAAGGATTCTACTGTATTAGGACTTTTGATTCCCCCCGAACCCGCACCTTTGATGCATAAATACCTTTTTTATCTTGGTGGAGATGTATGGAAACCGCCGTGGTCGGTCCGATGGGCAGGGCTTATTCGCCTTCTTCCACCCTTCTTTGGCTTGCTGAACGTAATCTTCATCTGTGAACATCTCAGATGCCGTAGTTTTCTGCGCTTGCGCATTAAAAAGGCCTCCGGCGCTTGTGCAGTATGCTTTGCCCAACTGTGGGCAAAGCATATAATCGGTACTGCGCATGCGCTAGTATTTTTCAGCGCGGTTTATGCCCCAGAAGTGTTTCCTGCATGTGAAGACTTCTGGGGCATAGATCGCGCTGAAAAATACCAGCGCATGCGCAATACCGATTACATGCTTTGCTCACAGTTGGGCAAAGCATACTACTCAAGCGCCGGAGGCCTTTTCAATGCGCAAGCGCGGAAAACTACGGCATCTGGGATATTCACAGATGAAGATTACGTTCAGCAAGCTGAGGAGGGGAGGAAGGCGAATAAGCCCCGCCCATCGGACCGGACCGCAGCGATTTCCATACATCTCCACCAAGATAAAAAGGTATTTATGCATCAAAGGTGGGGGGGGAATCAAAAGTCCTAATAGAATCCTTATGAGACGCACAATTGGGTGATATCTTTACATGATATCACTAAAAATGGGTGACAGATTCCCTTTAAAAGAACCTAGGTCAATGGCTCTCAGCATCAGCAACTGTGAACATAACATTACTTAGTGACCTGGACCCCTGAAAGTGAAGGTTTCTCCACAATGCACTGTGTGAATGACATATATAGCTGGTTCAATTAGCTATGTAATGTGCGCTAATAGCGTCCAACAATCCCAGACAAACAAAAAATAGACTGCATCAGGGCCAGACTGGCCATCTGGCAATTCTGGCAAATGCCAGAAGGTCCTGTCTGGTCGGGGGCCATTTTGTTTGCTACATTAACAGAATCGGTGTTCTCAAGACAACCATACTGTTAAGAGTTGTGACAGAGTACAAAGTCACTGACTCCATCGCTTACCCCAGCAGGCTAAGGGTATCATTAGAAATATTGGTCTTATAGTAAATCTTCCTTTCCTCCATCCAGGGTAATATTAGTAATATATCCCACCTGGTTCTTGGGGACAGGGACAACATGAGCCAGTGTGATTTCAAATGCCATTGCTGAATTTCAGCCCCAGTCCGTACCTGGACTGCATCCTAGTAAAGGAGAATGCTTTAGAGAAAATGTAATGATTTCCAGCATCTATAATCCTTTTAACCCTCCTCCACAGGCTGACATAGTTATGAATTGTGCCAGGATTATGTAATTAATTTGGCAGCACAGGAGCCAGAAGGGTATTGATTTTTGGATTTCTGGGTATTAGCATACACAGGTTTCTAGTGTTCGTGAGTATTATCGATGAAAACATTGATAAACCTTTATAATGAACACAATGTATAATCGGAAAATCTCAGCTCACTGCTGCTTAGCAAACATCTCATTTCTTACCGATAGTCTGACATCAGTTTTTCTCTGGACATTTTCCTTATGTGAATGGTTACATCTAATTGGGTTTAGACTGAAGACAAAGGCTCCATACTGTAAATGTAAATGAAATGATCTAATCAGAGGCAAAAATCATACTGGCTATTAAACTATCCAGAACCCTCTAGTGATCCACCGTATTATCTGGGGCCCTATAGATCTGATTATTTGTTTGGTTCTCCTAACAGCAATGTCATGAAATGCTACATGGAAGCTTTTATACCCTGGATATATAATATATATCCTTTAATTCACCCACGACAGCACCACACATTAAGCTGAAAAGTAGTTGATATAGGTGCATAAATGGATTCTTTATTTTTCATATATATATATATATACACTCACTGGCCACTTTATTAGGTACACCTGTCCAACTGTGTGTTAAGACTTAATTTCTAATCAGCCAATCACATGGCGGCAACTCAGTGCATTTAGGCATGTAGACATGGTCAAGACAATCTCCTGCAGTTCAAACCGAGCATCAGTATGGGGAAGAAAGGTGATTTGAGTGCCTTTGAACGTGGCATGATTGTTGGTGCCAGAAGGGCTGGTCTGAGTATTTCAGAAACTGCTGATCTACTGGGATTTTCACGCACAACCATCTCTAGGGTTTACAGAGAATGGTCCGAAAAATAAAAAAAATCCAGTGAGCGGCAGTTCTGTGGCCGGAAATGCCTTGTTGATGCCAGAGGTCAGAGGAGAATGGGCATACTGGTTCGAGCTGATAGAAAGGCAACAGTGACTCAAATTGCCACCCGTTACAACCAAGGTAGGCAGAAGAGCATCTCTGAACGCACAGTGCGTCGAACTTTGAGGCAGATGGGCTACAGCAGCAGAAGACCACACTGGGTACCACTCCTCTCAGCTAAGAACAGGCATCTGATGGCTACTTTCAGCAGGATAATGCGCCATGTCATAAAGCTCGAATCATCTCAGATTGGTTTCTTGAACATGACAATGAGTTCACTGTACTCAAATGGCCTCCTCAGTCACCAGATCTCAATCCAATAGAGCATCTTTGGGATGTGGTGGAACGGGAGATTCGCATCAGGGATGTGCAGCCGACAAATCTGCGCCAACTGTGTGATGCCATCATGTCAATATGGTCCAAAATCTCTGAGGAATGCTTCCAGCACCTTGTTGAATCTCTGCCACGAAGAATTGAGGCAGTTCTGAAGGCAAAAGGGGGTCCAACCCGTTACTAGCATGGTGTACCTAATAAAGTGGCCAGTGAGTGTATATATATATGTAAAACTATGTCAAATATTTTACACCATCTGTACCTGACTATTGAAACTGGATTTCCAGTTAGCTTTTATATTTCATTTTGTGTGTAATTGGACCACGCATAATCACAGAATATTTCAGTAGCCTACAATGAATTGGACTTATGGCTAAAGAATATTCTTTTAGCGTCTGTCTCCCTGGTAAATCTAATAATAATCTTTATTTTTATGTAGCGCTAACATATTCCGCAACGATTTACAGTTTCCACACATTATCATCGCTGTCCCCGATGGGGCTCACAATCTACATTCCCTATCAGTATGTCTTTGGAATGTGGGAGGAAACCGGAGTACCCGGAGGAAACCCACGCAAACAGGGGGAGAACATAAAAACTCCTTGCAGATGTTGTCCTTGGTGGGATTCGAACCCAGGACTCCGTGTTGCCCCTGGTACATGACAACATACCTTTTTCTCAGAATACTGCACAATATACTTTTTTTACAATGAGAATCAATGGCAGATATCAACAACTGAATAGCATAAAGCTACAGACGTGACTGCTATATGTTTGGCTTTTATAGGAATATTACCTATGGGAAAAAGGAAGTACACCTAACTTCAATTCACAGAAAAACTGTCAGCAGCCCTGTAAGAGACATCAATCAAAGTAGTCTGGTTGGTAGCAGTTTTTGTCCAGTCCCTTTTGGGCACTAAATTGACTGTGGGTGCAACGATTTGCAAGGGTAGATTAGAGGTGTTGTGATGAATGAGCTTGGAGAATCAATATACAAAACACAACACACACATTGTGGCCAGCAAGAGATTCCGTATTAATAAAATGCCGGCAGAGTTTATATACAGCCCTGACAGAAAGTGCTTCATGCTAAGAAGCAAGCACCTGCTTTGTGGGATTTAGAGACATATGTGTCTATGTGCCTGGTATTATTCAATTTCTCAGGAACTTTGAATGTGTAGGGGTGGGTTTCTATGTAAAAGTGCTACATGATAGATTTAAAGCATAATAATGGAACTGATAAGACAAAATGGATCCTGATTTCCCATATAGCCAACAGTACACATTGCAAAGAAAGCTATGGTGTTACATAAAAATGTGACGTATGTGAGATATTGTCTCCTTGATATACCACATATGTATAATTGACAATACTTTTCCTACCTTTTCTATCCTTTCGTTTGGCAATTGTCAGGAATGGAATGATCAGACATCAGTCACAAAGATTTGACAAGGATTTACATGGATTATAAACATAGTGATAAAAAAGGATAGGTAGATAGATAGATACACACATGGTCAAAATTGTTGGTAACCCTTGTTTAAAGAGAGAAAAACCCACAATGGTGACAGAAATAACTTTAATCTGACAACAGTAATAATAAATCAAAAATCTATGAAAACAAGCAAATGAAAGTCAGACATTGCTTTTCCACCATGCTTCCACAGAATTTAAAAAAAATAAAAATCATGAAATAGGCCTGGACTGAAATGATGGTACCCCTGAAAATAATGTGACAAAAGGGACATGTTAAATCAAGGTGTGTCCACTAATTAGCATCACAGGTGTCTACAATCTTGGAATCAGTGAGTGGCCTGTACAGAGGGCTACAGATACTCACTGTGCTGTTTGGTGACAAGGTGTGTATCACACTCAACATGGACCAGAGGAAGCGAAGGAAAGAGTTGTCTCAGGAGATTAGAAAGAAAATTATAGACAAACATGTTAAAGGTAAAAGTTATAAGACCATCTCCAAGCAGCTTGATGTTCCTGTGACTACAGTAGCACATATTATTCAGAAATTTAAGCTCCATGGGACTGTAGCCAACCTCCCTGGACGTGGCCGCAGGAGGAAAATTAAAGAGATGGATAGATAATATGAATGGTAACAAAAAAGCCCGGAAAAACTCCTAAACAGATTAAAGGTGAACTTCAAGCTCAAGGAACATAACTGTCAGATTGCACCATCCGTCGTTGTATGAGTCAAAGTAGACTTCATGGGAGACGACCAAGGAGGACACCATTGTTGAAAAAAAATCATAAAAAAGCCAGACTGGAATTTGCCAAACTACATGTTGACAAGCCACAAAGCTTCTGTGAGAATGTCCTATGGACAGATGAGACAAAAATGGAACTTTTTTGGCAAGGCACATCAGCTCTATGTTCACAGATGGAAAAATGAAGCATACCAAGAAAAGAATACTGTCCCTACTGTGAAACATGGAGGAGGCTCTGTTATGTTCTGGGGCTGCTTTGCTGCATCTGGCACAGGGTGTCTAGAATCTGTGCAGGGTACAATGAAATCTCAAGACTATCAAGGGATTCTAGAGAGAAATGTGCTGCTCAGTGTCAGAAGGCTTGGTCTCAGTCACAGGTCATGGGTCTTGCAAAAGTATAATGACCCAAAATACTCAGCTAAAAACACCCAAGAATGGCTAAGAGGAAACATTGGACTATTCTGAAGTGGCCTTCTATGAGCCCTGACCTAAATCCTATTAAGCATCTTTGGAAAGAGCTGAAACATGCCATCTGGAAAAGGCAACCTTCCAACACGAGACAACTGGAGCAGTTTGCTCTTGAGGAGTGGGCCAAAATACCTGTTGAGAGGGTGCAGCAGTCTCATTGACAGTTACAGGAATTGGTTGATTGCAGTGATTGCCTCAAAAAGTTGTGCAAAAAAATATTAAGTTAAGGGTTCTATCATTTCTGTCCAGGCCTATTTCATGAGTTTTATTATTTTTTCTGTGGAAGCATGGTTGAAAATCAATGTCTGACTTTCATTTGTTCATTTTCATAGATGTTTGATTTATTATTACTTTTGTCAAATTCAAGTTATTTCTCTCACCATTGTGGGTTTTTCTGTCATTAAATGAGGGGTAACCACAATTTTGACCACATGTGTAGATAGATAGATTGCTTTCCTACAATTAAAAGCAATGTCTGAAATGTCTACCTCCCCTCAGACCATTTATATGACTTTATATTCTTTTAAAGGATGAGCAAGTCAATCCCTTTTTTGACCCAAAGTGATACTTCACCAGTGAGCAATCTAATTTTGAGGCTCTGTATATATCAGTCTGGAAGTGCTCTGTGGTGTGACAATGCACTTCTAGCTCCTCAGCCTCACGCTGTATTCCCTGCCTAGCACCCCTCTCCTCTGGTTGGTTGACAGATTGTTGACTCTGTTACATGGCTGAACAACCTGTCAAATAACCAGAGGAGGATAGTGCTAGGCAGGAACTGCTGTGTGGGAGAATTTTCTTTTCACTCCCAAATGCACTTCAAAACATATGTATATAGAACTTTAAAATAATTTTTCTTGCTGCTGGACCAACACTTTCAGGTAAAAAAGTGATTAACTTACTTATCTTTTAAAAGGCTCCAGAGTTATATAATTGGTTTGGAGAGGAGGTATAAATTTCTCACAGGTTCCCTTTAAAGGAAGCCTGTCAGGTCAGGCCCTCCAACCCAGCAGCATTCACATACATATGACTAAATTCCCTGCCTATCCAGCCCTGTGTAATGTTATTTTGTTTAATCAATGTGTTAAAAAAACATTTATAAGGTCTGCTTTTCCTATGCTAATTAGGGCTTTGACTAGTCAATGGGACGTGTCAGCCCTCTCTACATGTTATCATGTCCCTATGGGCATGATAACATTCAGTGGGTACAGAAAGTATTCATACCCCTTTCATTGCAGCCATTTGGTAAATTCAAAAAAGATTATTTTTTTCTCATTAATGTACAGTCTGCACCCCATCTTGACTGAAAAAAACATGTATACATTTTTACAAATTTAATAAAAAAGAGAAACTGAAATATCACATGGTCATAAGTATTTAGACCCTTTGTTCAGACGCTCATATTTAAGTCACATGCTGTCCATTTCCTTGTGATCCTCCTTGAGATGGTTCTACTCCTTCACTGAAGTCCAGCTGTGTTTAATTAAACTGATAGGACTTGATTTGTAAAGGCACACATCTGTCTATATAAGATCTCACAGCTCACAGTGCATGTTGGATCAAATGAGAATCATGAGGTCAAAGGAACTGGCCAAGGAGCTCAGAGACAGAATTCCGGCAAGGCACAGATCTGGCCAAGGTTACAAAAGAATTTCTGCAGTACTCAAGGTTCCTAAGAGCACAGTGGCCTCCATAATCCTTAATTGGAAGAAGTTTGGGACCAGCAGAAGTCCTCCTAGACCCGGCCGCCCATCCAAACTAAGAAAATGTGGGAGAAGAGCCTTGGTGATAGAGGTAAAGAAGAACCCCAAGATCACTGTGGCTAAGCTCTACAGATGCAGTAGGAAGATGGAACAAATATCCACAAAGTAATCTATCACTGCAGCCCTCCACCAGTCGGGCCTTTATGGCAGAGTGGCCCGACGAAGCCTCTTCTCAGTGCCAGACATATGAAAGCCTACATAGAGTTTGCTAAAAAACACATGAAGGACTCCCAGACTATGAGAAATAAGATTCTCTGGTCTGATGAAATGAAGATAAAACTTTTTGGTGATAACTCTAAGCAGTATATGTGGAGAAAACCAGGCACTGCTCATCACCTGCCCAATACAATCCCAGCAGTGAAACATGGTGGTGGCAGCATCATGCTATGGAGGTGTTTTTCAGCTGCAGGGACAGGACGGCTGGTTGCAATTGAAGGAAACATGAATGCGCCCAAGAACAGAGATATCCTGGATGAAAACCTCTTCCAGAGTGCTCTGGACCTCAGACTTGGCCGAAGGTTCACCTTCCAACCAGACAATGACCCTAAGCAAACAGCTAAAATAACAAAGGAGTGGATTCAGAACAACTCTGTGACCATTCATGACTGGCCCAGCCAACCCCCTGACCTAAACCCAATTGAGCATCTCTGGAGAGACCTGAAAATGGCTGTCCACCAACATTCACCAGCCAACCTAACGGAACTGGAGAGAATCTGCAAGGAAGAATGGCAGAAGATCCCCAAATCCAGGTGTGAAAAACTTGTTGCATCATTCCCAAGAAAACTCAAGGCTGTATTAGCTCAAAAGGGTGCTTCTACTTGATACTGAGCAAAGGGTCTGAATACTTATGACCATGTGATATTTAAGTTTTTTTTAACAAATTTGCAATAATTTCTACATTTCTGGTTTTTTTCAGTCAAGTTGGGGTGCAGAGTGTACATTAATGAGAAAAAAAATGAACTTTTTTGAATTTACCTAATGGCTGCAATGAAACAAAGAGTGAACAATTTAAAAGGGTCTGAATACTTTCCGTACCCACTGTAATTTGCAAGAACCCACGTCATCACTAGCTCCCTGCAAATCTTGCGCATACTGTCTTGTGAACTTCTGCTCATCTACAGTGCACCTCTGAAGCAGGGAAGCGTACACCCAATGACAGAGAAGAGCAGAAAAACGACAGTCAACAGTCCCAGATATTGATGAAAAACACAAAAAGTTTTATTGGGAGAAGAATCCTGAATGTGTGTCCCGGCATAAATTCGGTGACATACAGCTTACTTTTTTGTAGTGCTTTGTATAATTTTGTCCAATGCAATTATTAGTGCCAATTATATGGTTTGACACCTGATTACTTTGTTGTTGTGTAGGGCAATTGACTATGAATTATATTTATGTACCATCATCTTCCATGATTTGATATATTGATACACTGCATATGTATATATTCGCTCATGCTCGTGTTTTGTGCTTCCTTGTTTCTTTTCCATGACATAGTTGTTTGTCCCCCTCTGCCCCATCCCTGATTTTCTATGATTTTCTACCAATAATTTTTTTTCCCACTAATATTTGGGACTGTTGATTGTTGTTTTTTCTGCTTTTCTATGTACGGTATTCTTCCATGATGATTGCCCCTATCCATCACAAGTCCAATTATAGGTGTAGCATGTCGGAAATGTTACAATATTGTCTCATTTATCCCACACACATTGTATGTTGGATTTGTTTATTTCTTTCCATGAGTAATTTCTACCCAGCTACAGAGGAGCAGTGATGCTACCGAAATGAGCGGCGCACATGCACGGGATTTGCATGAGCTGTCGATGACACCAGCTTGTGCAAGTTATGTTATCATGTTCACAGGGGCAAAATGACATGGAAAGAGGGCCGACTAGTCTGGGGAAACCAATGTCTCATATACAGTTGTGGCCAAAAGTATTGACACCCCTGCAATTTTGTCAGATAATACTCAGTTTCTTCCTGAAAATTATTGCAAACACAAATTCTTTGGTATTATTATCTTCATTTAATTTGTCTTAAATGAAAAAAACACAAAAAGAATTGTCCTAAAGCCAAATTAGATATAATTCCACACCAAACATAAAAAAGAGGGTGGACAAAAGTATTGGCACTGTTCGAAAAATCATGTGATGCTTCTCTAATTTGTGTAATTAACAGCACCTGTAACTTACCTGTGGCACCTAACAGGTGTTGGCAATAACTAAATCACACTTGCAGCCAGTTGACATGGATTAAAGTTGACTCAACCTCTGTCCTGTGTCCTTGTGTGTACCACATTGAGCATGGAGAAAAGAAAGAAGACCAAAGAACTGTCTGAGGACTTGAGAAACCAAATTGTGAGGAAGCATGAGCAATCTCAAGGCTACACGTCCATCTCCAAAGACCTGAATGTTCCTGTGTCTACTGTGCGCAGTGTCATCAAGAAGTTTAAAGCCCATGGCACTGTGGCTAACCTCCCTAGATTTGGACGGAAAAGAAAAATTGACAAGAGATTTCAACGCAAGATTGTGCGGATGTTGGATAAAGAACCTCAACTAACATCCAAACAAGTTCAAGCTGCCCTACAGTCCGAGGGTACAACAGTGTCAACCCGTACTATCCGTCGGCGTCTGAATGAAAAGGGACTGTATGGTAGGAGACCCAGGAAGACCCCACTTCTTACCCCAAGACATAAAAAAGCCAGGCTGGAGTTTGCCAAAACTTACCTGAAAAAGCCTAAAACGTTTTGGAAAAATGTTCTCTGGTCAGATGAGACACAATTAGAGCTTTTCGGGCAAAGGCATCAACATAGAGTTTACAGGAGAAAAAAAAGAGGCATTCAAAGAAAAAAACACGATCCCTACAGTCAAACATGGTGGAGGTTCCCTGATGTTTTGGAGTTGCTTTGCTGCCTCTGGCACTGGACTGCTTGACCGTGTGCATGGCATTATGAAGTCTGAAGACTACCAACAAATTTTGCAGCATAATGGAGGGCCCAGTGTGAGAAAGCTGGGTCTCCCTCAGAGGTCATGGGTCTTCCAGCAGGACAATGACCCAAAACACACTTCAAAAAGCACTAGAAAATAGTTTGAGAGAAAGCACTGGAGACTTCTAAGGTGGCCAGCAATGAGTCCAGACCTGAATCTCATAGAACACCTATGGAGAGATCTAAAAATGGCAGTTTGGAGAAGGCACCCTTCTAATATCAGGGACCTGGAGCAGTTTGCCAAAGAAGAATCGTCTAAAATTCCAGCAGAGCATTGTAAGAAACTCATTGATGGTTACCGGAAGCGGTTGGTCGCAGTTATTTTGGCGAAAGGTTGTGCAACCAAGTATTAGGCTGAGGGTGCCAATACTTTTGTCTGGCCCATTTTTGGAGTTTTGTGTGAAATGATCAATGCTTTGCTTTTTGCTTCATTCTCTTTTGTGTTTTTTCATTTAAGACAAATTAAATGAAGATAATAATACCAAAGAATTTGTGATTGCAATCATTTTCAGGAAGAAACTGAGTATTATCTGACAAAATTGCAGGGGTGTCAATACTTTTGGCCACAACTGTACTAGTCAGAGCCTTAATTAGCAGAGGAAAACTGGACGTTATAAATGCTTTTTATAAACATTGACTAAACTGAATAACATTATACAGGGCTGTTAGGCAGGAAATTTAGTCATATGTATGTGAATGCTGCTGGGTTGGAGGGCATGGGAGACCTGACAGGTTCCCTTTAATATTAATCTCCAATACAGTTGCACAACAACCTCCGCATTGTGATCCCTTGCTGTAACTGTTTTGTCATTTATCATATAATAAAAAAATTCTCCCTATACAATTTTTTTTAAAATTACAACTAATTTATTACAAATTATTAAATATTACAAGCTTATATTGGATCTCATTTTCAGTTTTGCTTTAAATAAATGAATTAAGATATATTTTTACATGACTGATTCAAAAAACACCTCTGGCAAATCTTGCATGTATTCAGACATCTAGAAAAAGACCTAAAGACCATTTTGCCTTCAAAATAATTTTTCTTTTTGTTTGCAGAATTATTACACTAAAATGCCTGTGGTTTTAATACATTTTTTGGCACTAACACAATTTCAGCAATTTATTCACACTTGAGAAAACAAACTGAGTAATGCTCGCTAAATCTTTAATATTGGTTACAAGTCAGTTCTTCATCAAAACAAATCATTTATTGAGCAATGAAAGGTTCTGGCTAGTCTTGCTTTTGCTAGGAGATATCGTGCTGTAGACTGGATGGCATTTACTGAATTGCTGGAAAATGGTAGACTAATTATCTATTTTGATAGAAGGTTACAAAAACAAAAGCTGTTTCGTGGTCTCTTCAGAATGTGACTCATGGACATATGATACTGTCATATTTGTCTCAGCATCTCCCAACCCGTGCAGCACACTCAATTCAGGCCCCCACAGAAAAATCTTCTATCTCATCTTTTTACAGAACAAATTAAATTATTTTCTGTGTTTCTAGTACTTAGAAACTTTGTCATTTCATAAAATAATTTTAGAACTCATTCTATCTTGATGTAAAGCAAGAGGTCTAATTCACTGGACTGTACGGCACCATATTATGGGCACAAATCACAACCCTACTGTGAGTCTCATGACCCAAACTTTACATATATGCCTCATATCTTCTTAGGCTATAAGTATGGGGCATGAGATCCACATGTGCTCCAAGATTAGCGGTCTCCTCTCTCTCCCACCTGTAGAGTACAATCTCTTATGATCAGAGTCTTAAGGGGGTTTTACACATAGCAATATCGCTATAACGTCACCGATTTTGTGACGCAGCAGCAAAATCGCTATGTGTGGTACTTACCTCCGACCGGCTCCCCCGCTGTCTGTCGCTGATCGCGCGAGATCGGCGGGCTCCATTTCTCGTCGGGCGCTTCCTGTGGCGCCGACGAGCGACGTGTGGAGGCAGATGAGAAGACGTCAGGATCGCCGCATCTGAAAGGTAAGTATCGTCTGCTGTATCGCTGCTGCATCGCTGTGAGAACTGCCTGTGTGGCAGCTCACTAGCGATCATTTAGCGATGCACCAGTGATCCTGACCGGGTCGTATCGTGGTCGGGATCGCTGGTGCATCACTAAATGTAAAAGGGCCTTTACTCTCTTTCTCATTTCTATAGAGTGTAAGCTCTTATGGTCAGCAGGGTCTTTTCTCTCTGGTATATAAAGTATAAGCTCTTATGATCAGTAGGGTACTTTCTGACTTTTGTAAAGTACAAGCACTTACGGTCAGCGGGGTCTTCTCTCTCTCATCTATAGAGTATAAGGTCTTATGATCAGTAGGGTACTTTCTGACTTGTGTAGATTGTAAGTTCTTTTCTAATGTCAGTGGGGTTTTCTCTCTCTCGACTATAGAGTATAAGCTCTTATGACCAGTGGGGTACTTTCTGACTTCTGTAGAGTGCAAGCACTTATGGTCAGCGGCGACTTCTCTCTCTTGCCTATCGAGTATAAGCTCTTATGATGATTAGGGTATTTTCTGACTTCTGTAGAGTGCCAGCTCTTATGGTTAGCGGCGGGGTCCTCTCTCTCTTGTAGAGTGTAATCTCTTATGATCAATGGGCCCTCTCTGTCCTTTAGAGAATAAGCTCTTGTGGTCTGCAGGGTCCTTTCTCTCTATCGCCTGTAGAATGTAAGCTCTTATGGTCAGCATGGTTCTTTCTTGCCTGTAAAGTGTAGGCTCTTACGGTCAGCAATGCTCTTTCTCTCCTGTCCCCACATGTATTTTACAAGCAATTATAAGCTTTCCAGTATTGAATGTCATGCAAATTTATTAGCCGTAAATCGAATTTTGGCGGGAAAATCAGCAAATCTGAATTTCAAGAGATTCACTCATCTCTGGTGGTAAGGATTTGGCAATCAAAAGGTATGTCAATTCCTTGCACAGAATTCATTAAGAATTTACTCTTTCCAATGAACAGTGTGAAATCAACAAAATTATTTCTATAAAGACAACTAATCTTTCAGTATGTCTTGGAATGCGCAAAGAAACTAGAGTATCAGGAGCAAAAAACGCAGCCATAAGAAGAAAATACTAGTAATGTTGGAAGTCAGATTTGGCCTCAGAATGCCAATACTGTAAGGCTGTGTGCACATGCTGCGGTTTTTGCTGCGGTTCTGCTGCGGTTTTGGCTGCAGCAGAACTGCAGCAATTCTGCAGACAGTGTACAGTAGCATGTTATCCTATGGGATTTACAATTTTCTGTGCACATGCTGTGGATTTTTAACTGCGGAAAAACTGCGGTCTTGAATCCGCAGAAAGAAATGACATATCAATTCTTTTCTGCGGATTCTGCTGCGGTTTACCATCTCCTCCATTGTAGAGATGATAAACCGCAGGCCAATCTGCAGGTAAAACCGCAGGTCATTTTACCTGCGGTTTTACCTGCGGTTCCGCAGATAAAAAATCCGCAGACCAATCCGCAGCATGTGCACATAGCCTAAGACTTCATTGTACAGTATACCGCTAATTGACTTTAACATAACTGCAAAATGCTAAATAATTATAATATTTCTAAATATTGTACTATAACATTCAGAAATAAACTATAAACATTTGAGCCAGTATTCGAAATATTGTGGCCCGCCAATATAATGATCATTACTTTTTTGTCCCCTTTCCCCAGTTTGTAACTTTTATTTTAACAAAGCTAATGTGATTATCCCAATTCATTTCCTATTGCGTTGTTTTCAAATAATAATGTTTTTACATCAAAGACTTTAATGTCACACTGCATTCACATCAAAACTAGTTTTTCCATGTGAACTATGAAGAAGTTGGATTCATAGCCGTGAATTGAAAGTTCAACTAAGAACAAAATGTAAAATGAAACTGAACTGATGACATACATCGAAAAGTCACAAATATTAAACTATGCCCTCAAGTCTCATACAGCAGAAAAAGTCTCCAGTAGAGTTGAGCGAAACAGGTCGGCAAAATTGATAAGTCGCCGACTTTCGCTAAAGTCAGGTTTTGCCGATTGAAACTCGACCATGGCGTGAGGTCGGCCATGAGGTCGCCGACCCACGCGCCAAAGTCGCGTTTCCCATGATGCTCCCAGCGCCTTTTCTCAGCCAATCATCAAGGACGCACACTGTGAGCAACGCGATGACATCGCAGCGGCCACCACCATCTTAGAGAAGGGCATTCGTGTGATTAGCTTGCTTTGTGTGGCGTCACAGTGGCTATAAAAGCCCTGACGGCCGACCGCCATGTTACTTCTGCCGATCTTAACATAGGGAGAGGTTGCTGCTGCTGATTCTCAATAGGGAGAGCGTTAGGCAACAAAGGAAAAAAAACTGTGCTTCTTCTGATAGCGATTTCAACTGTACAGTTAGTGTGCAGTGACAGGGGAGGATTTTTGTGTGTGCAGCAGCGCTGGTGGTTATTAGGCTGCCTTATAAGGCTACCTGATAGCTGCATTGCTGTGTGCACTGCACACTCCTGTGCAGACTGCTTTTTTAAAAGCAAAAAAACTTTTATTCTGGTTTTCTGCACAGTTACAGAGCGTTCATTTTTTCACACACCGTATAGAGGTGTACGTTCCTCACACACTACCGTGTACCGGCTGGTATCATGGACATATACATGCTGTGTGTGACTCCGTTAAAAAATAGGAGATTTTAAATTTTCCATACATACACCGTATAGACCTGCCGCTTCGCAAACAGTATCGTATATCTGCTGTTTGTATAGCGGTCAAATCTATACAGAGACAGCGTGTGTGTGAGACTCCATAAATACATATACGGACATTTCAATTTTTCCATACACCGTATAGAGCTGTCCGCTTGTCAAACAGTATTGTATATCTGCTGCTTGATAACAGTCAAATCTATACAGAGACAGCGTGTGTGACTCCGTAAAAAAATAGACGGAGATTTAAAATTTTCAATACATACACCGATTAGAGCTGTCCGCTTGTCAAACAGTATCGTATATCTGCAGTTTGATTACGGTCAAATCTATACAGAGACAGCGTGTGTGACTCCGTAAAAAAATAGATGGAGATTTTCATTTTTCCATACATACACCGTATAGAGCTGTCCGCTTCTGATACAATATCGTATATCTGCTGGCTGGATTACGGTCAAATACATACTGGGAGATCGTCTGTGACTAAGGAAATATATACGGAGATTTAAATTTTTACCTACACCTTATACAGCTGTACACTCCTGATATAGTACCATATACCTGCTGGTATTTTTGTTACATTTTCACAAACATGAGGAAGTATGGTGGAAAAGGCCGCGCACGTGGGTGGGGGGGCAGCTGGCACTGATGGTGGTGGTGATGCATCTGCTGGTTATGCCAAAAGCACAATAGCAGCTAAGGCAGGAGGTGTTGAGCCCGTGTCATCGTCTTCCACAAGAAGACCTGTAAGATTCTCTTTTCTGGGAGTAGGAAAACTGCTTTTAAAGCCTGAGCATCAGGAACAGGTTTTGGCTTACAGGCTTACATTGCCGAAACAGCCACCAGCTCTATTGCCTCCTCTTCTGAAATTTCAAAACCTGCAAGCACTGAGTCGTCAGTGCAGGGTTCTGGTCAGGAAAAACACCTTTCCTTGTGTCCTTCACCTCCACCAAAAGTGAAAGATGCGGCAGCCCACACTTCAGATTACTCCATGGAGCTCTTTTCACATGCCATGCCTGGGTTATCCAGTCAAATCCTGAATTTCCCAGTCCAAGATGAATCTGACATGGAGTGCACTGATGCACAGCCATTGCTAGAAGATTCTGCTGGTACATTGACCCATATTACTACATTGTCCTCACAGTCTACTGAGCCAGAATCTGACCCTGATGAAACTCAGGTGCCCCTTCCCGCATACTATACCACCTTACACGGTGACACAGAGGAAGGTGCAGATGAAAATGAAGAGGAGGTGATGGATGACCCAGTTGTTGACCCGGATTGGCATCCATTGGGGGAAGAGGGTGCCGCTGGCAATAGCTCAGATGAGGAGAAGGATCCGCAGCAGGCATCTACATCGCAGCAGCGGTTATCTGGAAGGCCTGTAGCTGTCCAAAAACGTGGAACAAAAACCAAAAGAGGTGCAGGTCAGCTTGGCCACACGGTCAAATTAGCACAGCGTGCAAGCCCTGAAAAGTTATACCATAGTAGGAAGAGTGCAGTGTGGCACTTCTTTGTCCAAAATCCTACTGATGAGGCAAAGGTTATCTGTAAGAAGTTCGGAAGGACCTTTAGCCGAGGGAAAAATATCAGAAATTTGAATACCAGTTGCATGCTTAGACATTTAACGACCATGCACTTGCAAGCGTGGATGGACTATAAAACCTCAGGTACCACATGTGCACCTGCTCCGACTGAAGGTAGCCAGCAACGCTCCATCGCTTCCTCCACTGTAAGACCACCAAAACCGGTAAGCACAACACCAGCAATAAATATTGAGGTGTCGTCGCAAGGCCAAAGCAGTCAGGGAATCACAATGGTTTTGCAACGAAACACTGAATCTAGGCCATCACCAACAACACCATCACCAACCCCCTCTCAGTCCGTCCGGTCCACCTCTAGTTCCCCCATATGCAGCTCTCAAGTCCAGCTCAACCTAGCAGACACTCTGAGTAGGACAAGAAAGTACTCATCCTCTCATCCGCGTACACTGGCTTTGAACGCCTACATTGCCAAACTAATCTCATTAGAGATGATGCCATTCCGTTTGGTTGAAAGCGAAGCTTTCCGAGAGCTCATGGCCTACGCTGTCCCACGCTATGACCTACCCAGTCGGCACTTCTTTTCTCGAAAAGCCATCCCTGCCCTCCACCTGCATGTGAAAGACCGCATTGTCCATGCACTCAAACAATCAGTCAATGGAAAGGTGCACCTCACAACAGATGCATGGTCCAGTAGGCATGGCCAGGGCCGTTACGTGTCCATCACTGCGCACTGGGTTAATGTGGTGGATGCAGGCTCCACAGGGGACTGCGGCGGTGGAACAGTGCTGCCTAACCCACGGTATAGGAAACAGTTGGCTGTAGGTGTTCGACCCTCCTCCTCCAGAAGCGAAAGCTCGTCGACAGAGTGCAGTCATACGAGCACTCCATCCGCATCTGCCAGTGTTGCACATGAAGTGTCCCACTATCGAACAGTTAGTGGTAAGCGGCAGCAGGCTGTTTTAAAGATGATGTCTTTGGGCGACAACAGACACACCGCGGAGGTACTGGCCAACTACTTGCAGCGACAAACTGAGTCATGGCTGGGCAGTCTACATCTTGAGCCAGTCAGTGATAATGGCCGGAATTTTGTGGCAACCATAGCCCTTGCAAAACCCACACACATACCTTGCCTGGCTCACACTTTGAACCTGGTGGTGCAGTGCTTCCTAAATAATTATCCGGCGTTAACAGCCCTGCGCCAAAAGGTGCGAAGACTGTGCTCGCACATCTGTCGCTTGCCTGTACACTCCAGTCGTATGCAGAAGCTGCAGTGATTGCTCCACATCCCCAAGCACTGCCTAATAATAGACGTTGCAACAAGGTGGAACTCCACCCTGCACATGGTTGAGAGGCTGTGCGAACAGAGGCAGGGTGTAATGCATTTGTGGGAGGATACATGGGCAGGCAGTGTGAGGGCAGACATGGAGTTGTCAGGTGTGCAGTGGTCAAAGCTGAAAGACCTCTGTAAAGTCCTTCAGTGTTTTGAGAAATGCACAGGGCTGGTAAGTGCAGACGACGCCATCATAAGCATGAGCATCCCACTTATGCGTCTGCTCATGCAAAGTTTGACACACATTAAGGATCAGGCGTCTGCAGCGGAGGAGGAACAGGAGGAGGAGGGAAGCCTTGATGACAGTCAGCCATTGTCTGGTCAGGGAACTGTCGTGGACGAGGTGGAGGAAGAAGAGGAAGAGGAGGAGGAGGGGGATGATTATTTTGGGGAGATGCTTCTCTGGGGGCAAGAGAAAATGTTGGCGTGGCAAGGTCAGGTACAGGGTTTGTGCGTGACAGAAGGGATGTGGATTTGCCAGAAAATGCTCCTCCACCCACCACTGCAAGTGCATCATTGACACCTGGAACATTGGCCCACATGTGTGATTATGCCTTGCGGATCCTAAAGAGGGACCCCCGCATTGCCAAAATGATGAAGGATGACGACTACTGGTTGGCCAGCATCCTCAATCCATGCTATAAAGGCAAATTACACAACATCATGCCACAGGAGAGCCTAGAGATAATATTGGCTAACAAACAAGCAACTCTGGTGAACCGTTTGTTTGAGGCATTCCCAGCACACAGCAGCGGTGCTGGTTCTCCCACGAGCCGAAGTGTGCAAAATGGAAGAGGTGTTCGTAGTGCACACAGCCAAAGTGGCGTTGGAGACAGGGGTTTCATGACCATGTTGTGGACTGATTTCTCAAGTACCGCTCACACGACTGGTAATACTGCAAGTGACAGGAGACAGCAGTTGTCAACTATGGTTACAAACTACTTCTCCTCCCATATCGAGGTTCTCCCTTACAGGTCATTCCCCTTTGACTATTGGGCCTGTAAACAGGACATCTGGCCTGAATTGGCACAATATGCCTTGCAGGAGCTCGCTTGCCCTGCTGCTAGTGTGCTATCTGAAAGAGTCTTCAGTGCTGCTGGATCAATCCTGACAGAAAAAAGGACCCGTCTGTTGACCCAAAATGTTGATGATCTAACCTTCATTAAAATGAACCATGCATGGGTTTCAAAGGATTTTGTCCCACCTTCCCCTGATGACACATAGGTTGCCAGAAATTTGGCTCGCTTTTGTCCTCCTCTTCCTCGGACTTGTCAAATTCCTCCATTTGCAGCTGCTGAATGTACAGCCTACACATCAACATATGCCATTTTTTAAACCTCCCTAACTGGGCTGCCCCCCCAAGCGCTGGGGTCACCACCTTGCGGACCCGGGCAAGTGCCGTTGCTCTGAACAGGTGGGTGGGCCCACTCTTGGCCGACGGCACTGGCACAGGGCCCCTCATAGTACAATACAGTGTCTCTGACGGTGAGGGGGCGCACTCGCCAACAGACACACCGGCGTACTATGAGGGGCCCTATGCCAGTACCATCGCCCACGAGTGGGCACCCCCTGCTTGCTCATGGCCACAGCACTTGCAAGTTGCAATACTTATCTCTCCCTGCTTCACCGCTGTGTAGTCTGGGCAGTTAAATCCTTCACAAGGATGGGCACTACAAATTTTGTGAACTGATCGATGATGGTTAAGATGTAGCTATGGCCTGTCCTGCTGGCCTCTACCTTCAGATGATCAATGGCTACCATTTGTAATGGACGTCAACTCACAATCGGATGCAGTGGTGCTTTATGATCAGCTTTGACAGTTTTCCCAGTCACAGACGTGTGACATTCCTGCCACCATTTTTCAAAGTCTTTTCTCATGCAATCCAAAAGAATCGCCTACGGCCTGTGGCTTCTGTCTTTTGCACTCCAAAGTGACCAGACACATCATGATAGGCAGTGAGGACCATGTCTACATCTCTCCCTGTGATTAAAATTTGATGGAGACGAGAAACGGTGATGGGATCCACGCTACTGCGATACAGCAATCCTTCCTTCACAAATAACCGTTTTCGCTGTCTTCACAGACAAAGTAATTGAGGGTCAGAATCGCCTCTGCGAAATCTACCGGGAGCTTTTCCCATGATCAGTAATTCCCACATACAGCTTCTATGTTGTTATACAGTACCTTTGTTCGACATTTAGTATTACGGTCAAATCCATACTGAGTGAGCGTCTGAGGATGACTACGGGGGAGCATTCCAAATGGGGGACATCAGACACTGGAGCAGCATTTACAGGGCCCATTATACACTGGAGCATTAGAAATGAGGCCCATTATATATGGAGCATAATTTGGGCCCATAACACACTGGAGCATCGTCCATGGGGACCAACATATACTGGAGCATTCCAAATGGGGGACATCAGACACTGGAGCAGCATTGACGGGGCCCATTATACACTGGAGCATTAGAAATGGGGCCCATTATATATGGAGCATTATTTGGCCCCATAAGACAGTGGAGCATCATCCATGGGGACCAACATATACTGGAGCATTATGTGGAGCTCATCATATACTGTATGGAACATTATATGGGACCAATTATTCTGTATGGAGAAATATAGGGGGCTCATTATTCTGTATGGCGCACTAGGTGGTGGCCATAATACTGTATGGAGTAATATACTGTCCGTTTTTTGAGCTATTGCAGAATTTAAACTAGATATCAGCCATGTCATTTAAGCAGTGAAGTATTTTGCATTGTACTATACCTATATTTCTGTGCCGTATCGGAACATTATGAATTGTGGTATGTGTTAAAAGGGCGCACTGACACTCTTTGGCCCAGGGCACACGAAAACCTGCGGCCAGCCCTACCCCCCCACAACTTGAGGCAAATAACCCCAAGTTTTCAATGCGTAACTATTATCATAAAGTAAACTAAGGTTGCCAAGCTTAAGTAATACGAATTGATGTTGTTGGCATTGAAATGGGCACTGTAGGTGTGTTTACTGTCCTCCACTCATGAAACCCGACTCTACCCGAAAAAAGGAAAAGTCGCTCATCTCTGTACTGGATAACAAGATAGCAAGTATATATATTATAGGGTACAATTTAAATCTCTATATAGATATTTCAGTATGTATGGAAAAATGTTAATCTCCGTGTATTTTTTTACAGAATCACACACATATAGCATGTATTTGTCCGTGATACCAGCCGGTACATGGTAGTGTGTGAGGAGCATACACCTCTATACGGTGTGTGAAAAAATTTACGCTCACTATCTACAGTGCAGAAAAAAAGGAATACAAGGAATTTTGATTTTAAAAAAGCAGTCTGCACAGCAGTGCGCAAACAGCAATGCAGCCATCAGGGAGCCTTATAAGGCAGCCTAATAACCAACAGAGCTGCTGCACAAAACAGTGTGAAAAAATGAACGATTGGTAACTGTGCAGAGAAAAGGAATAAAAATATTTTTGCTTTTAAAAAAGCACTCTGCACAGCAGTGTGCAAACAGCAATGCAGCTATCAGGGAGCCTTATAAGGCAGCCTATTAACCAACAGGGCTGCTGCACATATCCTCCCCTGTCACTGCACACTATACTGATGTGTTGTACAGTGACATTCGCTATCAGCACGAGCAATTTTTTTTTTCCCTGCCTAAACACTCTCCCTATTGAGAACGAGCAGCAGCAACCTCTCCCTATGCTAAGATCGGCAGAAGTAAGATGGCGGTCGGCGGTCACGGCCTTTTATAGGCACTGTGACGCCACACAAAGCCAGCCAATCACTTGAATGCCCTTCTCTAACATGGTGGGTGCCGCTGCCTATGTCATCGCATTGCCCACAGTGTGCGTCCTTGATGATTGGAGGAGAAAAGGCGCCGGAAGCATTGTGGGTAACGCGACTTTGGCGCTCAAGTCGGCGACCTCATGGCCGACCTCACGCTATGGTCGGGTTTCGATCGGCGAAACCCGACTTTAGCAAAAATCGGCGGATTCTGAATTTAGCCGACCTGTTTCGCTCAAATCTAATCCAGTGCCTTTTTTTCAACATTTTGTATTATGGTCAAATCCAGACGAAGTGAGCGTCTGAGGGTGACTCCGGAAATATATACCGAGATTTCACATTTGCCCAACACTGTATACAGCTCTACGCTTCTGATACAGTACCCTTTTTTGCCATTTTGATTCTGGTGTAATCCATAATGAGCCTGTGAACATCTGTCTGTTACTCCGGAAATATAGTTGGAGATTTAAGATTACACCAACACTGTATACAGCTGTACACTTGTGATACTGTCATGGTCACTGTGTGTCTGGGCGCAGGTGTTACCGCAAGGCGAACCCATAACACACGTGACCCTGGATACAGCGCCTCCAGTGGGGCGAATTTAAATAATAATACGTGCAGGTGGATACGCCGCCTCCACCTGGCGAATTTAGGTATTACACGTTAATAAACATTCTGGAAACCCCGCCTCCAGTATGGCGAATTTAAATAATAAGGGGGACCTGGGAAACATTAACAATGGTGGGCCCTGCTATAGGGAAAAGGGAATTGGAGACCTCCTGAGCTCCCCTGAGCCAGTGTCCCTGCTCTCCTAACATTCCCTATGCCGGTTTCGCACCGGGCGCCGCACGCGTACCTTAACGCCCTTGCTCACCCTGACCCTAAACCCTCACTAGGGAATGGGTCGGTGCGGAGACTAATCCCACCACTGCACTAATAACACACATGAGGAAAGAGACAATACAGGGGAAACACCACTTAGCTTTGCTCTGTTGCGTGTGCTCCTAGCAACAGAGCCCTCCACCTGAGTGCATCTTCTCCTCCACCCGGACCCATCACCATAACAGGATCCTTCACCTTAGTGCAACCTTGGAGCAGAGTCCAACACCAGTTGCAGCTGCTTAGAACCAGAGTCCCAAGGATGAGTTCAGCTGCTGACACGAAGTCGAGCATGCTTGAGTCCAGCTCAGCGGCCAAGTCCCACATGGTGAGTGCCACTCTCCATAGTCGCCACTCCACCAGCCCATGCAGACACTTCCCGCTGACACCATCACTGCGACTCCACCACGCCATGCCAGCCCTTCGTCCAGACACCATAGCTGAAACACATCCCCCCTGGCTAAGCTGTGCAGGACTCCTCACCAGCTCCATCCTTCCTCCAGGCTCTCCAAAAACAGAGTGAACACAAACTCACAATATCACAGGCAGTGATTGCACACCTCTAGCACACCTTTATAGGGTGTAACACCTGATCCCTAATTAAGTGCACAAAAACCTAAAGTGCAATACTGCTAACCACCACCGGGGACAGTCAAGACACCTTGCAACTTTCCAAAGTAAAAAAAGTTCACCCAGTGCAATTTAATACCGCCAGATCCAACACTGGATCATGACAGTACCCCCTCCTTAATGAGGGGCCTCTGGACCCTCAAGACCACCCCTCATTAGGGAAACACCTACAGCGGGGACGTCCAGACCCTGAGTTCACCCCACCATTACCTGACACTTCAGGTTTATGACAAACGCACCGCTGGTATTGGCAATAAAGTTCATTTTGGAGGCACCACTCATCTCCACAGCGCCGACCTGGGGAACGAGATTATGTATGTGTATGTATGCTAAGAGCTGATCAGACTCCACAACACATTTCCAAGATGTTTTTTGGTGGGACCCATACATGCTCGTTCACACTCAGGTCCGGACCTGAACGTTTATTGCACACATACATTTGTCATTTTTTGGTGAACTCACTCTGGACTTGACAACAGAGGCGTCCCCCTGTGTCACCACACTCACACCCCCACTATTCACCAAGGGACACCACCCTCCAACCCTTTCACCATGAGGACTGCGCCTCCTAGTGTTGGTTAATGGCGAGGGTTGAGATTTGTCCCTACTCCCCCGCAGCACACCTGCTGCACACACCAGGAGGAGAAGGGGACGCATATGGAGGAAATATACACTCACTGGCCGCCTCCACACGGCCAGGAGGGGGCGGCATTGAAGATTTGGCATGAGCCCCGCGGACTATACACCAATCTGCTCCCTACAGGGACGTACCCCTTCACCTCGGGGAATACCAGGCAGCTCCGTGGGGCACCATTCCTCCCACCTGCCTGGGTGCGTCCCCTGTATGAACAAGTCCCACTCCCCAGCAGCGACTACACACCTAGTCTGCTCACCACAGGGATGTACCCCTTCACCTCGGGGAATACCAGGCAGCTCCGTGGGGCACCATTCCTCCCACCTGCCTGGGTACCTCCCCGTGCGAGAGCAAGTCCCGCTCCCCAGCAGCGACTCTAGGGGCTTTTGCCACACCGCAGCCGCCATTTTTTTTTTTTTTTTTTCTCTCTCTGGTTATCTGAGCAGAGGCCCCAGACCGTGATAACTGCTGCTGCAGCGGCTCTAAACACCTTGCCGCTCCCCACTCACATCAGTGAGGCCCGGCAGCAATTACTCAGCGGTCTCCACATGGCCAAAGCTCACCAGAAAAAAAAACTGTATGGCCTGTGATAATGTCATGGTCACTGTGTGTCTGGGCGCAGGTGTTACCGCAAGGCGAACCCATAACACACGTGACCCTGGATACAGCGCCTCCAGTGGGGCGAATTTAAATAATAATACGTGCAGGTGGATACGCCGCCTCCACCTGGCGAATTTAGGTATTACACGTTAATAAACATTCTGGAAACCCCGCCTCCAGTATGGCGAATTTAAATAATAAGGGGGACCTGGGAAACATTAACAATGGTGGGCCCTGCTATAGGGAAAAGGGAATTGGAGACCTCCTGAGCTCCCCTGAGCCAGTGTCCCTGCACTCCTAACATTCCCTATGCCGGTTTCGCACCGGGCGCCGCACGCGTACCTTAACGCCCTTGCTCACCCTGACCCTAAACCCTCACTAGGGAATGGGTCGGTGCGGAGACTAATCCCACCACTGCACTAATAACACACATGAGGAAAGAGACAATACAGGGGAAACACCACTTAGCTTTGCTCTGTTGCGTGCGCTCCTAGCAACAGAGCCCTCCACCTGAGTGCATCTTCTCCTCCACCCGGACCCATCACCATAACAGGATCCTTCACCTTAGTGCAACCTTGGAGCAGAGTCCAACACCAGTTGCAGCTGCTTAGAACCAGAGTCCCAAGGATGAGTTCAGCTGCTGACACGAAGTCGAGCATGCTTGAGTCCAGCTCAGCGGCCAAGTCCCACATGGTGAGTGCCACTCTCCATAGTCGCCACTCCACCAGCCCATGCAGACACTTCCCGCTGACACCATCACTGCGACTCCACCACGCCATGCCAGCCCTTCGTCAAGACACCATAGCTGAAACACATCCCCCCTGGCTAAGCTGCGCAGGACTCCTCACCAGCTCCATCCTTCCTCCAGGCTCTCCAAAAACAGAGTGAACACAAACTCACAATATCACAGGCAGTGATTGCACACCTCTAGCACACCTTTATAGGGTGTAACACCTGATCCCTAATTAAGTGCACAAAAACCTAAAGTGCAATATTGCTAACCACCACCGGGGACAGTCAAGACACCTTGGAACTTTCCAAAGTAAAAAAAGTTCACCCAGTGCAATTTAATACCGCCAGATCCAACACTGGATCATGACAGATACATTACCCATTTACTGTTTTTTATATTCTTGTCTAATCCATACTGGGACTGAGAGTGTTTGTGTCTGCCTCCTGAAATATATACGGAGATTCAGTATGTTTAAACTATACTATATATACCTTGTATCTGGAGATACTGTACCCTTTTTCAACTTTTTATATTATTGTGTAATCCATACTAAGCCTGTGAGCGCCTGTGTATGACTCATGAAATATATACGGAGAGTTACAATTATCCCTAAACTGTATAGAGCTGTACGCTTCTGATACAGTGCCATATATCTGCTGGTATTTGAGTACATTTTCAGAAAAATTAGTAAGTATGGTGGAAGAGGCCACGGACGTGGGCGTGGGGGGCCAGCTGGTACTGATGGTGGTGGTGGTGCATATGCTGGTAGTGCCAAAAGCACAATAGCAGCTTAGGCAGGAGGTGTTGAGCCTGCGTCATGGTCTGGCTCCGAAAGGCCTGTAAGGCTCCCTTTTCTGGGAGTAGGTAAACCGCTTTTAAAACCGGAGCATCAGGAACTGGTTTTGCCTTACATTGCTGAAACAGCCTCCAGCTCTATCGCCTCCTCTTCTGAAGTTTCAAAAAATACAAGCACTGAGTCGTCAGTGCAAGCTTCTGGTCAGGAGCAACCCCTTTCCTTGGGTCCTTCACCCACACCAAAAGTGAAGGATGCGGCAGCCCACACTTCAGATTACTCCATGGAGCTCTTTTCACATTCCATGCCTGGGTTCATTCTAAATGGGGCACATTATATATGGAGCATTATTTGGGCCCATCATACACTGGAGCATCATCCATGAGGCCCATCATATACTGGAGTCCTTCTGTCCTCCTACTGAGCATGCTTATGGGACGATCTCCCATTGGAGATCGGGAGTCATGTGCTCAGGTCCCGCTCCAGATCTCATTGGTCCATCTCAGAGATCTGGATGCTTGCGGAAGGTCCTGGCTGCTATAAAAGGCGCGCATGGCTGTTCCGCCATGCGATAGTATAGACTTACTTGCTGCTGTGTGTATGAGGACGTATGTATGATTCTGGTGAATGACTCATTACAAACCCCTTCCCTCTGATATTACGTATGTGGTTAGGGACTGAGTTAGAATCAGCACCAGCGCTCCTTTGCTGCAACATCCACAGCTGCTAGCGTCCGACACTGCGCTTGTGCCTTAGCCTTGTCGTTTAGCAGCAGTGCCCACGCCGCACTGCAGTAGCAGCCCCTTTGCGTCCGCAGTTGCGACGCTCTGCACATGGTAGGTCTAGACGGACGTAGTGCCACCGTCTTGGGCTACTCCTGTGACCTGATACCGTGTGTGCGTTTTTACTGAGTACTGTGACCTCAATAGGCTCAGTCTTTTATGTTTGTACTTATTTGGCATCTCTGTGAATTAACTGAGATTGATCTGCGCACCTGGGTGGTTTAACCCTGTGCGCATTTCCGCCATATTGCTCGTGCCACCACTTAGGTGCGGTTATATCACCTACTGCACGGTCGACCCCGTGCGGCAAACGCACTTTATTATTATTTTTATTTAGTGCGCTCCGCCGTTCCTAACAATATGGGACCAATTATTCTGTATGGAGAAATATAGGAGGCTCATTATTCTGTATGGTGCACCATGTGGTGGCCATAATACTGTATGGAGTTATATACTGTCCCTTTTTTGAGCTATTGTAGAATTTAAACTACATATCAGTCATGTCATGTAAGAAGTGAAGTATTTTTCATTGTACTATACCTATATTTCTGTGCTGTATCGGAGCATCATGAATTGTGGTATGTGTTAAAGGGGCCCACTGACACTCTTTCACCCGGGGCACACGAAAACCTGGAGCCAGCCCTACCCCCCCACAACTTTAGCCAAATAACCCCCAGTTTTCAATGCATAACTATTATTATAAAGTAAATTAAGGTTGACAAGCTTAAGTAATAAGAATTGATGTTGTTGGCATTGAAATGGGCACTGTAGGTGTGTTTACTGTCCTCCACTCCCTGCCGACTTTGCTTCCTCATTGACTTGCATTGGGTTTCGTGTTTCAGTCAGACCCCCGACTGCGTACCCAATGTTAAAAATAGGTACGCAGGGAAACGCTGGACGCATGCGGCAGAAGGTGGAGCATGGGCGGAGCTTCACAGAGGAAGAAAGGAGGAAGTAGGCTGCCATCCGCAGCCCTCCTGAACGCTAGTGTGAAAAAACCTTAGCCAGGCTATGGTGGTCAACATCTTTGGCAACAAGCTGTACATAATGTAAGGTAAAAGCTCTCATACTCGGAGAATGACAAAAGATAGCAAAAGCAAGTCAATTTCAAAGTTACATAATTTCATGCTTTCTAATTACCTATACAATTTTTTTAATAATGGAATCTCCCTTTACATGAAACGATGAACTGTTGGGGAAAAAATAAATATTTTAAGATACATCACGCAAACCTGTCACAAATGATACTATATGAAGTGACACTACTGAAAAAATATCATACCTTAACCTTTCTTCTTCTTTCTTCCTGAGGCTGAAATCTCGCTGGACAACCTGAAGGACATGTTCAGCTTCATCTTCAGTTAGACCAGAAAGATCGAGTTTCCTCCCCATGTTTTTCTTAAACCTGAAAGCAATTAAAAGGAATCTGTACATCATATAGTACTGCAATCATCTCCCTACCTGGTGAAACACAAACTGTTTCTGCTAATTATAGAGATCATGCATATTTTATTTGAGATAGATGCACAATAAAATCCATTAGCTTCTGCAAAAAATATTTTAACTGCCAGTGTCTATGTGTTTCTGAAAGACAAAAAACATAATTTGCATTTGCTTTATATGGTGGTCTCAACACTGAGTGGGTACATACAAAGTATATATAAATGTGTTGACTCATTAAAGGGACACTAATCCATGAAAAATCTTATTGATATTTATACTTGTGATAAAGGTTTGTCACCTACTTTACACCTTATACTCCATGGACTCAAGTATGTTTAAGAAAAAAATCCTATAGTGACCTCCTGATCTGGTGCCACTCCTTCACATTCACTACTGTGTACCTCTTAGGATTGCTGACATGAACCCCTGGGGTTTAAGGCGTGAGGTCCAACTAATGACCACTGTAGCCAATCAGCAGTCACTGATCGGCTGCAGCCTTTAAATCCTGTTGAAGGCTAAAGGCACCCTGAATTTAACGTAAAATAGATAACTTTGTCCAGCATGGAAAGTTGTGAAACGTTGCAAATCACTTTGCTAGGTGATTTGTGTTCATTCCTGTAAAAACAATGTACATGTAGGAGGTCTCCAAACCCCCGCTTTTTCTCAGTCTGTCCACCCACCTTCAACTGCATTGGTATCAGAACATATTAGCTTGGAGTACTCGTGCCGTCAATTAAAGCATCAGCACCTGTGACCATTGAGTACAATTTCCTTTAGTAGGCTTCATAGACCCTACCAGTTCCCTGTACACTATACTGTAAAGGAAGCATTGGCATACAGTATATTAGGTGTAACTATATACAGTATACCTATATAGCGTACATATAATGCCTATATGCTATATAAATATACAGTGCCTTGAAAAAGTATTCATACACCATGAACTTTTCCATACTTTTTGAAGTCACACCCACAAACTTAACTGCTTTTTATTTGGATTTTATGTGATATCAATACAAAGCAGAACATGTTTGTGAAGTATAAAGGAAATTATACATAGTTTTCTAAAAATATAAAACTGAAAATTGTGACATGCATTTGAATTCAGCCCCCTGTAGTCTGATACCGCTAAATAATATCCTGAGTGACCAATTACCTCCAGAAGTCACATAAATAGTACATTGAGTCCACCTGTGTGTAATTTATTCTCAGTATAACTACAGCTGTTCTATTAAGGCCTCAGAGATTTCTTTGTGAACATTAGGGATCAAACAGCATCATGAAAACCAAGGAGCACTCCAGACAGTTCTGGAATAAAGTTGTGGAAAAGAGTAAACAGGGTTAGGTTATAAAAAAAATAGCCCAAGCTCTGAACATCTTCATGGAGCACTCTTCAATTCATCATCCAAAATTGGAAGGAGTATGGCACAACTACAAATCTACCAACAAATGGCCGTCCACCTAAACCGACATCCCAAGCAAGCTCAGACTAAGCACTTGAGAATAATTAACTCCTCCCCCTCTTAATTATGCCCATAGTCCACAGGAAAAAAGGGTGTCAGGAATTCTAACAGTAATTATAGGGCACAAAACTACACAAAACAAAACACTGCTAAAGGAAACACTCAAACAGTCCACAGACTCACACTCAGCAGCAACATCTACTGTTTTTTTAACTTCACTTGTCCCCAAGCATCTTACTGGTCAAGCCTCATAATGAACAATGGTTATATTATATTCAGGTGCAAAGAGGGAATCTTCTGTACTACAAATAAAGCCTAGATTCACTAGCTTCTGCCTCTGGATCAACAAGAGTCTGCTCTTCACAGGTTGAGGTTGTAAAAAGCATATTTTTTACTGATGCTGATTTTTAGTGATCAGCCAGACTTCGAACAAGTCAATAGATATATTGGTTGACATACAGTGTTCTATATCAGTGTCAAGAGTCTCAGAAAAAAATAAATATAACACATCAATTCCTTTGAGATTCCGTCCATGGTTCTCTAAAACAATAAGAAATGCACAGTAGCAAACTACATCAATCTTTTTCAATGATAGAAATGTAAAAGTCAAGGCTAAAAGGAAATATTGTACTGCCTGTGTTCAGTTCATTCAGACAATACTGGCATAAAAGATGACTTTTAGTTTGCACACAAGTATTTGCCAGTTATAAGATCATTAGCTATGTCTTTTGTTTTTATATCAGTTCACTAAAAAACATTAAATTATCCATATATTGTGGGATGTCACATCTTACAAGCTTTCATGTTCTATATTTCAAAGATTAGTTCACCTAAGTTAGGGAAGAGTAGAAACAATTACAAATGGCCCTTTAGTCCACTTTCAGAGTAGATCTATGTATTTGGAAATGATTATATTAGGAATTCACAATATAGCTGCATTATGGATAATATTGGAATAGTATGTCATAAACATAATACTGATGGGACACAATTCTTTTTAAATTAGTAACAGGTCAATTTCTTTTGTGGATTTTATCCATTCATTAAATCTGACTCAATAATTCTTAAATTCGCAACCCGATAGAAATCGTGGATACACTCGCTAAATATTACCATAACTTATATAATTTAAAACCATGCAAGAGATTCATAATGTCAATAAAACAACTAAATGGAATTCAGCACCAGGCCTAGACGGTCTGTCCAATGAATACTATTGACAATTCTCACCTAAGTTTGGTTCTTACTTACTTAGGACCTTTAATAAATGGCAATCCTCAGAATCTATTGGTGCATCAAGTTTGGAAACTACGACTACAACGCTTCCAAAATTTGGTAAACCCCCAGTCTCTCAAGGTAATTTTAGACCCATTTGTCTTTTAAACTGTGATGTTGAAATATTCTCAAAACGTCTTGCCTCTAGGATACACAAAAATTTTGCTGGTTTTAATTGCCCCCCGATCAAGTAGGTTTTGTGGCAGGATGCCAGGCTAAAAGACAGCATAAAAAGGTTGTTTTATTTAATAAAGATAGCTGAACTGTCTAGAAAACCCAGTGAACTCTTGTCCTTGGACACAGAAAAAGAGTTTGACAGAGTGCACTGGGGGTACTAGGAGAGGGTTTTATCCAAATATGGTTTTGTGGGACCTATAAAATTTGCAATCATGCCCTTATAGTCTAATCCTAACGCATCAGTGTTGGCCTCTGGTTTCAGTCCTGTAATTTTTCAATTACCAATGGTACCCGCCAGGGGTGTCCACTTGCACCAATCATTTTTGGTTATGCTCTGGTGGAGTCCATATATTCAAATAGTGAGATTTTTGGCATAAGAATAAGAGATCTTGGCCATGTCATTGCATTGTGTACAGATTAAGTAATTATAGTTTGTACAGATGTTGATAAATCTTTATATGCTGTAATGGACTCCTGAACCAGATTTGGTAATGTATCATACTATAAGCTTAATGCATCCAAATCTCTGATTTTATTATACTGGTTTCTCCCCGAACTAAAAATAGTTTAGAAAGTACACACCCTATAAATGGGCTTTTTTTTTTTTTTTTTACAAAAAAATAGACATTTTGTTTAAATCTTTAAATTCTGACTTGGAGAGATTTAATATTTTCCCTTTATCCTGGATGATCAGAATCTAATCCTTTAAGAAGATACTTCTCCCCCAAATAATATACCTCTTTAGATGTATTCCTTTAAAAAAAACAAATAAGACCATTGTTAAACTCCAATTTCTGGTTGGAAAATGTATATGTGCTAAACGAAAACCCAGAGTAGCTTACAAAACCTTGTTTTACCCATGTGCGTTGGGTGGTCTTCGGACTCCTACTATGTTGGCATATCAAAAGGCAGCAGTCTTGTAAGCCTCCAAAGACTTGTGGATGTCTAATAATGTCCATAGGTGGATGTAAATTGAATCCATTTTAGCACTCCGTGGTTCAACTAGGAATACCCGGGAGGTAGAATTCATTAAACCCACTCAGTTTGAACCTGGCCTCTCAGCCATGTCAGCTACTCTGTTTTTCTGGAGAGACTGGGAAAAGGAAAATTTGGCCTTTTGTCTTTCAGAGATGTCCGTTATAGCCTTAAGGGGGTTTTACACTAAGCGATATCGCTAGCAATATCGCTAAAACGTCACTGGTTTTGTGACGTTATAGCGATATTGCTAGCGATATCGCTGTGTGTGATACTTACCAGCGACCGGCTCCCCCGCTGCTCATCGCTGATCACGCGAGAATGCCCGGCTCCATTTCTCGTCGTCTGCTTCCTGCTGAGACTTCCTGCTGTGACGACGAGCGACGCTGGACGCGGGCGGGAGGACGCAGGATCGCTGTGTGTGAATGGTAAGTATCGTGCGCTGCGTCGCTGCTGCATCGCTGTGAGATCTTTCTGTATGAAAGCTCACTAGCAATCATTTAGCGATGCACCAGCGATCCTGGCTGGGTCGGATCGCTGGTTGGATCGCTGGTGCATCGCTAAATGTAAAAGGGCCTTTAGAACCTCATACTCCCTATCTTAATCTTGTTGTTTGGGAAGCTAGTGCGATTATATCTCTAGCTGATTTATTTCAGAAATATATACTCCTACCATTGATAAACTTATCAAAAAGTTCTCCTTGAATCATAACTGCTTTTATCAATTCTTCAAAATTAGGCACTTCCTTAACTTCTGTCCTCTTCCAAGAAAAAGCACCCATTCCCTATGCATTGCAGTGGTGTTTCCGTAAAGATAATATAACTACTAAAGGTCTCTCGCTTATATATAAAATACTAACTTCTCCACCTGAAGACATAAAATTCCCTTACATGGCTAAGTAGGAACACATCTATCTCCCCCACATTACAACAGTGGCAAAATGCTTCAAAATGAACTCAGAAGACCTCTTCTTGTATTAACCACATAGAACAGCTTAGAAAAAAATCAATTTAAGATGGCAACTCTCTCCATCTAGATTAGCTCATTGTGTCCCTAATTATTCTCCAATTTGTTGGAAGGGCTGAGACCATAAATGTTCACTTTGTCATGTTTAGTGGTCTTGTCTCAAGGTTAATGCCTTTTGAGTATTGGTGAGAGAAACAGCCGCACTCAAAATAAGTCTTGTTTGGTCTTGCAGATAGTGCTAGAGTTTATTCAAAATTCACCACAGGGTAATACAAATAGAGTGATAGTAAGGTATGAGGTTAATGAGGTACGAGGTAACCAGGGCTGTGGAGTCGGTAAGCCAAACCTGCGACCCTGACTTCGACTCCTCAATTTCCCTTCCACCGACTCCGACTCCTACATATATTGCTTATATTTAAGTGAAAAATTTATTGTAGTAAAATATGAAGATCAGACATTTAATCATTTTTATGACACAATAATCAAGACATTTAGATAGAACATAATATATATTTATTGGAATACAGCTTTAGAACACAAAAAACTGTAATAAATTGTAAATATGTAATACACTATGTAATATCGATTACATATATATATATATATATATACAGTATATATATATATATATATATATATAAAACACTATGTAATAAACTATGTAAGTGGCAAAAAACAGTTTTCAACAAAAACCATACTAAATAACATTTGTGCAGTCTATGAATTTGTTCTAAGAAATAGAATTGCCTCCGTCAGATCCTCCTTCATAGATGACCTAAAATCTGACCTAATAATTTTAAGGCCAGAGAACAACCTCTCTACACTAACTTGGGTTGGAGGAAAGCCGTAACCACATGGGCAACATCTCTAACAATTTCCAAGTATAAAGGAATTGCCTCATGCACAGTCAGTTTTGATGAACGGTTGAATGTTTCTTTTTCTTTGAGAGCAAGTGAAACATTTTGCTGAAATATGGTCAATCTGCTTGCTATAGGAGACGGAGTGAAATCTTTTTCCTTGCAGCAACGTTTTGCCTGCTCCATATCATCCAAATACTTGTCAAAGTCAAACTCCTCATCTGATGAGGATGAAGATATGGATGAGGATGAAGTCCTCTTGCGTCTGGCAGTCCTCCTGTAGGCCACTCATCCTAACTGCTACCTCAGTCAGAGCTTCTTTTCCTTTAGTAAGCTGTTGATCATCAAGCAATATACGATGACTTGGGTCCACATAAACAGCTGCCATAAAAACTTTATTTTCCAATAGCTGTGTCTCTCTCCGTTTCATTGAAGCAGAAATGCCATCTGCGATAAAATCTCCTCTTTGGGACAGGCAAAATAGCAAGTTCTTCCACTCCCTTATGAAAATGCCAGGAGTTAAATCCTCAGTTTGTAATTTTTTAGTCACGGTAAATAGGTGATTAAGCAATTCCTTCAATTCAGCCACCTGTGTCCATTGACCTTCATTTAGGGTTACCTGAGGGTTCACCATATCTATAAGAAACAGTTTTAGCCAGGATCAAAACTAGGGGGGGGCAGAACCTCATACTGTTCCGCAGAATCTCATACTGCACACCTCAGCTGCTGCAGAACCTTATACTGCACACCCCTACACTTGAAAATAAAGCCTGCAGCTTAAGATGTGGTGAATGCAGTCTATTTATTCCAACTATCAATTGATGTTGATGTGTTCCTGAAGACGAGCAATGCCTGTCCTGGGCGTCTTTTTTCGGCAGCTATGAGGTGTACCTGACTGGTGCTAAAAAAACGGAGTGTTAGTCTGTGTGCTACCCGGCTTTCATTCTTTTTGGTACAGATACGATATGGATAGACAGATATGGATAAATGGATAGATAGAGCAGATTTCTAATCTGCTTTTGCTATTGAAAACATTATCTATGAGCTCAAAAACCTTTCAGGTGATGCGGTTTTTTAAAAAGCTGATCTGCTTTTGCAGCTGAAAAACGTATCCTCAAAAAAGGAGCAAAAACGCTGTGTGTGAATGTAGCCTTAGATCAGGAATAGAACAGCCATTTATAGGACATTTCATAACTTTCCCAAATTCCTATGAAAAAATATTCAGCACATTCTGTATCGAACTACTGTACCCAATTTATTATATATTTTAGGAGTCAGAGTCGGACCATTTTATACCGACTCCGACTCCACGACTCCGACTCCACAGCCCTGGAGGTAACGTTTCAATCCTGTTCCGGGTCTTTATCAAACATCACTTAAATGGGAGGAAAAAAGGATCAAGAGGTTGTATATATAAAGCAGTTGTCCCAGCTGGGGAGTTCTGTAGAGATGGTGCCTGCTATGGTGGTGACTCACCTCATTAACCTCATACCTTATTATCACTCTATTTGTATTACCCTCTGGTGAATTTTGAATAAACTCTAGCACTATCTGCAAGGCCAAACGGGACTTATTTTGAGTGCAGCTGTTTCTCTCTCTTGTCATGATTTCTGGACTGAATCCAGGTTCAGCCAGCACCTGATTTTTCAACGGAGTGCACGTCAGTCATTATTTTATTCTGGGTATTGGTGTTTGGATTAATCTTTACAATTACTGGAATTCATTTCACAACTGATCCGGCGCCGGCAGTATTAAATATTGGGATTGAGGACATTCCTTTGGACCTAAGATGGACAGTTGTACAGATACTTACTTCAGCCAGACAATGCATGGCTGCGAAATGGAAATCTTCCTCCGCCCCTTAGTTTAATGAACTTTGTGGGAAGATAAACATGCATTTTCATCATGAATATGCTCTCTCTTCTAATCTCCAATTTTGAAATAAAATACTCAAGGAATGGTGAGATCGAGCATCCTCATTTCTAGCTACAAATATTATCACCAACTAATAATAATTTATTTTCTTATTCCTTTTTATTTACCCTCCTTTATTATTACTACTATTATTGTTATATTAATAGTTTATACATATGGTTTCTGCCTTTAACATTCGACTACATACCAGTCTTGCTTTATTTTTTTTGCTTTTAGTGTTTTGGTTAATTATGTGTTTTGAAGGGTTACCAGTATAGGTTTAATTAGATTTGGCTTATGTGCTAACCTGCGAGTTGGCCTGGATTTCCCTTTGAATGTAATGTTTCTGTCAGTGTGTTTGCGCTGTTCTTGCTGTTATATTAATATTAAAATAAAATAAAAATTAATGTCAATGTACAACGGATGTTGTGAGCTGGGCCCACACCATACATGGCCAGCGGATTGTAATTTACAGCTGGCTACTAATTCTGTTAGAGGAAATCGGAGCTAGCGCTGACAGAGGCATATAATTATGACTATCTAGTTCAAGGATCCATTTCAATACCAACCATGCCCCGCAATCCAATTGTGGGGTAATAATAGGTTGCCTTGGCAACCAGAAAATAAAGTTAACATTATTTTTTATAACACTCATTTTTCCAATGCGAATATAAAGAAACTAAAAATAAATAAACATATCTATTATCTCCAAGTCCACCAAAGACTAATTTATGAATATAAAAAATGAATTACCCCCTATAGTAAACAATATACCGTAATTAAAAAAAAAATGAAATGCAGAATAGGCAACTTGGATCACACAATCCAAAAGAATTGCAATAAAAGTGATTGAAACACTGTATTTACCTAAAATAAAAAAGTGAAGGTATCAGAAAATGAAGATAAAAACACTTTTTTAAACAAAGTTCTTAATTCAATAGCCCTATAATTATACTGACCTGAAGAATCATGTGGCCAGGTTAATTTTATCGCACACTGAATTCTGTAAGAGCAATCCTCCCATACCCACACCCCCCAAAATTTAGTTTCTTTGACAATACCACCCAACTTTCTAGTTTTTAGTGCAGCATAAGGTAAGTTGAGTGATAACATTTAAAACTATAGGTATGTTGACAGAAATAAAAAAGGTTAAGGTTTTTGTAGAGAGGAGAAAAAAAAACATACTACGATAACACGAACTGACCCATTTTTTTCTGCTAAGTCTCTATAATTTATAATCTTAATTAGTAGCTATAGTTTCTCACTTCAAGGGTATTGAAATACTATAGTTCCCAGAGGGTATTCATTTTTATTGTGTGTCCCATAAGCAACTAAAATAAATAATATTTGAATGAAATATTTTCAAACTATCGTGTTTTACAACAAAATAACATTTCTTCTCTTTGTTTTAGCATTTGCCTAATACCCACAGCAGCGTTATCCTACGCTGATGAAGCCACTGGAGCCAGTTATGGCCTACAATAACATATTCTTCATATTTACGTTTAAGCAAAAATGTCATTAACAGTAACAAATCTTAGCTTAACATTGGACTGAATTTTTATGTTTACTACAATAGATTGCAATGGATGCACAAACAATAGCCAGTATTAAAAAAGTCCACAAATAAGGTCACTTTACTAAATAATATTCAAATTTTAGGTAAATTATATAGTTAAAAATATTACACTATTATGAAGAATACAGTTCATTAAGGCTATAAATAAACTGTCGACAGTTTTTTTATCAATAAAATAAACAATTTTAAAAAAAAATGTATATCTACTTAACAAATATACTAAGCTGTTGACATATGGTAAATAAATTGTTTGAGAGGAGGGAGAGAGAGAGAGAGAGAGAGAGAGATTTTTTTTGTCCAGCACCCAGACAGAATTTGGGGTTAAATCAGTGTCTGGAGGATCCGCCGGCAAAAAAAACGTTGCAAGCTCCGTTTGGAAATCTTTGAGGATGTTAACGTAACGGACAGCAATATTGTGGCGGATCTTCACAAAAACGGATGCAACGGACGGCAACCGTCAAAATCCGCCGATAATGGAAGTCAATGGGGAAAAAAACGGATCCGTAAAAAAAACTTGCGGATCCGTTTTTTTCAAAACCTGGCGGATTTTGACTGATTGTAAAAAACGGAAGTGTGAAAGAGGCCTTAGAAAACTGTTCCATTCCTACAAACAGAAAAACTATGACAGTTTGTTAATGGATTGTCCTAGACTTATAAGCTAAACCCGGACATATGACATGTTCCACGAGAGACTACGGAAGAGTAAGCTCAATGCATTCTACACATGACAAAATCAATTACCGTATGATACACAAGTGCATGTAAACAATGATCAGCAGACAAATTAGTCATTCATACTTGGACTAATTCACCTGTCTGCAGGTAAATATATCTAAGAAATATATCACCAGGGGAATAGGAACTAAACTATAAAATATACAAAAAGAGCAATAAACTAAATAAGCCTGAGGTCTCACAGCAAGTAGGAAATCCAGTAAATGATGTACATTAAGTAATTATCCAGAGCTAATTCCTATGTTTCTAAACAACCAATTTTCTAAATTATTGTCAGGAGACTAGAAAACAGCCAGAACTCACATCTGGGTCTATAAGCAAGATAGCGGAAAATATAAACTGGGTTAAAAGGACGGCAAACACATGATGGCTACCAAGATGTGAATTGCTTTTTTGAATTCTTAGGTCATTAGGACTTTATTGCCCTAATATAATAAGGTGACGTAAGTGAAAAACACATGATTATACTGCTTTATACTAGTGGTAAGGATTACTATACATGATATATATGTATATACGGTATGTCTTACCACTGTCTAACCAGCACATTCTTTACATATAAATATTATTATCTCTAGGTTGGTGCTTTCAGTAAGGATCAAAAAATCAAAGTACAGTATTTATAATCTTTCAACTGATTGAATACCATCTTGTATACTTATAAATATCGCAATATTTTGGACAACTGTCCTCTTTGCAACCAATTAAAGCTAATTTGTCTCATGGAAGACCAGCCTGCTGATTGTTCAAGTAATGAGCTGCACAAAGAACTGTGCAGGAAATATCATTTACTGCAGGTGCCGACAGTAATTTTCATGTTAATTTGTAATATAATTGTCTTGTTTCATATCTGTGCTTAGAGATAAAGGAGGAAACTTCTTAAAGGGAATCTGTCAGCAGATTGTTGTTATGTATTCCGACAGCAGCATAATGTAAGGGCAGAGATTGTGATTCCAGCATTGTATCAGTTAGGTTTTTTGGGTACAGGAGTTGTGAAAGAATTACAGTTTTCTCTGCTCTAGATCTAGCAGAGCTCAGAACGCTGAGCTCTGTATAACCCCACCCACACCACTCATTGGCAGCTTTCTGTGTACAATGCTTACTGACAGTGAGCGGTGTATAAGGGCTGGGAGTGTGGTTGGACTAGAAGACACAAGACACTTAGTCCTGTAGTGATAATATCCTGCTGATAAAACAGCACCTCACATCCTATTAAGTGACACATCTCTGGAATCAAGGTCACTTCCTATACATTATGGTGCTCTCAGATTACATAGCAAAAATCTTTTCACAGATTCCCTTCAAATCTTGTGCAAAAGACAAGTTGAAAAGCTTCACATCACAACGAATAAAGAACAGGGATATACGTCACTTTGTAATGGAGGGTGCTTAGAAAAGATACCACTCTATATCCAATATATAAAGCTCAATGTGGGCGTGTATGTATGTATGTATGTATGTATGTCCGGGATTGGCATCCGCACCGTCGCAGCTACAGCCACAAAATTTGGCACAGTCACACGTCTGGACCCCGAGAGCATCATAGGCTATGTTGTGAGGCAAAATTTTAACCCTGTGCGTTCCAATTCACCAAACAATTTTGCCCCTATCTACATAATGGGGAAAAAGTGTATGTATTGGCATCTGCACCGTCGTAGCTACAGCCACAAAATTTGGCACAGTCACACGTCTGGACCCCAAGAGCGTCATAGGCTATGTTGTGAGGCAAAATTTTAACCCCACGCGTTCCAATTCACCAAACAATTTTGCCCCTATATACATAATGGGGAAAAAGTGAAAGGAGAAGTGTTGGAGACAAATTGACAGCTGTCAGATGTGAACAAGGGGGACTTAAAGAATGAGAGCGATGGCGCCAAAGAGTATATACCGTACAGTTGCTAAGGTGGGGCCCTGACATGGGATACTCACCACACACGGGGATATGAACACACACACAAAATGCGCCACACACTACCACGTGCTTCAACACATACACCACCCTCAGCACACATTTCACCACACATACACCAACCTCACCACATAAAAGTCGAAACACAAAAGTCGCCACTCAAAACTCGCCACGCTGTCCCAGAGCTGTTTAAAAGATGAAAAATGAGCTGTGATTGGTTGCTATCAGCAACAGTTTTCTTTGTAGACAGTTGTGGTAACTGAGGTCTATTATTCTTATAATTTCTATGGTGTTATCGTCCTTCTGTAAAGCTGGAAATAACACAATTTATTACCGTGCCAACACAGACCACCCTCTGACACAGACTGCAGGGGGAGCCAAGTATCACACAGAATAGGATTAGATACACGGCTCAGCAGTCAGTATCACACATGATACCAGGGGAAGAGTCTTGAGGAGATCATTTGCATGTTCCCAGTGCCTTCTGGGATAAGTGAAGAGTCTCCGCGAGCTCAACGATCACTGGGTTTTGGCCGTTGCAGCTGAAAAGAGGAAATCGGAAAACCAGGGGAAGAGTCTTGAGGAGATCATTTGCATGTTCCCAGTGCCTTCTGGGATAAGTGAAGAGTCTCCGCGAGCTCAACGATCACTGGGTTTTGGCCGTTGCAGCTGAAAAGAGGAAATCGGAAAACCAGGGGAAGAGTCTTGAGGAGATCATTTGCATGTTCCCAGTGCCTTCTGGGATAAGTGAAGAGTCTCCGCGAGCTCAACGATCACTGGGTTTTGGCCGTTGCAGCTGAAAAGAGGAAATCGGAAAACCAGGGGAAGAGTCTTGAGGAGATCATTTGCATATTCCCAGTGCCTTCTGGGATAAGTGAAGAGTCTCCGCGAGCTCAACGATCACTGGGTTTTGGCCGTTGCAGCTGAAAAGAGGAAATCGGAAAACCAGGGGAAGAGTCTTGAGGAGATCATTTGCATATTCCCAGTGCCTTCTGGGATAAGTGAAGAGTCTCCGCGAGCTCAACGATCACTGGGTTTTGGCCGTTGCAGCTGAAAAGAGGAAATCGGAAAACCAGGGGAAGAGTCTTGAGGAGATCATTTGCATATTCCCAGTGCCTTCTGGGATAAGTGAAGAGTCTCCGTGAGCTCAACGATCACTGGGTTTTGGCCGTTGCAGCTGAAAAGAGGAAATCGGAAAACCAGGGGAAGAGTCTTGAGGAGATCATTTGCATATTCCCAGTGCCTTCTGGGATAAGTGAAGAGTCTCCGCGAGCTCAACGATCACTGGGTTTTGGCCGTTGCAGCTGAAAAGAGGAAATCGGAAAACCAGGGGAAGAGTCTTGAGGAGATCATTTGCATATTCCCAGTGCCTTCTCGGATAAGTGAAGAGTCTCCGCGAGCTCAACGATCACTGGGTTTTGGCCGTTGCAGCTGAAAAGAGGAAATCGGAAAACCAGGGGAAGAGTCTTGAGGAGATCATTTGCATATTCCCAGTGCCTTCTGGGATAAGTGAAGAGTCTCCGCGAGCTCAACGATCACTGGGTTTTGGCCGTTGCAGCTGAAAAGAGGAAATCGGAAAACCAGGGGAAGAGTCTTGAGGAGATCATTTGCATATTCCCAGTGCCTTCTGGGATAAGTGAAGAGTCTCCGCGAGCTCAACGATCACTGGGTTTTGGCCGTTGCAGCTGAAAAGAGGAAATCGGAAAACCAGGGGAAGAGTCTTGAGGAGATCATTTGCATATTCCCAGTGCCTTCTGGGATAAGTGAAGAGTCTCCGCGAGCTCAACGATCACTGGGTTTTGGCCGTTGCAGCTGAAAAGAGGAAATCGGAAAACCAGGGGAAGAGTCTTGAGGAGATCATTTGCATATTCCCAGTGCCTTCTGGGATAAGTGAAGAGTCTCCGCGAGCTCAACGATCACTGGGTTTTGGCCGTTGCAGCTGAAAAGAGGAAATCGGAAAACCAGGGGAAGAGTCTTGAGGAGATCATTTGCATATTCCCAGTGCCTTCTGGGATAAGTGAAGAGTCTCCGCGAGCTCAACGATCACTGGGTTTTGGCCGTTGCAGCTGAAAAGAGGAAATCGGAAAACCAGGGGAAGAGTCTTGAGGAGATCATTTGCATATTCCCAGTGCCTTCTGGGATAAGTGAAGAGTCTCCGCGAGCTCAACGATCACTGGGTTTTGGCCGTTGCAGCTGAAAAGAGGAAATCGGAAAACCAGGGGAAGAGTCTTGAGGAGATCATTTGCATATTCCCAGTGCCTTCTGGGATAAGTGAAGAGTCTCCGCGAGCTCAACGATCACTGGGTTTTGGCCGTTGCAGCTGAAAAGAGGAAATCGGAAAACCAGGGGAAGAGTCTTGAGGAGATCATTTGCATATTCCCAGTGCCTTCTGGGATAAGTGAAGAGTCTCCGCGAGCTCAACGATCACTGGGTTTTGGCCGTTGCAGCTGAAAAGAGGAAATCGGAAAACCAGGGGAAGAGTCTTGAGGAGATCATTTGCATATTCCCAGTGCCTTCTGGGATAAGTGAAGAGTCTCCGCGAGCTCAACGATCACTGGGTTTTGGCCGTTGCAGCTGAAAAGAGGAAATCGGAAAACCAGGGGAAGAGTCTTGAGGAGATCATTTGCATATTCCCAGTGCCTTCTGGGATAAGTGAAGAGTCTCCGCGAGCTCAACGATCACTGGGTTTTGGCCGTTGCAGCTGAAAAGAGGAAATCGGAAAACCAGGGGAAGAGTCTTGAGGAGATCATTTGCATATTCCCAGTGCCTTCTGGGATAAGTGAAGAGTCTCCGCGAGCTCAACGATCACTGGGTTTTGGCCGTTGCAGCTGAAAAGAGGAAATCGGAAAACCAGGGGAAGAGTCTTGAGGAGATCATTTGCATATTCCCAGTGCCTTCTGGGATAAGTGAAGAGTCTCCGCGAGCTCAACGATCACTGGGTTTTGGCCGTTGCAGCTGAAAAGAGGAAATCGGAAAACCAGGGGAAGAGTCTTGAGGAGATCATTTGCATATTCCCAGTGCCTTCTGGGATAAGTGAAGAGTCTCCGCGAGCTCAACGATCACTGGGTTTTGGCCGTTGCAGCTGAAAAGAGGAAATCGGAAAACCAGGGGAAGAGTCTTGAGGAGATCATTTGCATATTCCCAGTGCCTTCTGGGATAAGTGAAGAGTCTCCGCGAGCTCAACGATCACTGGGTTTTGGCCGTTGCAGCTGAAAAGAGGAAATCGGAAAACCAGGGGAAGAGTCTTGAGGAGATCAATTGCATATTCCCAGTGCCTTCTGGGATAAGTGAAGAGTCTCCGCGAGCTCAACGATCACTGGGTTTTGGCCGTTGCAGCTGAAAAGAGGAAATCGGAAAACCAGGGGAAGAGTCTTGAGGAGATCAATTGCATATTCCCAGTGCCTTCTGGGATAAGTGAAGAGTCTCCGCGAGCTCAACGATCACTGGGTTTTGGCCGTTGCAGCTGAAAAGAGGAAATCGGAAAAACCGCGCGACGAATTTTGGCTCATCTTTCATCGTTTTTAAGAAATCTCAAGATGGAAGAGGCCAGGAGCCATTTGGTGAGCTGCATTTCTTGCTACATGTTCACAGACTTACCAGTGGAAAAGCCAAACTTCACATGCCACAAATGCAAGCTTGTGTCCCTGTTGGAGGAAAAGTTGCAAAATTTCGAAGAGAGGTTGGCTACGTTGGAGATCATTAAGGAAGGTGAAGAGTTCTTGGACAGAGCAGAATTATCTCTTCATGTTACAGAAAGAGAAGAAATTCGAAGTGCACCTGAAGAAACAGAGGAATGGAGACATGTGACCCAGAGAAGCAGGAGGATCAGGAGGCAGTCAGCACCCATACTGCTCAAAAACCAGTACCAGGCTCTCACGCAGGAAAATGATGAAGAAATACATCAGGATAAGACTTTGCCAACAAACAGCAACCTTGTACGCCTTCAGAGTCCTCCTGGATGGAGAAAGAAAAATGTTGTGAAGAAGAAACGGAGAGTGGTGGTCATGGGGGATTCCCTGTTGAGAGGAACAGAGGCCGCTATCTGCAGACCGGATATAACTTCAAGAGAAATGTGCTGTCTTCCAGGTGCAAAAATTAAAGATGTGTCTGACAGGATATCAGGACTCTTCAGACCTACAGATGACTACCCATTCCTGCTACTACATGTGGGGACAAATGACAAGAAACGACCTGGAAACCATCTGCAGAGACTTTGAAGACTTAGGCAAGAAAGTGAAAGAACTGGGAGCGCAGGTGGTCTTCTCTTCCATCCTCCCAGTGGATGGCCATGGAACAAGGAGGTGGAATAAGATTCTGCAGGTGAACAACTGGCTACGTCGATGGTGCCGTCAGCAACGATTTGGATTTCTGGATCACGGAGTGAACTACTTATACGATGGACTACTTGCTAGAGATGGGGTGCACCTTACGAAGACTGGAAAGCATGTATTTGGAAGTCGCCTTGCTACACTTGTAAGGAGAGCTTTAAACTAGAACAACATGGGAAGGGAAGCAAAAGACCAGAAAAAGCCATACACCTGACAAATGCTATTGAGAACTCTGCTAATAGAAGTGGAAAGGAAGAACAAAGAAGAAAGAATCTAATTAATAAAAATATTGGAGAAAGAGAAACCAATCACAAACTAAAATGTTTCTATACTAATGCACAAAGCATGGGCAACAAACAAGGAGAATTGGAACTACTAACACAGGAAAAGAAATATGATGTCATTGGAATCACTGAAACTTGGTGGGATGATACACATGATTGGAATACAAGACTAGAAGGATACAACTTATTTGCAAGAAACAGACTTGATAAACGAGGAGGGGGTGTTGCATTGTATGTTAGAAACGCATATATCTGCACAGAGATTGAAGCTTCAGAGACTGGGAGTTCTGTGGAAACTGTTTGGGTAAGAATACAAGGACAGAACAATGGAAAGGACACCATTGTAGGCATTTACTACAGGCCGCCTGTGCAAGCTGAAGATATGGATGAACTCTTTATGCATCAAATGGCCAAGTTCTCCAAAAAATATGACATAGTTGTCATGGGAGATTTCAACTATCCAGACATTTGTTGGGAATCTCTCTCAGGCAAAACTAACAGGTCAAGGAAATTCTTATCCTCTCTTGCTGACAACTTTATCTTCCAAAAGGTAGGGGAGAAAACAAGGGGAACTGCTACCTTGGATCTAATCCTTATAAACAGGGAGGAAATGGTTGAGGAGGTAAAAGTGGCTGGAACCCTAGGAGGTAGCGACCATGCTATTTTAGAATTTTGGATAACTAGAGGCGGAAGACCTGTGAAGACTCAGACGTCAAGGTTAGATTTCAGAAAGGCAGATTTTAAGGGATTCAGAAAGATAATTGGAGGGATCCAATGGCTGGATATCCTTAAAGACAAAAATGTCCAGGAAGGATGGGAAATCTTGAAAAATGAAATTCTCAAAGCACAGTTGTTAACAATTCCGAAAAGAGGGAAGAATAGGAAGCATTTAAGGAAACCAGGATGGGTGAACACAGAACTTAAGCACATGCTAAAAAGGAAGAAAAAAATGTTTATAAAATGGAAAGAGGGAGGCATATCTAAAGAAGAATATAATGCTGTCTGCAGAATCTGCAGGGCTCAAATCAGATTATCTAAAGCTGAAAATGAATTGAGGCTTGCAAGAGATGTCAAAAGCAATAATAAAGGATTTTGGGGATATGTCAAAAGTAAAAGAAAAGTCAAAGATGCTATAGGATTTTTACAGGATGAAAATGATGAAATGGTAAGACAGGATGTTGAGAAGGCTGAACTTTTAAATTCCTATTTTGCATCTGTTTTCTCTCAGAAAGGAAATGTAACACCAACTGTTATTCACTGTCCTATTAAGGGAATAGAAGAATCCAGGATATCTATAAACAGAAAGATAGTGAGGAAACACTTAGCTAACCTAAATGAATTCAAGTCTCCAGGTCCAGATGAATTACACCCCAGAGTACTGAAGGAGATAGCAGAAGAAATTTCTGAACCACTCTCCATAATCTTTGAAAATTCTTGGAGAACAGGAGAAGTGCCAGAAGACTGGAGAAGAGCAAATGTTGTTCCTATCTTCAAAAAGGGGAAGAAGGTGGACCCAGGCAACTATAGGCCGGTGAGTCTGACTTCTATACCAGGAAAGATCTTTGAACAAATTATTAAACAACATGTAAGTCAATACCTGGATAAGAATGAAGTGATCAAACAGAGTCAGCATGGGTTTGTAACTAATAAGTCATGTCAGACTAACTTAATTTCCTTCTATGACGGTATCACTGATTGGGTGGATCAAGGAAATGCTGTAGATATAGTATATCTTGACTTCAGCAAAGCATTTGACAAAGTCTCTCATACAATCCTTATTGAAAAAATGACTAAGTATGGAATGGACAAGGCAACTGTTAGGTGGATTCATAGCTGGCTTAGTGATCGGACCCAAAGAGTGGTCGTAAATGGCTGCACATCCAGTTGGAAGAATGTCTCAAGTGGGGTACCACAGGGCTCTGTCCTGGGCCCTGTATTGTTCAACATCTTTATCAACGATTTAGATGAAGGAATTGAGGGTAAACTGATTAAATTTGCTGATGACACAAAGCTAGGAGGGATAGCTAATACTAGAGAAGAGAGAGAGAGGATTCAAAAAGATTTAAATAAACTGGAGAAGTGGGCAGTAACTAACAGAATGCTTTTTAACAGGGAGAAATGCAAAGTACTACATCTGGGCAATAAAAATGAAAAAAGCATATATAGAATGGGAGGAATAGGGCTAAGTGACAGCACATGTGAAAAAGACTTGGGTATACTAATAGATCACAGACTGAATATGAGTCAACAGTGTGATGCAGCAGCAAAAAAGGCAAATGCAGTTCTAGGATGTATTAACAGAAGCATACAGTCTAGATCACGTGAGGTCATTGTTTCCCTCTACTCCTCTTTGGTCAGACCTCATCTGGAATATTGTGTCCAGTTTTGGGCACCACATTTTAAAAAAGACATCAACAAACTGGAGCAAGTTCAGAAAAGAGCGACCAGAATGGTGACCGGTCTGCAAACCCTGTCTTATGAGGAAAGGTTGCAGGATTTGGGAATGTTTAGTTTGCAAAAGAGAAGACTGAGAGGAGACTTAATTGCTGTCTACAAATATCTAAAGGGCTGTCACATTGTAGAAGGATCAACTTTATTCTCATTTGCACAAGGAAAGACTAGAAGCAATGGGATGAAACTGAATGGGAGGAGACACAGATTAGATATTAGAAAAAACTTTTTGACAGTTAGAGTGATCAATGAGTGGAACAGGCTGCCACGAGAAGTGGTGAGTTCTCCTTCAATGGAAGTCTTCAAACAGAGGCTGGACAGACATCTGACTGGGATGATTTAGCGAATCCTGCTTTGAGCAGGGGGTTGGACCAGATGGCCCAGGAGGTCCCTTCCAACTCTACGATTCTATGATTCTATGATTCTATGATAGGATTAAATACACAGCTCAGCAGTCAGCCTCACACAGGAGAGCATTAGACACATGGCTCAGCAGGCAGTATCACACAGGAAAGGATTAGATACATAGCTCAGGAGACAGTATCACACAGGATAGGATTAGATACACGGTTCAGCAGACTGTATCACACAGTATAGGATTAGATACACAGCTGAGCAGACTTTATCACACAGGACAGGATTAGATACACAGTTGAGTAGTCAGTATCACACAGGATAGGATTAGATACACAGCTCAGCAGTCAGTATCACACAGGAGAGGATTAGACACACGGCTCAGCAGTCAGTATCACACAGGATAGGGATAGATACACAGCTGAGCAGACTGTATCACACAGGATAGGATTAGATACACAGCTCAGCAGTCAGTATCGCACAGGATAGGATTAGATACACAGCTCAGCAGTCAGTATCACACAGGATAGGATTAGATACACAGCTCAGCACACAGTATCACACAGAATAGCATTAGATACACGGCTCAGCAGACAGTATCACACAGAATAGTATTAGATACATGGCTCAGCAGACAGTATCACACAGAATAGTATTAGATACATGGCTCAGCAGTTAGTATCACACAGGATAGGATTAGATGCACGGATTTTATGTGCAATATAATCATTATAATTTGTTATAACTAACCACATTTGGTTACTATGCACATGCAACACCGGGCTCTTCAGCTACTATAATATAAAAGAGAATCCTGCACATGCACTTTTGCAAAAAAAGAATAATGTCATTTTATTTATGCTGAAATCCAAAATATGTAACTAACACTCAGACCTTCATCACACGGATTGCTATTCGGTTAGTTATATACAATCATGGACGAAACTGCTGGTACCCTTGAAATTGTTCCAAAACATTAACTATTTCTCCCAGAAAATGATTGCAATTACACATGTTTTGTTATGCACGTTTATTTCCTTTGTGTGAATTGGAAAAGCAAAAAAACATAGAGAAAAAGCCAAATTGGACATAATTTCACACAAAAACCTTAAAATAGGCTGGTAAAAAAATGTGGGTAAACAAATTTGTTTCAAGCATGTGATGCTTGTTCAAACTCACTTGTGGGAAGTAACAGGTGTTGGCAATATGAAAATCACAAAAAGGGAGAATTGATGAAATATTTGCATTGTGTGTCTGTGTCTTCCACACAAAGCATATAGAACATAAAAAGGAAAGGAGAACTGACTGAGGACTTGAGAACCAAAATTGTTGAAAATTATCAACAAACTCAAGGTTACAAGTCCATCTCCAGACATCTTGATGTTCGTTTGCCCACGGTGTGCAACATAATCAAGAAATTTACAACCCATGGCACTGTAGCTAATCTCCTTGAATGTGGACAGCAGAGAAAAACTGATGAAAGGTTGCAAAGCAGAATAGTCTGAATGGTGGACAAGTAGCTCCAATCCTTTTCCAAAGAAATTCAAGCTGTCTTGCAGGCTCAGGGTGAATCAGTGTCAGCACAAACTATCCATCAACATTTAAATGAAATGCTATGGCAGGAGACCCCAATGCTGGAACATAGACATGAAAAAGCTAGACTGCAATTTGCCAAATGTACATAAGTAAGCCAAAATCCTTTTGGGAAAGGACAAATGAGACCAAAATAGATCTTTTTTGGTAAAGCAGATCATTAAACAGAATGAAGGGTACAAAGAAAAAAACACAGTACCTACAGTCAAATATGGTGTAAGTTTAAACATGTTTTTTGGGTTGTTTTGCTGCCTCTAACACTGGGTGACCTGACTGTGTGCAATGCATCATGAAATTTGAAGATTAATAAAAAAATTTGGGTAGAAATGTAATGCCCAGTGTCAGAAAGTTGGGTATGCATCCTAGGTCATGGGTCTTCCAGCAACACAATGACCACACACATACATGAAGAAGCACCAAAAAGTGGATGGAAACAAAGCACTGGAGAATTCTGAAGGGCCAGCAATGAGACATGATCTAAATCTTATTGAACACCTGTGGAGAGATCTTAAAATTGCTGTTGGGAGAAGGCACCCTCCAAATATGAGAGCCCTGGAGCAGTTTGCAAAAGAAAAGTGATTCAAAATTACAGAGGTGTAACAAGTTTGTTTATGGTTATAGGAAGCGATTGATTGGAGTTATTTATTCCAAAGGGTATGCAACCAAATATTAAGTTGAGGGTGCCAACAATTTTGTCCAGCCCATTTTTGGGGTTTTGTATAAACTTATCTCAAATTTGCCTTTTTATCTCTGTTTTTTGTATTGTTCCAATAAACACAAAGGAAATAAACATGTGTATAAGAAAATATGCGTAATTGTAATAATTTTCTGGAGAAATACTTCATTTTCTAAAACAATTTCAAAGGTGCCAACACTTCCGGCCATGACTATAAATGGCGGAACAGTAAAAAGTGCAATATAGACAGAGGTAACAGCCCAGAAGATATGGGGTCCGGAGTTAGCTTTAATCCACAGAGTCAATAGTGAAAGGGTAACTTAGGCGGTTATGCAAAAGATGACTTTTTATGTCACCTATTCCCCACACACAAGACTGTGGGTTTCCATACCATCCAGTAGCCTAGCAAAGACCTCCAGACTAAAGATATCCATGGCTTTACACTAGGGTGACCGGATCTCATATGGGGGGGAAAAAATGTCGGAATCTTGTTCGTCTGGACCCCACAAAACGATTCCCCTTTCCAGATATTGAGATAGCCAAAATTTCAGCTTGATCAAACGACGTTAACCCGTGCAGCTCGTCGCTCAAAGTTTGAAAAAATCCAAATTGAGGTATTTTAAGATTTAGGTATTTTGCATAGTCTGTTAGACTATAAAGAATGTGACAACAACATTGCAGAAATAGCCCTGACCAAATTTTCGAACCATTTGTGGTATTTGAATGCAGAGTTGGTGGGATTATCGTTTTTTGATCCCACCATTACAGACAATGAAAAGTTGTTAATGGCTAATAAATTGCTCAGTAGCACAGATGAACCATCAGAGCACGCTAACCTACATGAGTTGATAATTTTACATAGTTATCTTATCTATTCTAGAGCTTTTGTTAAAGTAGTTTTTGAAACGTCAGAATATAATGCTCGGCATTTGCTTACAACTTGCAGGACATATTGCTTTTGTTCTTCATCTTTTGTCAGAAGGTCGTTAAAGTCGGTTACTTCCTACCTCTTTTAATTTTTCTTTCCTAACTTTTGGATTTACAACCCTAGCGTGCTCTGATGGTTCATCTGTGCTACTGAGCAATTTATTAGCCATTAACAACTTTTCATTGTCTGTAATGGTGGGATCAAAAAACGATAATCCCACCAACTCTGCATTCAAATACCACAAATGGTTCGAAAATTTGGTCAGGGATATTTCTGCAATGTTGTTGTCACATTCTTTATAGTCTAACAGACTATGCAAAATACCTAAATCTTAAAATACCTCAATTTGGATTTTTTCAAACTTTGAGCGACGAGCGGCACGGGTTAACGTCGTTTGATCGAGCTCAAATTTTGGCTATCTCAATATCTGGAAAGGGGAATCGTTTTGTGGGGTCCAGACGGACAAAATTCCGACATCGATTTTTTGCGGTCAGCCTACTTTACACTCACCAGGCTGTGCCACAGGCAACGTAACACTGACAGGCAATAACGCTTTAGTTTACTGACTGCGCCAAATCATATCAATCATCAATCAACTGCAACGAAAAGATTTCTTATGAAACTGAAAAAATTACTAGGAATAAAGGTAATTTAATATATATATATAGTTGTGGCCAAAAGTATTGACACCCCTGCAATTCTGTCAGATAATACTCAGTTTCTTCCTGAAAATGATTGCAAACACAAATTGTTTGGTATTATTATCTTCATTTAATTTGTCTTAAATGAAAAAACACAAAAGGAATTGTCCTAAAGCCAAATTGGATATAATTCCACACCAAACATAAAAAAGAGGGTGGACAAAAGTATTGGCACTGTTCGAAAAATCATGTGATGTTTCTCTAATTTGTGTAATTAACAGCACCTGTAACTTACCTGTGGCACCTAACAGGTGTTGGCAATAACTAAATCACACTTGCAGCCAGTTGACATGGATTAAAGTTGACTCAACCTCTGTCCTGTGTCCTTGTGTGTACCACATTGAGCATGGAGAAAAGAAAGAAGATCAAAGAACTGTCTGAGGACTTGAGAAACCAAATTGTGAGGAAGCATGAGTAATCTCAAGGCTACAAGTCCATCTCCAAAGACCAGAATGTTCCTGTGTCTACCGTGCGCAGTGTCATCAAGAAGTTTAAAGCCCATGGCACTGTGGCTAACCTCCCTAGATGTGGACGGAAAAGAAAAATTGACAAGAGATTTCAACGCAAGATTGTGCGGATGTTGGATAAAGAACCTCGACTAACATCCAAACAAGTTCAAGCTGCCCTGCAGTCCGAGGGTACAACAGTGTCAACCCGTACTATCCGTCGGCATCTGAATGAAAAGGGACTGTATGGTAGGAGACCCAGGAAGACCCCACTTCTTACCCCGAGACATAAAAAAGCCAGGCTGGAGTTTGCCAAAACTTACCTGAAAAAGCCTAAAACGTTTTGGAAGAATGTTCTCTGGTCAGATGAGACAAAAGTAGAGCTTTTTGGGCAAAGGCATCAACGTAGAGTTTACAGGAGAAAAAAAGGCATTCAAAGAAAAGAACACGGTCCCTACAGTCAAACATGGTGGAGGTTCCCTGATGTTTTGGGGTTGCTTTGCTGCCTCTGGCACTGGACTGCTTGAACCTGTGCATGGCATTATGAAGTCTGAAGACTACCAACAAATTTTGCAGCATAATGGAGGGCCCAGTGTGAGAAAGCTGGGTCTCCCTCAGAGGTCATGGGTCTTCCAGCAGGACAATGACCCAAAACACACTTCAAAAAGCACTAGAAAATGGTTTGAGAGAAAGCACTGGAGACTTCTAAGGTGGCCAGCAATGAGTCCAGACCTGAATCCCATAGAACACCTGTGGAGAGATCTAACAATGGCAGTTTGGAGAAGGCACCCTTCAAATATCAGGGACCTGGAGCAGTTTGCCAAAGAAGAATGGCCTAAATTCCAGCAGAGCATTGTAAGAAACTCATTGATGGTTACTGGAAGCGGTTGGTCGCAGTTATTTTGGCTAAAGGTTGTGCAACCAAGTATTAGGCTGAGGGTGCCAATACTTTTGTCTGGCCCATTTTTGGAGTTTTGTGTGAAATGATCAATGTTTTGCTTTTTGCTTCATTCTCTTTTGTGTTTTTTCATTTAAGACAAATTAAATTAAGATAATAATACCAAAGAATTTGTGTTTGCAATCATTTTCAGGAAGAAACTGAGTATTATCTGACAGAATTGCAGGGGTGTCACTTTTTGCCGGATACGGTAAAAGCTGGACGCGCCGCATGTATATGCTGCGCAATGCGGCACCAATGTAACTCAATGGGGAAAAAAACGGATCCGTCAACACATATTGCCGGATCCGGTTTTGCCAATTTTTGCCGCAGGGTGCCGGATTCTGAAAGCCGGAAGTGTGAAAGTAGCCATAGAGACCTTTTTAAATGCTTAGGAAGCCTTTGCAGGTGTTTGTTAATTATTCTAATTTACTGAGATAATGACTTTTGGGTTTTCATTGGCTGTAAGCCAAAATCATGAATATTAACAGAAATAAACACTTGAAATACATCACTCTGTTTGTAATGACTCGGTATAACCGATGAGTTTAACTTTTTGTTATGAAGAACTGAAATAAATTAACTTTTTGATGATATTCTAATTTTGTGAGAAGCACCTGTATATATATATATATATATAAAAAATAGTTTACTTGTTATAAGTTTCTAATAAAAATGTGCACATAATGGAAAAAAGAACAAAAGCACAATATATGAATCGTTCAAAAAAACACCATGTACTGTATGGCTATATTAATGGAAAAAAATAGTTTTAGCTCTTTGAATGTAGTGACGCAAAATAAAAAGGCATCACTATAATCATACATACCGACACACAGAACAAAGGTAGCCTTTTGTTTTGTGGCACAGAAGGCACAAAATTCTGACGTGAAAAATAAAGTTTTTTTTATTCTCCCATGAAAGTGTTAATTTAAGTGAAAAAGTTATACGCATTCCATAAAGAACACGCATTCACCTAGCCATGCTGACAGAAAAATAAGCAAGTTCTTGATCTCAGAAAGCGGCCAAGCAAAAACTAAAAAATTCCTGGTGCAAAATCTGCCTAGTCAAAAAGGGGTTAAAGGAAGTTTCCAGGATGGAAAAATGATGGACAATCTTTTGGATTAAGCCGAGAATATGATATCATGGATCAGGAACACAGCACAATAAAACTCACCCAAAACTGTCATTGCTATCTTCTAGCAAAAGAAAAATGAATGTTAACAACAACTCTGCAATTCCATCTTCACTGTGTTATTTATAGATTTTAATATAAATTAAAAGTAAAATTTGATTAGAAACAGGATCAGAAAGGTCCTTTAAAAATTAAAGCAGATACACAGTCTCTGTATTTTCAAGCGCACAGTCATATCATAACATCTCAAACCGCATTAAGATAAATTATGCGACTTGCCCTAAAGGTTAAAATCCCACATATTATGCCAGTAATAATCAGTAATTTAATTCTGCTATCACAAAAGTGAAATTCTAAATTTGAGTATTAAAGTACATCTAAAAGGAAATACCTCTTTATCCGTAGAAAACTAATTAATCAGAATATAAAACTGATCACAGATGACATGATTTTTTTTCTCCTAAAGACTTCTAATTTGCTTACAGTAAGATTCCAAATTCAGGCTTTGACTAATGATAAAAACATTTGCAAATTAAAGCATAGCAAACATGAAGACGATAACTAAAATGGTCACTGTCATAAGGATTTGATGTCTAGTGAGGCACTGCACCTTCAAGCTCCGAGAGAGTAGCAGCAATTACGAAACCCATTACTTCTGAAAAAAATTATATGCATCATGCTTTAATAATTGAAGTGAGGATACTAGATTTAATTTACCCCCAAAATGACCTTGCATCAGACGGGTTTTGCACCAAGAAAAAGTATTATTCTTCATTAAATAAATAATGTAAGTTCCTATCCATCTTCTTCAAAGACAGAACACTAACCAAATACAGTTTAGGAGTATGTTAACGCATCTGATTTTTTCAGGACGGATTGTGATGTCATGACCGATTTTGATTTGACTTGCAGATCAAAATGACAGAAAAAAAGGAAATAGTTATTAAATCCCAGTACATGTACATATCTTACTATTTAATGGATGTTACATACCTGTCCCGGGTATCTCAGGCTCCACTTGGGTCTGCTGCCTTCTGCTCCATGCCAGGTTTTGGAAGTTGTAGGGCGTGGATCAATGAAATCATCTCCCTAAACTTATTATTAAACTTAATAAACAAGCATTGTGCCCACTTGATCACCACTGGGAGCTCAGAGTAATAGCTGAGACCTGGCTGTCACTGTAATGAGCAGTGCCCTTGGGTGTTTATTCACCTAAAAGCCACAATCGATATACCGTATATACTCATGTATAAGCCGAGTTTTTCAGCACATTTTTTTTGTGCTGAAAACGCCCCCCTTCAGCTTATATACGAGTCATTGTCAGAGAAAGCCAGCAGGGGAGGGGGAGCGGGGAGCAGCGGGTGACAAGAGGCAGGAGCCAGTGGCTGTGGTTGTAATTGTGCCGCTGCTAAAGAGAAATGAATATACATTTCCCTTACACAGTGACAACTGCAGTCACCAGCTTCCAGAAGACATCATACTCACCCACCAGCGTGCCCTCAGAGCATCAGCACTTTGTTGGTTCCAGCGCCTGCAGCGCTGCCTGTGCTGAGCAGTCAAATGGTACCGCACATTAAGGTAATGAATATGTACGCGTCTCCACTCCCATAGGCGAGGAGCGCATATTTCTTACCTTAATGAGCAGTGCCACATGATCGCTCAGCACAAGAAATGCTGCTGCAAGCCAGAAAGAGGTGCTGTGCCTGCGAGGGCATGCTGGAGGAGGGTGAGTAGGATGTTTTTTTTTTTGGGTAATCAAAAGCATGCATACCAGGATGGGAGGGGTGAGCTACATATAGCAGGATCAATGCAATATACTAAAGGAACAGAAAAGCGCAATAGGATCTTATGCGAGTTAATATTAAAAGATTAAAAGAAATTCACTCACCTATTTGTAGGAGAGATCAAGCACATAGGATTCGTAGTCAGCTGCTGTACGTCCAAAGGTCAAACCGAGTGACCGCTGATACATCAATTCTTATGGAAATAATTTATGGACTTCCATGCGCTGCTTGACAAAATACAGAATCCCACTTACGGTGAAAGATTGATCATTTATTCCCAACGCGTTTCGAAGTAAGGACTACTTCTTCCTCAGGGGATGACAAACATCCCCTGAGGAAGAAGTCATCCCCTGAGGAAGAAGTAGTCCTTACTTCGAAACGCGTTGGGAATGATTGATCTTTTACCGTAAGTGGGATTCTGTTTTTTGTCAAGCAGCGCATGGAAGTCCATAAATTATTTCCATAAGAATTGACATATACCAGGATGGGAAGTCAGCCATGCATACCAGGATGGGAGGGGGTGAGCTATGCATACCAGGACAGGAGGGGGGGAAGCCACGCATACCAGGATGGGAGAGGGTGAGCCACGCATACCAGGACAGGGGGGTGAGCTATGCATACCAGGAAGGGAGGGGGAAAGCCACACATACCAGGATGGGAGGGGGTGAGCCACGCATACCAGAACAGGAGAGGATGAGCTATGCATACCAGGACAGGAGGGGGTGAGCCACGTATACCAGGATGGGAAGGAGTGAGCCACACATAACAGGATGGGAGGGGGTGAGCTATGCATACCAGGACAGGAGGGGGCAAGTCACGCATACCAGGATGGAAGGGTGTGAGCCACGCATACCAGGACGGGAGAGGGTGAGCTATGCATATCAGGATGGGAGGGGGAAGCCACGATGCATACCAGGACAGTGACTTGGGAGCCATGCATACAAGGATAGGGACAGGGGAGCGACCCAAACCAGGACAGGGATGAGGTGACAATGCATACCCGGCTAATATTCGAGTCAATAAGTTGACCAAGTCTTTCAAGGCAAAATTAGATGTCTCGGCTTATACTCGGATCGGCTTATACTCGAGTATATACTGTAAATCACGACATCATCACGAGGACCTGATCATTGCCATGGCAAACTGAAGTTGTCATAACGACCTCCATGTCTACCAGATATGGTGGCATTGTTAGACCATGCCAGGAGCATGGTGTAAGAGGCTTCTGTCAGTGCAGCAGTGACAGGTATAATGCATTGGAATGCTGGTGCATTGCAATGTATTATACCAGCAATCAGAGTAATGAAAGTTAAAGTCCCATAAAGGGACTTAACAAAAAAGTAAAAAAAAAAAGTTTAAAAAAAGTATAAAACTATTTAAAAAAATCTCAGAATAAAAAAAAATTAATCCAATAAATAAATATATTTATGTAAAAAAAATAAACCAATAAAGTACACATATTTGGTATCGGCGTGTTTGCAACAACCCGAACGATAAAACTGTCACACTAGTTATCCCTTTCAGTGAACACTGTAAAAAAATTAAAAAAGTAAAAACACTATGCTTTTTCATCATAGCATTAACCAAAAAGTGGAATAAATTGGGATTAAAAAGTTGAATGCAAATTAAAATGGTATAGCTGAAAACATCATTTTGTAAAAAACTTTTTTTAGTGTGACAGACAGCAGCTAAGCATAGAATCATAGAATCGTAGAGTTGGAAGGGACATCCTGGGCCATCTGGTCCAACCCCCTGCTCAAAGCAGGATTTGCTAAATCATCCCAGACAGATGTCTGTCCAGCCTCTGTTTGAAGACTTTTATTGAAGGAGAACTCACCACCTCTTGTGGCAGCCTGTTCCAATCATTGATCACTCTGTCAAAAAGTTTTTTCTAACATCTAATCTGTATCTCCTCCCATTCAGTTTCATCCCATTGCTTCTAGTCTTTCCTTGTGCAAATGAGAATACAGATGATCCTTCTGCAATGTGACAGCCCTTGAGATATTTGTAGACAGCTATTAAGTCTCCTCTCAGTTTTCTCTTTTGCAGGCTAAACATTCCCAAATCATGCAATCTTTCCTCATAAGACAGGGTTTGCAGACCGGTCACCATTCTGGTCGCTCTTTTCTGAACTTGCTCCAGTTTGTTGATGTCTTTTTTAAAACTGGACACAGTATTCCAGATGAGGTCTGACCAAAGAGGAGTACAGGACAATAATGACTTCATGTGATCTAGACTGTATGCTTCTATTAATACAGCCTAGAATTGCATTTGCCTTTTTTGCTGCTGCATCACACTGTTGACTCATATTCAGTCTGTGATCTATTAGTATACCCAAGTCTTTTTCACATGTGCTGTTGCTTAGCCCTATTCCACCCATTCTGTTTATGATTTTTCATTTTTATTGCCCAGATGTAGTACTTTGCATTTTTCCCTGTTAAATACCATTCTGTTAGTTGCTGCCCACTGCTCCAGTTTATTTATATCTTTTTGAATCTCTCTCTCTTCTCTAGTATTAGCTATCCCTCCTAGCTTTGTGTCATCAGCAAATTTAATCAGTTTGCACTCAATTCCTCCATCTAAATTGTTGATAAAGATGTTGAACAATACAGGGCCCAGGACACAGCCCTGTGGTACCCCACTTGAGAAATTCTTCCAACTGGATGAGCAGCCATTTATGACCACTCTTTGGGTCCGATCACTAAGCCAGTTATGAATCCACCTAACAGTTGCCTTGTCCATTCCATACTTAGTCATTTTTTCAATAAAGATTGTGTGAGATACTTTGTCAAATGCTTTGCTGAAGTCAAGATATACTATATCTACAGCATTTCCATGATCACCCAATCAGTGATTCTGTCAGAAGGAAATTAAGATAAAAAAGATATAAATCTGGACTTACTGTAATTGCAACAATCCAAAGAAAAAAATAGTCTAATTACTTATGCCGCATGAGAAACAGCGTAAAAAATAAATAGAACCAATTCTTGACCTGCGGCTGATCTATTTATTCTGCCTCCCAAAAATTGCATTAAGGCTCACATTTACTCTGTGCACTATGCTGAGCACTTACATTTTAGTTTCCGTATAAATCTATGAAATGCGTGATTCAGACAGAATCCTGGGTGGAAGATCCCCTACTATGACACAGATGGAGACACTGTGGACTCTGTTTAGCCTATGATCCAGTGAGTAATTCTGCTGCCTTGTTATGGTGAATGGATCCCTCAGGGGTTTCATCTGAATCATGTAATTCAGTGATTTAGATGGACCGCCGGATAAATGTGATCCAAAATATTATTATGACTGCAGCAGCAGCCACGTCTGTCATGTCTGTGCTCGCAGCCACCACGCCCGCCTCCCAACGCTTACTGCGCTTTTGAGCAGGCACGGCGTTCTGCTGCTCCAGGCTCCCGGCGTTCCCCCTCTGCTGTCGGCTTCACATCCGACGGCGGATCTGCGCATGCGCCTAAGTCCACGGCTGCACGCTCTGCCAGCCCTTTAATGTATTTCACCTGATCTGGACCATCTGCAGTCCAATCAGATGCCTTTGCTGACTATATCAGGCCGCCCTCCCTTTAGGGAGGCGCCTGATTATTGAGTGTGCTCCTGTATACTTGTCTAGGTCTTTCTTTGGGTTTTTGCTCACTACATTATTTAACCCTTTGTATTGCTATCTGTTCCCCAGCTTCCCTGTGCCACTGCCTGTGGCTCCCAGTCTTGTACTGTCCTGGTGCTCCTTCGGCTACTGGTCCTGTCCAGCGGACCCTGTCCCTCCTTCTCCTGGTCCCTTTTCTAGTGCTTCAGGTCCCACTCTCCAGTACTGTGCACCGGCTGGCCTTCCTGGTCCTTACTCTCCAGCCTTACCTATTCACCTTCATCTCTCAGCTTCTTTTCGAGCTGCCCCTCTAGGTACCGGCTGTTGCGGTGCCTGACTCCCCTGGGCCTGCCCCTAACGGTCCCTGTATGGGGGTCGGTTCAACCTGGAATGCTCACCCGGGAGAGGTTCGGCGCCGTGACCCAGAGGGTCCACTCCTGGAAGCCTGCTTCTACTAAGTGTCACAGTTATGTAAAATTTTCCCAATAAAAGCTTCAACTCAATCCACCAAAAAGTCCCAACTCAGGTCCTTCATCTGGCAATGGAAATATAGGGTGCTTAAACATAACTGGTAGCACAAAGGTTCTGGAAAAGCAAAATGGCTCTTTGCCTTCCAAAAGAAGTCCAGCGATTTCCACACTCTCAAATCCTAATACCCCCCTCCCTCCTGAGCCCCACAGTGTACCTAAACCATACTTAGCATCCAGATTTGGCATTTTTGAAGCGATGAGAGCCTGCTTAATTTATGTGGTCCATGTCTCCAGTAGCACAATCTGGGCACAACCGTCTGGGCACTACTAAGTATGGGAACTACAATGACAGATTTGTAATTTTTACTCAGCATTCACTGCTGCTTGTTTCTGGAAAACACCCGTGGAGTCAAAATTGTCACTACATCTGTAGATAAATAGGGATGTAATTTGCAAAATATGGTAATTTGAGGGGGGATTCCTCTTTTCTGGCACTGTGTATGGAGTCCACATACTATTCTATGAAAATTTGTTCTCCAAAATTCAAATAGCGCTCTCTCCCTTCCGACTCTCTTAATGTGACTAAGCAGTACTGTACAGACACATATAGGGTATTGCCACGTTCAGCAGAAATTGTGTGAAAAATTTTGGTGCCATTTTTACCTTTTTCCCAATGTGAAAATGTAAAATCTGGGGCTAAAATAAAACTTTTGTGGTAAAAAAGTAATTATTTTTACTTCACCTCCAAATGGTTTAAAATTCTGTGATACAACTATGGTGTCAATAAGATCACTGCACACTTAGATGAATTCATTGAGAGGTGTAGTTTGTAAAATGAGGCTCTGTTGTTCTGGCACATTAGGGGCTCTGCCAATGTGACATGGCACCCGCAAACCATATCAACAATATCTGAACTATAATATGACACTCCTTACCTTCTGAGCTTTCCACTGTGCCTCAAAAGTATTTCCCAATTACATGCAGAGTATTGGCGCACTAAGGAGAAATTGCACAACAAACAGGTTCATTTTGTCCTATTAGCCCTCACAAAATTAAAAAAAAGAAAAACTGATGTTCAGCTTTTAACCCTTTTCACTTCCTAACAAAAAGAAATAATGTTTAAAAATGATTCTGATGAAAAGTAGACATGTGGTAAATGTTATTTATTTACTATTTTGTGTGATGTAGCTATCTGGCTTAAGGGCATAAAAATTAGAAAATTGATCAATTTTCAAACTTTTCACAAAAATTCAGATATTTTCACAAATAAATGCAAAAAATATCGACCTAAATTTACCACTAACATAAAGTACAATGAGTCTCCAAAAAAATCTCAAACTCATAGGAATATATTCAAGCTTTCCAGTTATTTCCCCAGATTTCCTGCTTTACACTGATGAGGGACAGCCACCCAGAAACACATGACTGCAAACAGAGTACCGTATTCTTCGGATAAGACGCACCGGACTATAAGACGCACCCAGGTTTTAAAGGTGGAAATTAGGGAAAAAAATATTTGAAGCAAAAAATGTGGTAAAATATTTAATAACATAAAAAACATACTATTATATGTAGTGTTATTATATATAATAGTATATTATTATGTTGGAAGCTACGGGTAGAAGATGGTGCTGTGGGATCAGTGTGGTATCTGTAAAGTAGCATATGAAGACGTTGGAGGGTGAGTATAAAATTGGGGGCACAGGGCTTATATTTAAAGCACCACTCCAGCACTGAAAAATGACACTGGGTTGCTGCTTTAACCCCTTCACTACCAAGGGTGGTTTGCACGTTAACTCCCGGGCCGATTTTTACAATTCTGACCACTGTCCCTTTATGAGGTAATAACTCTGAAACGCTTCCATGGATCCCGGTGATTCTGACATTGTTTTCTCGTGACATATTGTACTTCATGTTAGTGGTAAAATTTCATTCATATAACTTGCGTTTATTTGTGAAAAAAACGGAAATTTGGCGAAAATTTTTAAAATTTCGCAATATTACAAATTTGAATTTTTATGCCCTTAAATCACAGAGATACGGCACACAAAAAACTTGATAAGTAACATTTCACACATGTTTACTTTACATCAGCACAATTTTGGAACCAAAATTTTTTTTTGTTAGGAAGTTATAAGGGTTAAAAATTGACCAGCGATTTCTCATTTTTGCAACACCATTTTATTTTTACGGACCACGTCACATTTGAAGCCACTTTGCGGGTTCTATATGATAGAAAATACCCAAAAGTGACACCATTCTAAAAACTGCACCCCTTAAGGTGCTCAAAACCACATACAAGAAGTTTATTAACCCTTTAGGTGCGTCACAGGAATTTTTTGAATATTTAAAAAAAAATTAACATTTAACTTTTTTTCACAAAAAAAATACTTCAGGTTCAATTTTTTTTTAATTTTACCAAGGGTAACAGGAGAAATTGGACTGCAAAAGTTATTGTGCAAATTGTCTTGAGTACGCTGATACCCGATATGTGGGGGGGAATCACTGTTTCGGCGCATGGCAGAGCTCAGAAGAGAAGGCGCGCCGTTTGACTTTTTCAATGCAAAAGTGGCTGGAATTCAGATCGGACGCCATGTCGCGTTTGGAGAGCCCCTGATGTGCCTAAACAGTGGAAACCCCCCACAAATGACCCCATTTTGGAAACTAGACCCCCCAAGGAACTTATCTAGATATGTGGTGAGAACTTTGAACCCACAAGGGCTTCACAGAAGTTTATAACGTACAGCGGTTCAATTAAAAAATCATATTTTTTCCACAAAAATGATCTTTTCACCCCCAATTTTCATTTTACCAAGGGTAACAGGACCCTAAAAGTTATTGTGCAATTTGTCCTGAGTACGCTGATACACCACATATGGGGGTAAACCACTATTTGGGCGCATGGCAGAGCTTGGAAGGGAAGCAGCGCCATTTGACGTTTTTGGCTGGAATTGAGATCGGACACCATGTCGCGTTTGGAAAGCCCCTGATGTACCAAAACAGTGGAAACCCCCCATAAATGACACCATTTTGGAAACTAGACCCCCCAAAGAACTTATCTAGATGTGTGGTGAGAACTTTGAACACCCCAGTGCTTCACAGAAGTTTATAATGCCTGAGCGTGAAAATAAAAAAATCAAATTTTTTCCAAAAACATGATCTTTTAGTCACCAACTTTTTTATTTTCCCAATGGTACCAGGAGAAATTGAACCCCAAAAGTTGTTGTCCAATTTGTCCTGAGTACGCTGATACCCCATATGTGGGAGAAAACTACTGTATGGGCACACGTCAGGGCTTGGAAGGGAAGTAGTGACGTTTTGGAATGCAGACTTTGATGGAATGCTCTGCGGGTGTCGTGTGCGTTTGGAGAGCCCCTGATGTACCTAAACTATTGAAACTACCCACAAGTGACCCCATTTTGGAAACTAGGCCCCCCATGGAACTTATCTAGATGTGTGGTGAGCACTTTGAACCCCCAAGTGCTTCACAGAAGTTTATAACGCCCGGGCGTGACAATAAAAAAATCGTTTTTCCACAAACATGATCAATTAGTCCCCAATTTTTTTATTTTCCCAAGGGTACCAGGAGAAATTGGACCCCAAAAGTTGTTGTCCAATTTGTCCTGAGTACGCTGATACCCCATATGTGGGAGAAAACTACTGTATGGGCACACGTCAGGGCTTGGAAGGGAAGTAGTGACATTTTGGAATGCAGACTTTCATGGAATGGTCTGCGGGTGTCGTGTGCGTTTAGAGAGCCCCTGATGTACCTAAACTATTGAAACTCCCTACAAGTGACCCCATTTTGGAAACTAGACCCCCCATGGATCTTATCTAGATGTGTGGTAAGCACTTTGAACCCCCAAGTGCTTCACAGAAGTTTATAACGCCCGGACGTGAAAATAAAAAAAATCATTTTTTTCCACTAAAATGATATTTTTGCCCCCAATTTTTTATTTTCCTAAGGGTAACAGGAGAAATTGGACCCCAAAAGTTGTTTTGCAATTTGTCCTGAGTAGGCTGATACCCCATATGTGGGGGTAAAACACTGTTTGGGCGCATGGCAGAGTTTGGAAGGAGCACCATTTGACTTTTTCAACGCAGAATTGGCCGGAATTGAGATCAGACGCCATGTTGCATTTGGAGAGCACCTGATGTGCCCAAACAGTGGAAACCCCTAATTCTAACTCCAACCCTAACCCCAACACACCCCTAGCCCTAATCCTAGCCCTAACCCTAGCCCTAACCCTAGCCCTAACCCTAATGGGAAAATGGAAATAAATACATTTTCTTTTAATTTTATTATTTTTCCCTAAGGGGGTGATAACGAGGGGTTTGATTTACTATTTACGGCGGTTTTTATGTTTGGCAGCTGTCACACGCTAAAAGACACTTTTTATTGTAAAAATAGTTTTTGCATCACCACATATTGAGAGCTATCATTTTTCTATATTTTGACCCACCGAGTCATGTGTGGTCTTTTTTTTTGCGGGACGAGTTGACGTTTTTATTGATACAATTTTCGGGCACGTGACATTTTTTGATCGCTTTTTATTTTGTTTTTTGGGACGCAGAAATTACAAAAACCAGCGTTTCATGAATTTCTTTTGGGTGGTGCGTTTACGCCGTTCCGGGTGCGGTAAAATTTATAAGGCGGTTTTATTCTTCGGGTCAGTATGGTTACAGTGATACCTCATTTAGGTCTTTTTTTATGTTTTGGCGCTTTTATGCAATGAATACAATTTTATATAAAAAATAATTATTTTTGCATCACTTTATTCTGCGAGCTATAACTTTTTTTATTTTTTCGCTGATGATGCTGTGTTGCGGCTCATTTTTTGCGGGACAAGATGACATTTTCAGCAGTACCACGGATATTTATATGCGTCTTTTTGATCGCGTGTTATTGCACTTTTTGTTCGGTGGTATGATAATAAATCATTATTTTTTGCTTCGTTTTTTAATTTTTATTTTTTAAGGGGTTCGCTTAAGGGGTTAACTATTGAATCATAGAATCATAGAATCGTAGAGTTGGAAGGGACCTCCTGGGCCATCTGGTCCAACCCCCTGCTCAAAGCAGGATTCGCTAAATCATCCCAGTCAGATGTCTGTCCAGCCTCTGTTTGAAGACTTCCATTGAAGGAGAACTCACCACTTCTCGTGGCAGCCTGTTCCACTCATTGATCACTCTAACTGTCAAAAAGTTTTTTCTAATATCTAATCTGTGTCTCCTCCCATTCAGTTTCATCCCATTGCTTCTAGTCTTTCCTTGTGCAAATGAGAATAAAGTTGATCCTTCTACAATGTGACAGCCCTTTAGATATTTGTAGACAGCTATTAAGTCTCCTCTCAGTCTTCTCTTTTGCAAACTAAACATTCCCAAATCCTGCAACCTTTCCTCATAAGACAGGGTTTGCAGACCGGTCACCATTCTGGTCGCTCTTTTCTGAACTTGCTCCAGTTTGTTGATGTCTTTTTTAAAATGTGGTGCCCAAAACTGGACACAATATTCCAGATGAGGTCTGACCAAAGAGGAGTAGAGGGAAATAATGACTTCACGTGATCTAGACTGTATGCTTCTGTTAATACATCCTAGAATTGCATTTGCCTTTTTTGCTGCTGCATCACACTGTTGACTCATATTCAGTCTGTGATCTATTAGTATACCCAAGTCTTTTTCACATGTGCTGTCACTTAGCCCTATTCCTCCCATTCTATATATGCTTTTTCCATTTTTATTGCCCAGATGTAGTACTTTGCATTTCTCCCTGTTAAAAACCATTCTGTTTGTTGCTGCCCACTTCTCCAGTTTATTTAAATCTTTTTGAATCCTCTCTCTCTCTTCTCTAGTATTAGCTATCCCTCCTAGCTTTGTGTCATCAGCAAATTTAATCAGTTTACCCTCAATTCCTTCATCTAAATCGTTGATAAAGATGTTGAACAATACAGGGCCCAGGACAGAGCCCTGTGGTACCCCACTTGAGACATTCTTCCAACTGGATGTGCAGCCATTTACGACCACTCTTTGGGTCCGATCACTAAGCCAGTTATGAATCCACCTAACAGTTGCCTTGTCCATTCCATACTTAATCATTTTTTCAATAAGGATTGTATGAGAGACTTTGTCAAATGCTTTGCTGAAGTCAAGATATACTATATCTACAGCATTTCCTTGATCCACCCAATCAGTGATACCGTCATAGAAGGAAATTAAGTTAGTCTGACATGACTTATTAGTTACAAACCCATGCTGACTCTGTTTAATCACTTCATTCTTATCCAGGTATTGACATACATGTTGTTTAATAATTTGTTCAAAGATCTTTCCTGGTATAGAAGTCAGACTCACCGGCCTATAGTTACCTGGGTCCACCTTCTTCCCCTTTTTGAAGATAGGAACAACATTTGCTCTTCTCCAGTCTTCTGGCACTTCTCCTGTTCTCCAAGAATTTTCAAAGATTATAGAGAGGGGTTCAAAAATTTCTTCTGCTATCTCCTTCAGTACTCTGGGGTGTAATTCATCTGGACCTGGAGACTTGAATTCATTTAGGCTAGCTAAGTGTTTCCTCACTATCTTTCTGTTTATAGATATCCTGGATTCTTCTATTCCCTTAATAGGACAGTGAATAACAGTTGATGTTACATTTCCTTTCTGAGAGAAAACAGATGCAAAATAGGAATTTAAAAGTTAAGCCTTCTCAACATCCTGTCTTACCATTTCATCATTTTCATCCTGTAAAAATCCTATAGCATCTTTGACTTTTCTTTTACTTTTGACATATCCCCAAAATCCTTTATTATTGCTTTTGACATCTCTTGCAAGCCTCAATTCATTTTCAGCTTTAGATAATCTGATTTGTGCCCTGCAGGTTCTGCAGACAGCATTATATTCTTCTTTAGATATGCCTCCCTCTTTCCATTTTATAAACATTTTTTTCTTCCTTTTTAGCATGTGCTTAAGTTCTGTGTTCATCCATCCTGGTTTCCTTAACTGTGCTTTGAGAATTTCATTTTTCAAGATTTCCCATCCTTCCTGGACATTTTTGTCTTTAAGGATATCCAGCCATTGGATCCCTCCAATTCTCTTTCTGAATCCCTTAAAATCTGCCTTTCTGAAATCTAACCTTGACGTCTGAGTCTTCACAGGTCTTCCGCCTCTAGTTATCCAAAATTCTAAAATAGCATGGTCGCTACCTCCTAGGGTCCCAGCCACTTTTACCTCCTCAACCATTTCCTCCCTGTTTATAAGGATTAGATCCAAGGTAGCAGTTCCCCTTGTTTTCTCCCTTACCTTTTGGAAGATAAAGTTGTCAGCAAGAGAGGATAAGAATTTCCTTGACCTGTTAGTTTTGCCTGAGAGAGATTCCCAACAAATGTCTGGATAGTTGAAATCTCCCATGACAACTATGTCATATTTTTTGGAGAACTTGGCCATTTGATGCATAAAGAGTTCATCCAAAGCTTCAGCTTGCACAGGCGGCCTGTAGTAAATGCCTACAATGGTGTCCTTTCCATTGTTCTGTCCTTGTATTCTTACCCAAACAGTTTCCACAGAACTCCCAGTCTCTGAAGCTTCAATCTCTGTGCAGATATACACGTTTCTAACATACAATGCGACACCCCCTCCTCGTTTATCAAGTCTGTTTCTTGCAAATAAGTTGTATCCTTCTAGTCTTGTATTCCAATCATGTGTATTGTCCCACCAAGTTTCAGTGATTCCAATGACATCATATTTCTTTTCCTGTGTTAGTAGTTCCAATTCTCCTTGTTTGTTGCCCATGCTTTGTGCATTAGTATAGAAACATTTTAGTTTGTGATTGGTTTCTCTTTCTCCAATATTTTTGGGACAGTTTTATAGGGCGAGTCGTTACGGATGCGGCGATACCAAATATGTGTACTATTATTGTTTTTTTTAATTTCGAAAAAATGAATTTATTGGGGAATATTTTTTTTTTATTTATTTAGCGATTTTTTGCAAATTATTTTTACACTTTTTTTTTTTTTAACTTTATTACAATGTCCCAGAGGGGACATAACTGTCCTGTGACAGATCGCTGATCTGTCACATCACAGATCACTGTGACAGGTCAGCGATCTGTCACAGGCAGTGCAGAAGACTTCCTCAAGCCAGCTTCCTGCAGGCCCCCGGAGGTCTCCGCCGCCATATTGGATCCGGGGACCTGCAGGAAAGGAGCCCCCCGCAGCAGCGCTGCACATTGCGCTGCCGTGGGGGGGTCAGGGAAGCACGGAGGGAGCCCCCTCCCTGCCGATGCTTCCCTTTAACCCCCGGTACACCGCGATCGTGTTTGATCGCGGTGTTCAATGGGTTAACGTGTCGGGGGTGGTGCGTGACCGCCCCTGACACATTGTGCCGGGTGTCAGCTGTGATAATCAGCTGACACCCGGCCGCGATCAGCGGCACTCACCACGTGGGCGCCGCTGATCGCTGTGACGTAATATTCCGCCATGGAAATTAGGTCCAGGGTCACATGGACGGAATATTATGTCCATTGTAGGTAAGGGGTAAAGATCCCATGGGAGAACTATAACTCCCAGCATGTTTTGCAGATCCTATGACATACCCGGGAGTTATAGTTCACCACAGGAGTGACAGAGTGCATTTTTATGTGATGTAATTTTAATTCATTCTTATTTGTGCAGGTCCCGAAGTCAGCCACGCTGTGGTGAAGTAATTAAAAGCTGCAGCATGACATCACCGCACAGAGCCCTATTGCCTCTCCACAGGTCATATAAGAAAAAGCTTGCAGATTCTAGTATGCGTCTTCAGGACCTGTGATATTATGAAGAGGGAGGGCTTTGTGTGGTCATGTGATGCTCCAGCCTGCCCTCTTCATGACCTCACACAGGTCCTATGGAGCACTCAGTCAGCATCAGCACAGCCCGAGCAGTGCTATCAGATATACGGCATCCCTCCCTTCTTTGGCACCGGACACATGATCTCCCCAGCCGCTGCAGGAATTCTGGCACTGGGGAAACCATGTGGGTTGGGCTGTTTAAGTGAAGGAATATTCATTTGCTGCTCCTGCTCACTGCTCAGTGCTGACAGGTGGGTGGGGAAGCAACTAATGAATATTCAATTCACTTTAATCATCGGGACCACATGGTTTCCCCAGCACTGGATTCCTGCAGTGGGGACATTTTTCTGCCACCTGTGAGTGCGATCCAAGTGCAATCCCACTCTGCTGCTGCCCCCCTCCCCACATGTTACATTTGGACTATAAGTTGCACCCACACTTTCCTCACAAATTTGGAAGAAAAAAGTGCGTCTTATGGTCCAAAAAATATGGTAAGTCATTTTGCTTTTTATTCTAAATGATTTGATAAGAACTCATTAAAGGATTTATATTGACTTTTAGAATTGCTACCCCAAAAAATGTCATTAGCCCTTTGCATATTATAAGAAGTAGGAATTGCTCAAAATGAGCTTCACCTTGTGACTTGCACTAAATTAAATGCTCAATCCACAGTGATTTGGCACCAAACGAAAATCCTTGGTTATTTGAAATTCCTAATAAACACTATGTGGCTTATCGGAATAAGGTGGCCAATAGTATACCTGGATAATTGAAAAGATAGGACAGGAAAAAGCTGCAATCACCGATCCTTAAAAACAGTCCTTTATTCCTTCAAAAGTGAGATAATTGTGGTAAGCAAGAAGTACCAGGGGTGTGATGAACGATGGATATTTTGCGTTATTACAATGCTTCTATGGGTCCTGGCATGTGGTGACGTAACACTATTTCACATTTAAGCAGTAACATGTCAAACATAATAGTTACAGAATTATTATAAAACCAACATTATTTTACAAATATACTGAAAGATCAATTCTGCAATTTAAACCTAACAGACCTTGAGTATTTACATGAATAATCCATCTGGCTTCTTTTTTCAGCAACAATTTATGGTGATCACCACCTTGCGGTGGGTAATTAACTCTTTCTAATCTAAGCCTGCAAAGCGCAATATTTGTGGATTAGCTCCATGCCATTCCAGAATATATTTAATCAGTCTTGGAGAACCCTTCCCAAAAGTGACTGAACGATAATGTTCATGAAACTTAACAAAAAGGAGTCTAATAGTTTTTCAAACATAGTAAAAACTACATGGACAGAAAATAACATAGACCACAAAGTTAGTCCTTCAGGATATAAGTTGAGAGACACAACTTGACACGGAACCTATTTGTAGTGGATTGTTCGATAGATGTGGGCTACAGAAATAACAGTTCCCATATTTGAAGTGGCCTGCTGGACAGGCTTTTTCTAAGGCCTCTTTCACACTTCCGTTTCTGACAGTCAAGATCCGCCGATTTGGAAAAAAAACGGATCCGCCATTTTTCTTTGCGGATCCGTTTTTTTCCCCATTGACTTTCATTATTGGCGGATCTTGACGGATTGCCGTCCGTTGCATCCGTTTTTGTGAGGATCCGCCACAATGTTGGTGTCCGTCAACATCCTCAAAGATTTCCAAACGGAGCTTGCAACATTTTTTTGGGCGGCGGATCCTCCAGACACTGATTTAACCCAAAATTCTGTCTGGGTGCCGGACAAAAAAAAAAAAAATCTCTGTCTCTCTCTCTCTCCTTCCCGGCCAGCGGTTCCTTTAAATTTCCTCATTTTGCGGATCCGTCAAAAAACGAATCCTGTGGCATCCGTTCACATCAGTTAGGAACGGATCCGCTTGTCCGCCTTTTTGGCGGATTTTAACTGACACAAAAGACTGAAGTGAGAAAGAGGCCTAAGCAGTTTTTTTATTCTGGATTTAAACGATTCTGTACCTAGATTATGACATCTTCTATAGGTAGGTAAAGCTTTAAATCTATTAGATCCTTTTTGTTAGGTTTCATGAACTTTATCGTTCAATCACTTAAGGGAAGGGCTCTCATAGGCTGATTATAAACATATTTAGGAATGGCATGGAGCTAATCTATAAAAACTGTGCTTTGCAGGCTTACATTAGAAAGAGCTAATTACCCACCGTAAGGTGGTGATCACCATAAATTGAAGAAAAACAAGCCAGATGGATTATTCATCTAAATGCTTTCATATTTTTGTAAAATAATGTTTGTTTTATGATAAGTCTTTAACTACTACTTTTGACGTTACTGCTTAACCCCTTCATCACCTTGTGATTGTTCCTTTTTGTGTTTTCGTTTTTTCCACCCCTTCTTCCCAGAGCAATAACTTTTATATTTTTCCATCAATATAGTCTTGATGTTAGGGTCTCGTATGAGGGCTTGTTTTTTGCAGGACAAGTTGTACTTTTTAATTACACCATTTAATTTACCATGAAGTGTACTGAAAAATGTGAAAAAAAATTCCAAGTGTGGTGAAATTGCAAAAAAATGCAATTCCACAATTATTTTGTTTTTTTTAACCATGTTCACTAAATACTAACACTGACCTGCCAATATGACACTCCAAGTCAGTATGAGAATGCAGATACCAAATATGTATAGGTTCTTTTTTTATTTAAGTGGTGAAAAAAAATCCAAAGTTTGTAAGAAAAAAAGGTTGCCATTTTCCGAGACCCATAGCATCTCCATTTTTTGTTATCTGGGCCTGGGTGAGTGCTTATCTTATTTTTTGGCACTGAGTTGATGTTTTTCTTTATATCATTTTGATGTAGATACAATTTTTTGATCACCTGTTGTTTCATTTTATTGTAATGTTTTGGCGACCAAAAAAAGTATTTCTGGGGTTTTGATTTTTTTTTCCCATAATGCTGTTAATTGATCAGATTAAATTACTTTATATTTTGATAGGACATTTGTGAATGCAGCAATATCAGATAAGTGTATTTTTTAAATTGAAATTTTTTATTTGAACCAGGGTGGATTTGATTTAAATCTAACTGATTTAAATCACGATTTAAATCACGATTTAAATCACTGGTCAGTAAGGCTTGATTTAAATCAGTGATTTAAATCAAAGTTTCTACCTAAACTAGTTCTTGCTACTTTAACATGCAAGTAGATGAAGATTTTTAGAATCACTTTTTATATTACTTTTTTCTCCCCAGTTTAATGGGTTAATCATTCATATTTGGACACCACTGTTCTGTTGTACTTAGGAAGGAGAAAAATAATCCTGACCTTAATAACAATTTAAATAGATTTATTCAACTGAAACAATAACAACATTACAGCATAAGTTATTTGCTTAAACAAACATCCATGTTTGTTAACTAATTTGGCTAAACAAAATATATATATATTTTAAGAAACTTAGACTGTCAGCCCAGCCGACACATGAAAAACTTAAATATTACTGTCCCTGCTGTCCTCTGTAGCTCACTTGTCGTCATCTTCATCATCATCTTCTTCTTTGTTCCTATTCATAATCTGGAAAAGAAAAACAAGCTTTCCTGCTTTATTGGATCCCAACCGATTTCTCAATTTAGAATGAATGAGTCCAAAGGAAGAGAATATTCTTTCAACGCCTGCAGAAGAAGCTACTGCTGTTAAAAGTGAAATCATTACTTGAACAGTCTCTAAATCGAAGCGCTTAAGTGACTTCCACCAGTTTACTGGTGTGACCTTCCTTAAAATATCTTCAGCAAACATATATTTCTTGAATGGTTCCCCCTTAGCTCTTAAGTTTATTATAGTTGCCATTAAAGATGGATGATTGCTGGATACCCATGTCATAGCTAACTCCTCTTCCTCAGCACTTAGGTTTTGACCCTGATATTGGATATTGACAATATTTGCCAAAAAATGAGCTGGAGTCAGTGCTTGTCCCATTCATTTGTTTACTGCTTGTAATTTAATTCTGTCCATGTGTAGTTCTGTTTTTAAGTGTTCACTCAGTTCCTTCCAAATTTCAACAGCATCCACAATAAAACAGCTATTTTTCTGTATTTTGTTTAAAGCTTGAGAGATGGGTTTCAGGAAGCTCAGCATATGTTCAACATTTCTCTTAAGCCCAATGTTGAGGATTTTGGCCGTGACAGTGCCATCTATTTTATCTCGATTTTCTTCACAAAGTGTCATCAGAATAGGCCAGTTTTTGATATACTGCTCAAAACAGTCCACCACAGAGTTCCATCTAACATCTTGTGGGAGCGTTAGCTTGGTTCCACCCATCCTTTTCAGAGCTGCTGCAGCAAAATGATTATTACGGAAGTATTTAGCAATTTCAACAACATTAGCCTTTATTTCTGGAACACTTAAGTCTTTGGCTAAGAGGTGCAGCAAATGAGCACCACAACCATATGTTATTAGCAGCTTTGTATTCCCTCCCTGCTCTTCTAAATCTCTTCTCATCTTGGATACGTTTGCAGCATTGTCAGTGACCAAACTGCGTACTAGACATTTGAATTTTTGTTCACATGTCGTTATAGCTTTTACTGCCACTTCTTGTAAGTATTCTGCTGTGTGTGCATTTCCTGACGTATCAGTTGTTTGTGCAAGGAAGACTTTACCTTCTTCTGTTGTTATACAAGCACATACAATAGGATCATTGTGGACATTACTCCACCCATCAATACTTAGGTTAACAATTTTACCATCCAGAGCTGTTGCACATTGCTCCATTTCTCTGTCATACACTTGATCCAGCAGTTTCCCTGCAACATCAGCTCTGCTGGGTGGACTGTATCCTGGTCTCAGTGACTGAACCATATTAATGAAATGTGGGTTCTCAGTCAGACGGAAAGAAGAGTTCGTTGCATAAATAAACTGGGCAATTTTTTCATCAATCAACTCTTTTTCTAATCTGCTAGTTCTTATCACAAACCTATCTATGGTGGTTCCAGGAGGTAAAGGTTTTTTCTTCCTTTTGGGTGATGGTGATATGTGGCTGTGGGTGTCTGATGATGATGCTGCTGCTGCTAATGAAGCACTATCCTGGATGGATAACTCTGAAACTGTAGAACAGGATGATGGTGATCTTGGAGGTGGATAGTTTCCAGAATCCATGAATTCCTCTAAACAAAAAAAGTCAATGCTGTTATTTTATTGTTTATACAATTTCTGCTTATTGTACACAACACATCACTGCCCCTGCCCCAAAAGGAATATTTGTTTTTCTTCATAACTGTACCAAATGACAGTAACATGCAGTAATAATAAGAAATATAATTTTTCTCACACATGACAGTTCAGTCTTTAGAAATAGGATTCAATAAAAATGTTTACCAACCTGATGTTCCTGCCTGTTCAGAAGTGTTTCTTTGGTCATCTTCATCACCGCACTTCTCATGATGTTGCCTCATTCGCGCCACCAGGCCTTGCATCTCTTTGTTGCATCGTTTGCATTTTGCACGCATGCCTGCCTTACCGATAGGCGAAGGAGCTTCATTAAAATATTCCCAAACTGGGTCTCTTTTACGGCCTGCTGCCATTATAAGGAAAGAATGTAATAAACCTCAGATCGTACACACAAACAGATCCAGACTTGTCTGTCTGTGGCTATGCTGCAGTATTGTGCTCAAAGTTTCACTTTCATTTTCTTGTCTGCTTGCCCTTCCTCCTCCTCACACTTAGATTCACATTCTTCTTGTGTTGTGCAGATCTATTCCACTCCAAACAATCAGAAACATATTGTCTAACTTCTTGGACTTGGCACTGAAGGGGTTGATTCTGTATTCATAGGTTTGTAGAACAATAGGATTAAGGTCTTTTTCTCAACTCTGTTCATGTTGTAACATTTTTGCCATGAAGAAGAGGCTGGGACCTCTGCGGAGTCAAATTCAGTTTTGAGAACTGCGTAAGTAAAGCGAGCGTCTGTGATAATATAGGAGAGAAACTGCCCACTAATCCTACAGAAACCTCTGGAAGAGCATGGCATTGTGAATGTTACACATATACAGCCTTTATTCTACTGAGTTAAACAACTTAGCTTTATCTCATGATGGAAGAAGCTTTGGATGGTAAAATATTTTCCTCAAAAAGCAGTTTATTGAAAAAAATCCGATTTAAATCAAAAAAATCCGATTTAAATAAAAAAAATCCGATTTTTTTGATTTTTTAAAAAAAAACATTGATTTTTATCCACCCTGATTTGAACTTATCTTGTTTAGTTTTTTAAATATTTTTTAAAACATGTATTTTTTACTTTTTACTTGTTTCAATAGACTCCTTAGGAGTCTTGAGGCTGCGATCATCTGATCGCCTGTATAACCTGCATAAACCATCATCTCCTATGAATGCTGGCCACGGGTGTGTACTCATAGCAGATTCCCAATGACAGGCACGGTGGTCTTCTGAAGACTCCCTCCCGGCTGTCATGACAAACCATTGCCCCCCCCCCGATCATGTAACAGGGGCGCCGATGTGCATTTTATGATGCACTTCTGGCTCAGCAAGTTAAATGCCGCTGTCAAAGATTGATAGCGTCATTTAACATGATAGCAGCCGCGTGTGGATCGTGATTCCACCTGCAGATGTTACAGGAACATGACAGTAGGTACCTTGGACGTACCTATATGTCAAAGGCCGTAAAGGGATTAAATAGGAAGTAGTTTTAGGACAGCACATGCCAGGACCCACAGAAGTTTTGAATAAGATAAAATGTCTGTCGTTCATCATGCTTCACCACTATGCCCCGCTTATCATAATTATGTCATTTTGAAGAAGGATTAAAGAATTGTTTTTATGGATTTATGGATTGGTGAGTGCTTTTTCATGTTCTATCTTTGCAATTAAATAAAATGCTATTTGCTTACTTTAGGTTTACTAACTGTACTGTAAGCTATACAGTATAGCTATATATTGCGTTGCTATATAATAACAAATTCTGTCATCTAGGATTATGATACACAGCATAATCTTTTTTCATATAATAATAAAATATAGTTGAAAAAGAATTATAAAATCAATTATTGTAGCACGCTAGTAAAATTCTACACTTTTACCCTACTTACACTGTAAACCTCACTGATTTGTAAACGAGGTTGGTTTGTAATATAAATGTCACTATAGTTTCAATGAACTTATCTTGGGGTGAAACAAAAACTATTAAACAGCAAAACTGTAAACTACTATTCCTACCCTAAAAGGACATCACTATATTTATGAATAAATACATGTAAATTGCTAAATTGTTAAGTCATGACAGTCTAACACAATTGTGGTGCCCCACAAAACAAATAAGACCAAATAAAATGGAGTATTTGGTGAAAAATATATAAATTATCAATTTTGGAAGAATATTTCTAACTGATTGAAACTATTATCGGAATTGAGCAGAATATTTGAGTAGATGAGCCTCGTAACCTTCCACATAAGAGATACTGAGAACTAATACATGTAATAAAATGCAACTGTGATGAATTAATGTTAAAGTGAACCTGTCATGTCCCCAAGACTCCAATCACTATTAACCTGCAAATACAGAGTTAATCTGCAGGTTATTAGTCTTACAATGCTGCCCGACCTCCTTAATAAAAAATGTGGATAAACTGATATTACAGAAAAGAGCCAAAGGCTGCAAGTCTGTGCAGAGTGAGCAGTCGAGTTCCGGGGCGTACTCACCAACGTAGAAGCTCGGTGCACACATCTGTGATTAAAAGCCGGCGGCTTTGGGAGGATTAAAGTTAGTTTTCTCTTGGTAGCCAAGCTTTCAGTAAAGTGCAAGACAGCATAGTAATACAATTAAACTTAGATTGACTCCAAATCTACAGGGTAAGAGCATTCAGGGGCATGACTGGGTCCCTTTCAAATTAGGTAACAATTATCCATAGCATTAACTACTTCATGACTGCTTATAGACTTTGGAAAAAAGAATTTGGCACTCCCAGTTGAGATACAAAAAATAACACAATTTTTGTTGATGTAGGTCTATCCACAATTTATGCACAATTGACGTTTCGGCCAATATTAGGCCTTCATCAGAATTACAATTAAGGCCAATGCTTGAAAATATGAAGGTCAGGAACACCTTAACCAAAAGGAGCTGAAGAACGGAGAACATGCGCTGGAGATATGCACTGCTGAGCTGGAAGAGAAGCATTGGCCTTAACTGTAATTCTGATGAAGGCCTAATATTGGCCAAAATGTCAATTGTGGATAAATTGTGGATACACCTAGATCAGTAAAAATTGTATTTTTTTTGCATCTCAACTATGAGTGCCAAATTCTTTTTACTATATTTCTGGAGTGGTAACCTATTTGGGCACCCCTCCCATTGGAGTACCACGCAGCCTCTTTTTTAAATGCTTATAGACTTTGTACGTCCAGGTGGTGCCTGTTCTACTGTACAATGATGTCATAAACCATTAGTGCATTTAGAGAAACTGCACAACAATGTGCGGATGCAGAAACAGGGAGCCAGCTTTCATGCACAATCAGGCTCCCAAAAGAGAAGACAGCCACAATTTATTATCATGTCTGCCTTCTTGATTACTGTATGCATACTGCTAAACAAGCTGTGTGTACAGATTAGGAAGCACTGACCGTTCTTCTTCCTCTGGACCCAGACATCATAGGATGTCTAGGTACAGAGAGAGAACAGGAGCTGCTGGGTCCCAGGAAACGCCGACAGCTCTGCTGTTCAAAGAGGCTAAATTTAACTTGTAATTGGGGCTAACATACCAACCTCAGCTACAGGGGATATCAGCAATAATGAATATGTATAAATACTTTCAAATGCCCTCCCCCAAAGGTCTTAAGAATTTTGGGGGGAATAGTTTGAGAAATGAAATATAAATAAATGAACCCGTTCACTTGCGCTAAGCAAGTGAGAAATGGCCGTAGTCCATCAGGCTCTTTCATCTACTTAGCTCCCCTGCTACCTGCACTCCGCACTTTAATATGATTTGATGTCACGTTTCACCATGGAAAAAAATTGCACATCAAGAAGGATCTGGGTGAGTGCCCCAATTCTTTCAATTTCTTATGATTTACGAAAATTTGAATAAAATAACAAATATAAATAAATATAAAAAAAACTTTAAACAAATACAACATCAATCTGCTTAGCTGTTTTTAGCCCCACTTCTAGCAAAAAACAATACGCCCAATATAAAAAAATAACTTATATGGAAAGCACAACACAATCTTAAGGGAATCTGTTACTAGGTTTTTGCCATCTAATGTAAGAGAAGTATAATGTAGAGACAAACTATGACTCTAGCGATGTGTCACTTACTGGGCTGCTTGTTGTATTTTTATAGAATCACTGTTTTATCAGCAAGAGTTTATTACTAAAGGATTAGTTGGCCTGCTTTCAAGTAGTCAAGAATATTCACGAGTCCTGAATAATCTCGCTGCCACCAATGATTGGCAGCTATCTCTTTATACCGTAGAAGGATATAAAGCTGCCAGTAACTGGTGGAGGAAGAGTTATACAGAGATCAGCACTGAGAGACCTCCTAGATCTTCAACAGCTAAAACAATGATTTTACCAAAATGACTGTAAGCAACTCATATGTCACTGAAATCAGGGTATTTGCCATTATATCATGCTGCTATATCAGATGGGATCGAAAATCCTGGAGACAGATTCCCTTTAAAATGTTTTAACGGTCTTTTGTGATTGTAAGATATTGAAAAAAAAGAAGGAATAAAAGACAGCAAAAGAGGAATATAAAAATTATGCTAAAGTTAGGCCCCATGTGTAACGAAAAAAATTCAAAAATTATTTTAATATGTCAACAAGAAAAAAATCTTAGAGCCATTAAAAATACATGTACAATAAAAAATTAAAAATGTGCTTGGTGAGAAACAGTTTAATATGACCTGACCTCATTAACATTGTTCAGAGATTACAGTATGTGATTAACAACTACATGTATCAAGGGGTTAAATATATTAAACAGCAAGTGAAAATTGATGGGTTGTAAGAAAGAAAAATGGTCAGGTGTAGAGGATCTGAACAATTTTGACAAGGGCCAATTATAACGACTAGTCGACTGAATTAGATCATCTCTAAAACTGTAGTCTTGTGAGGTGTTTTGCTAGGCAATAGTTAGTTCCTACCGAAAGTATTTGAACTGAGTACAAGTGGTGCACAAATCACAGTATCTTGACTATATAAGACTCCCTGATGTGCATCGGATGATAAGGTTTTCCTGTCTGGATGGATCTCACAGCTTATGTGCTGTAAGGGCCCCGTCACACATAGCGACTCACCAGCGATCCCGACTACGATATCAACTTGTCAGGATCGCTGGTGTGTTGCTAAATGATCGCTGGTGAGCTGCCAAACAGGCGACAGCGCTCGTATCGCTGTGTACCTTAGATACCAGCGCGCTGGTGCAGGGAGCTGGTAACCAAGGTAAACAGCGGGTTTCTAAGCGCTGCACGGCACCCCGCGGCGCTTAGAAACCCGCTGTTTACCTTGGTTACAAGCTCCAGCTCGCTGATCTCCCACCTGCCACACGCAGCAATGCGTGCTGGTCAGCGGGAGACCAACGATCAAAAAAATGTCCACCCCTTTCCACAATGATCAGTGGGGGCAGTCACTGAAAGGTGTCACACACAGTGATCTTGCTGGTGAGATCGCTGTTGCGTCACAAAACTTGTGACTCAGCAGCGATGTCGCTAGCAAGATCGCTGTGTGTGATGGGGCTAAACATCAACTGCTGAAAAAGGCAATTCTTAATATATTAAAAAGATATCAGAACAAAAGGTACATTGCAACTTCCAGCATATAGGACCAATTCTGACCCCTGTTCACAGCTGAAAGCACCTACAATGGGCATGCAAGCATTAGAAATTAACTATGGTTGGTTGAGTGCCTGTGACACTTACCTGAGGAAGAGATGACATAAACTGTTGTGTCCCATGAATGGGAACAACCTGTAATGTATATTCTCTGTGATGAGTTTTTTCCTACAATCAGCAAAATTCCCGCTAGGTAGAATTAGACTTTGTGAACATTGTCCCTATGTCGCTCTCATAGTAGAGCTCTGTATTAGCTTGCTCCTCCCTTCTTCTTCAGTTTAGCCTACAGCAGCCATTACTCAAGATGCATGCGTACTCCCCTGTACAGATTACTCCTTTTTACCAACTGTTCATTGTAAACTAATACAAGATTTTGGAAGAAAACAGCATAGTTTCTCCTGGTCTTTCTACAGTTGCATTGCCGGTGTAGATAAATTATCTGCGGATGCCTGGTGATGTAAGTATGAGTTATACAATTATCTAAGAAGCTGATAGTTAGAACACACTTGGGATTTGCAGTCATCAGGAAGAGGCAGAATATAAACAATTAGAAGAAATCAAGCCAACAGAGGTTTTGTGTTCCTCTTGTAAACCATGGGTCCTTGCAATCATGTGGTTATAAATTTTATATGTACCACCTACAAGTCTAATCAATTGAGGATCTAGTTTACAATATACAAAACTTAAAATACTGCTGCTAACCTCTTGATGAGAGATATCACATAATGTGTCTGGAGCTCTTATCCAGTCCGTGCTTCAAAGAGTCGGAGCTGCTCATCACAATATTAGGCAAAGGTGGAATGTTATGGCTCATTGGTATACAAATGAAAAGAGCACAAGAAAGTAATTACCCAACATCTGCAGATGTCACCAAAGTAGAATTCATTGTAGGCCCCATTCACACATTCCGTATTTGGCCAAACCAGAATTGGTGGAAAAATGAGGTAGTGGTAATGTGTCTCTATTATACGTTTCCTCTGATTGTTCCACTCCTCGTTTTGGCTTACAAATACTGATGTAAAATGCTGACAAAATACTGAACAAGTGAACAAGGACTACCAGGACATATATTGAAATTGTTTGCTTTGCGTGTTTCATAGGCTCCATAGGACACTGTATTGCCTACCACAACAGCAGACGATCAGCTCAGCCATGATCGGTTTTATGTAAAAATGGGTTGTCTAAAACAAGTAACACATTTTATATTTAGAATCATATTTTTCTAAAATAGAAAAGTCACAGCACTCCATTGTGAGTCAGATTACTTTACTCACAAGAATATGAACAGCAGCAACTTTTTCCACTCATCTGACTTTATACTGCTAAATCACAAGGTGGACTAATTACCAAAGATTGAAATCTTCTTTACTTTTATTTACATAAATATTCATTTTATTAGGGGGTCTATATTTTAAAAAAAGAGATAACAGGAAATGCAGAAATTTTGCAGTAACATTGATTGAGACACCTTCAAATTAGTGTTCGTTAATAGAAGTGATGACCACTTTTGGAACTACCGTAACTCACAGACTTTTAACCTCCTAGAAAATTTTCTTGTAGAACCTCTGATACGTTTCCTGTCCTGTGCCTGCAGGGAAACTAAAGGAATCGCTATTACTCTTGTGAAGCATTATTTGGCCATTATCTGTTCAGAATTCTAAACTTTGTGAGCACTACATATAATAATGACATAATACAACTTTATCACCGTTTTTTGTGGTTTGACACTGGTTTGCCCATATCTAAATGAGATCTCTATGTATTAGGTGAGTTTTAGATAATCTTTTATACATAACTAAATGTCTTTATTCATGTGTGAAATCAATTACTAACCCTAGAATGAAAGCGGGAATATGTACGGCATGTACCTATTCGTAAAAATGAAACGTATCCCTTACCAAATGTGCTTTATGCCCCATCAATAATTTCAATGTAACCAGACAAAGTACATCTTCCACTCAATTAATAATACACTGCCTGTAACATAATTAGAATGAAATTTGCATAATCATATCTTAGCTTTGAAATTGTCAATCTAAGCCATTCCTCAAAATCTACCTACAGCAGTGAGATGTGTATGTATTGCGGCACTCAGTTTTTATTATCTAGGTCAGGGGCGGGCAATTAATATTCTCAAGGGGTCACATGAGGAACTGGGACAGTTGTGGAAGGCAGAACCCATCAGCTGAACTTAATTCAGCTCAATATTTTATTGCTTTTGAAAATACGGTCTTAATTAGATGTATATACGGGTAAGAATACAGGTTACAATAAGCTTTATTGTAGCATCTGCTAGATGCTAGTCAACATATGTTACCCCTACAGCAAAGTAAGCACCTATTTAAATATTTTAACCCCTTAACCTCTGGAGCTTTTTTCAGTTTTGCGTTTTTGTTTTTCGTTCCCCTCCTTCCCAGAGTCATAACTTTTTTATTTTTTCATCAATATGGTCATGTGAGGGCTTGTTTTTTTTGCAGGACGAGTTGTACTTTTGAACGACATCATTGGTTTTACCATGCTGTGTAGCAGAAAACAGGAAAAAAAATCCAAGTGCATTGAAATAGCAAAAAATTTGCAATCCCACACTTGTAATTTGCTTGGCTTTTTTACTAGGTTCACTAAATGCTAAAACTGTCCTGCAATTATGATTCTTCAGGTCATTACGAGTTCAAAGACACCAAACATGTATAGGTTCTTTTTTATCTAAGTGGTGAAAAAAAATCCAAATTTTGCTTAACCCCTTTACCCCCAAGGGTGGTTTGCACGTTCATGACCGGGCCAATTTTTACAATTCTGACCAATGTCCCTTTATGAGGTAATAATTCTGAAACGCTTCAATGGATCCCAGTGATTCTGACAAGGTTTTCTCGTGACATATTGTACTTCATGTCAGTGGTAAAATTTCATTCATATAACTTGTGTTTATTTGTGAAAAAAACGGAAATTTGGCGAAAATTTCGCAATTTTCCAACTTTGAATTTTTATGCCCTTAAATCACAGAGATACGGCAAACAAAAAACTTAATAAGTAACATTTCCCACGTTTACTTTACATCAGCACAATTTTGGAACCAAAATTTTTTTTTGTTAGGAAGTTATAAGGGTTAAAAGTTGACCAGCGATTTCTCATTTTTACAACACCATTTTATTTTTACGGACCACATCACATTTAAAGCCACTTTGAGGGGTCTATATGATAGAAAATACCCAAAAGTGACAACATTCTAAAAACTGTACCCCTCAAGGTGCTCAAGACCACATTCAAGAAGTTTAATAACTCTTCAGGTGCTTCACAGGAATTTTTTGAATATTTAAAAAAAAATTAACATTTAACTTTTTTTCACAAAAAAAATATTTCAGGTTCAATTTTTTTTATTTTACCAAGGGTAAAAAGAGAAATTGGACTGGAAAAGTTATTGTGCAATTTGTCCTGAGTACGCTGATACCTGATATGTGGGGGGGAACCACTGTTTCGGTGCATGGCAGAACTCAGAAGGGAAGGAGCGCCGTTTGACTTTTTTCAATGCAAAATTGGTTGGAATTCTGATCGGACGCCATGTCACATTTGGAGAGCCCCTGATGTACCTAAAAAGTGGAAACCCCCCACAAGTGACCACATTTTGGAAACTAGACCCCCCAAGGAACTTATCTAGATATGTGGTGAGAACTTTGAACCCATAAGGGCTTCACAGAAGTTTATAACGTACAGCTGTACAATTATAAAATCATAATTTTTCCACAAAAATGATCTTTTCACCCTCAATTCTTACTTTTCCAAGGGTAACAGGACCCTAAAAGTTATTGTGCAATTTGTCCTGAGTGCGCTGATACCCCATATGTGGGTGTAAATGACTATTTGGGTGCATGGCAGAGCTCGGAAGGGAAGCAGCGCCATTTGACTTTTTTGGCTGGAATTGAGATCGGACACCATGTCGCATTTGGAAAGTCCCTGATGTACCAAAACAGTGGAAACCCACCACAAATGACACCATTTTGGAAACTAGACCCCCCAAGGAACTTATCTAGATGTTTGGTGAGAACTTTGAACCCCCAAGGGCTTCACAGAAGTTTATAACGTACAGCTGTACAATTATAAAATCATAATTTTTCCACAAAAATGATCTTTTCACCCTCAATTCTTACTTTCCCAAGGGTAACAGGACCCTAAAAGTTATTGTGCAATTTGTCCTGAGTGCGCTGATACCCCATATGTGGGTGTAAATGACTATTTGGGTGCATGGCAGAGCTCGGAAGGGAAGCAGCGCCATTTGACTTTTTTGGCTGGAATTGAGATCGGACACCATGTCGCATTTGGAAAGTCCCTGATGTACCAAAACAGTGGAAACCCCCCACAAATGACACCATTTTGGAAACTAGACCCCCTAAGGAACTTATCTAGATGTGTGGTGAGCACTTTGAACTCCCCCAGTGCTTCACAGAAGTTTATAACGTCCGGGCATGAAAATAAAAAAATCATATTTTTTCCACAAACATGATCATTTAGTCCCCATTATTTTTATTTTCCCAAGGGTTCCAGGAAAAAATAGACCACAAAAGTTGTTGTCCAATTTGTCCTGAGTACACTGATACTCAATATGTGGGAGAAAACTACTGTATGGGCACACATTGGGACTCGGAAGTGAAGTAGTGACGTTTTGGAATGCAGACTTTGATGGAATGGTCTGCGTGTGTCATGTTGCCTTTGGAGAGCCCCTGATGTACCTAAACAGTGGAAACCCCCCACAAATGACACCATTTTGGAAACTAGACCCCCTAAGGAACTTATCTAGATGTGTGGTGAGCACTTTCAACCCCCAAGGGCTTCACAGAAGTTTATAATGCCCGGGCGTGAAAATAAAAAAATCTTATTTTTTCCAAAAACATGATCATTTAGTCCCCTATTTTTTTATTTTCCCAAGGGTACCAGGAGAAAATAGACCCCAAATGTTGTTGTCCAATTTGTCCTGAGTAGGCTGATACCCCATATGTGGGGGGTAAAACACTGTTTGGGCGCATGGCAGAGCTTGGAAGGGTAGGAGCACCATTTGACTTTTTCAACGCAGAATTTGCTGGAATTGAGATCAGACGTCATGTTGCGTTTGGAGAGCACCTGATGTGCCCAAACAGTGGAACCCCCCAATTCTAACTCCAACCCTAACCCCAACACACCCCTAACCCTAATCTCAGCCCTAACCCTAGCCCTAGCCCTAACCCTAATGGGAAAATGGAAATAAATTTTTTTAATTTTATTATTTTTCCCTAACTAAGGGGGTGATAATGGGGGGTTTGATTTCCTATTTATGGCGGTGTTTATTTTTGGCAGCTGTCACACGCTAAAAGACGGTTTTTATTGTAAAAATAGTTTTTGCATCACCACATATTGAGAGCTATAATTTTTCCGTATTTTGACTCACTGAGTCATGTGAGGTCTTATTTTTTGCGGGACAAGTTGACGTTTTTATTGGTATCATGTTCGGGCACGTGACATTTTTTGATCCCTTTTATTCTGATTTTTGGGATGCAAAAAAGAACAAAAACCAGCGTTTCATGAATTTCTTTTGGGGGGTGCGTTTACACCGTTCCGCGTGCGGTAAAATTGATAAAGCGGTTTTATTCTTCGTGTCAGTACGGTTACACCAATACCTCATTTAGGCCGCCTTTTTTGTTTTGGAGCTTTTATGCAATAAAAACAATTTTATATAAAAAATAATTATTTTTGCATCGCTTTATTCTGCGAGCTATAACTTTTCTATTTATTCTCTGATGATGCTGTGTTGTGGCTCGTTTTTTGCGGGACAAGATGACGTTTTCAGCGGTACCATGGATATTTATATGCATCTTTTTGATCGCGCGTTATTGCACTTTTTGTTCGGCGGTATGATAATAAATCATTATTTTTTGCTTCGTTTTTTATTTTTATTTTTTAAGGGGTTCGCTAAAGGGGCTAACTAATGGGACAGTTTTATAGGGCGGGTCCTTACGGACACGGTGATACCAAATATGTGTACTTTTATTGTTTTTTTTTATTTCCAAAAAATGAATTTATTAGGGAATTTTTATTTTTTTTTAAATTTATGTAGCGATTTTTTTAAAATAATTTTTACACTTTTTTTTAACTTTATTAGGTTGTCCCAGGGGGGACATCACTGTCCTGTGACAGATCGCTGATCGGTCACATCACAGATTACTGTGACAGATCAGCAATCTGACACAGGCAGTGTGCAGGTTTCCTCCTTGCCTGCCCTTTGCAGGCACTGAGGAAGCCAGCTCCCTGCAGGCATCCGAAGGTCCCCGCCACCATCTTGGATCCGGGGACCTGCAGGGAAAGAGCCCCCCGCAGCAGCGCTGCACATTGCGCTGCTGTGGGGGGCTCAGGGAAGCACGGAGGGAGCCCCCTCCCTGCCGATGCTTCCCTTTAACCCTCGGTACACCGCGATCGTGTTTGATCACGGTGTGCAAGGGTTTAACGTGTCCCGGGCGGTCCGTGACTGCCCCTGACACATAGTGCCGGGTATCAGCTGTGATAATCAGCGATCACCACGTGGGTGCCGCTGATCTCGCTAGACGTACTATCCCGTCCATGGGCATAGGAGCCCGGGTCCCATGGACGGGATAGTACGTCTGATGTCAGAAAAGGGTTCAAAAAAAATTTGCGCCATTTTCCGATACCTGTAGCGTCTCCATTTTTCATGATCTTAGGTTGGGTGAGGGCTTATTTTTTATGTGCCGAGATGAAGTTTTTAATGATATCATTTTGGTGCAGATATGATTTTTTGATTGTCCGTTATTGCATTTTAATTCAATGTCGTGGCGACCAAAAAAATGTAATTCTGCCGTTTTGACTTTGTTTCTCACTACGCTGCTCAGTGATCAGGGTAATCCTTTTTTTAATGATTGATCGTGCAATTCTAAATGCGGCAATTCCAAATATGTGTATTTTTTATTTTATTTTTATTGTTTTATTTTGAATCGGACGAAAGGAGGGTGATTTGAACTTTTATATTTTTTATATTTTTAAAAACATTTGGTTTTTACTTTTGGCATGCTTTAATAGTCTCCATGGGAGACTAGAAGCTGCCGCACCTCGATCGGCTCTGCTATATAGAGGCGATGGTCCCTGGCTGACCTGAGGTGAACTGATGAGCGTAGGAAAAAATGCAGAAACTTTCCCATGCTCATTAGTTCATCTCCGGGCAGCCAGGGAGGCTGCGCAGAGAAAAACTAATTCATTCTGGCAGTAGTTTAGAGCGGGCTGGTTGCATTAGCACCGGTCCTGTTCTAAACCACTTTACCCCTTCAGATGGATTGCAGTGGGGAACCTGACTGACCAGCGGAGAGGTAAGGATAGTGTTGCTTTTTTGTTTTATTTTTGTTACAGGTTGATGGGGTTTTTTTGGATTAGAAGAGGAATAAATCTTGTCAAAAACTTGGTGTCTTTATTTCATTAAAAGAATTTTTCATTAATGTCTGTGTGTGTTTTCTTAACCGTTTAATAGTCTAGTGTTAATAATGGATTGGTGCCTTATTGACACCTCTCCATTATTAATCCGGCTTAATGTCACCTTCCAATAGCAAGGTGACATTAACCCATTAATATTAGCCCATATCCCACCACTACAAGGGAGAGGGATGAGAGAGGATAAGTGCCAGAAAAGGCGCATATTATAGATGCACCTTTGCTGGGGTGTCTGGGGGCAGATTTTTGTAGCCAAGGGGGGGGGCAAAAACAATGGTCCCTCTCAAGGCTAATAAAATCTGCCCTCACTCACTGGCTTTACCTCTCTTGGTGAGAAATTGCTACGGGAGCCCACGCAATTTTTTTCGATGAATTAACCCCTTTAGTTAACACCTACATGTACCAAATTTTACACACAAACCCTAATCTAATTATTAGTCTTGGAAATATAAAAAAAAAAATGAAATGAAATGGTTTACTGTATGTAAACCATGTGTCATTTCATGTCGGGTTTTGGAATGATTTTACAGAAGCCGGCAATTGAATTAGCGGCTATTCTGCAATGTAGAACGCTATGAAATGTAAATATATATATGTGTCTCAATGACATATATATATATATATATATATATATATATATATATATATATGCATTCTATGTGTCTCTATCTATTCTTTTGTTTCTTTATTAAACATGTCAGTGTGATTTTACTGTATTGCAAAATGAATTGCCGGCTTTTGTTAAAGGACATCGGGTGCGATTTTCTCGCAAGTCACACTTGTGACCCGTTTGTAATCCGATTTTTTATCGCACCCATAGACTTGCATTGGCGAGTCCGATCTGATAATCGGTGACAATCGCAGCATGCTGCAATTGTCTCGGCCCAAGGAAAACGGCCGAGGAAAAATCGGCTGATGGGAGCTGCTCCATAGATTAACATTGGGAAGATTGCAATGCAATTTTTTATCGTATTGCACTCGTCCGTTTTTGTCGCTAGTGTGACCCCAGCCTAACTCTCAATAAGACTTCTACACCTGTCCATAGGTATTTTGGTCCACTCCTTGTAAGTGAACTGCTCCAGTTGTCTCAGGTCTGAATGGTGCCTCTTCCAGACAGCATGTTTTAGCTCCTTTCACAAATGTTCAGTATGATTTAGATCAGGGTTTATAGAAGCCCAATTTACATTAGCCCAATGCTTGCACTTAGCCATTCTTGGATGTTTTTAGCTGGGTGTTTTGCTGGACAGGCTGAATACATGTGAGTAATGCCTGTTTGTTAGGGAATCTCCACATGTGTTCAAGCTGTCTAGCAGATGCAAATCATGCAGCTGATGCGACAAAAACTAAATCTCCGAGCACGTCAAAATACTCGGAGGACACCCGAGCATGCTCGGGAAAACCCGAGCAACGAGTATACTAGCTCATCACTAGAAATAACACAAAATCAAATTTAAATAATAGGTAATTTTCGGATTACACATTCCATTTAAAAACTACAATACTTAGTAAACAATAATAGGTATTTTCATGCATATATGTTTTTTTTGCAGTTCTGCACCACTTTTCAACTGCACTGACCATTTAGATGAACCTAAAAAAAGAAAAGTAACAATCTTTTTGGTTGATTTTTTTGTCATTTAAGTGAGGGCTTTCAGAAATCCTTGCAGAGGTCAATAAGAACAGAGCAGATGAGGTAGAGCATGCAGATCCTGTAAAATGAGGATAGTTATCTCTGCAGGGCTGTTCTTGTGATAACAGAGATCATTCTAGCTGAACTTAGCAGAACAATCTAAGCTTTCCGACTTCTATGCAGCTGTTTGAAGCTAACTACATGAATAATTACCACTGCAGACTTCTAGCTTAACTAATGAGTTCATAAACTATTAGAATTTCATTATACAGTATATATATATATATTTATATTTTATTAGAATATATTCTTTTTAAAGTGATACCAGCATTTTGAAATGGGTATAAATAAAAACCAAGACAACTTGTCCATAAAGAGATACTCTAGAAAGGGGTAGCAACCTGAAATGCAACAAAATTTTGAAGCAAATTGCTGTCGCAAATAAAGCTATGAATTGGTGTAAACTTAGTGTAAATATGCTTTAAATTAATTATTTAACTGTAAATATAGAAATTTTCATGAAAATGAAAATTCATTATTTTCTAATTATTCACAATTTTCATATTATTCATAATTTGAATAATTGAAACTCAAATTCAATTTAATACATTAATGATGTTGAGATGGAAGAGATACAAGGGATGTGCCTGCTTAATTGCTGATTGGTGGGTTGGCCATTTCTTGTTAGCCTTTACAATTAATTTTTCCCTCCTTACCAAATTTTTAATTCAGTCTCACATTCGGCTGAGATGTTAGTACTGTATAAGAGTGTCTTCAATGTCCAAGTTCTCTAAGGGCATAATTTCCTAGCAAGCAGTATAAGGAGCCTGTTTTACATCTAAATTGTATCCATAAGAATTCAAGACTTGAGGCAGTCAATAGGTAGGTCGAAAAGTCAAGGTTAATAAAAGAGTGATGGGTGATATACTTATTATCTCTTTTCCTAATGATGCCCACATTTTGAGTTTTGATAAACCAGTTCATTGTTGTCTATAGCAACTTTTTGCCAGTTGTAGAAATAGCAGAAAGGAGACTATAACCTATGCAGTCAACTTATGGCAACCATGTGCGTGTCAGGGTGGCAAACAGCTTCATCAATGAAGTCATTGTTCACTTTCTGGCATCAAATTCGGAGTAATGAAACCTTTCCAGCTTCTAAGACACTGGGAATGACAAAGAGTATTGGGTTTCTTTACCATGAGCGCAATGAAACCATGGAAGTTTCAGGATGATGAATCTGTCAAAGTTATTGAAAATGGTCAAATGGAGCCTTGATGCCTTTCCTGAGTATAATAAAATTACAGGTTATGATTATTAGATTACTGGTAATGGACTGCTAATTAAAGGAATTATTCTGATATTTGGTTCTTTTCTTCTGTATTAACATTGCAGAACATTATGGATGTGTACACATGTCTACTAGCTATTTCCATTTCTGAATCCCCTTTGGGATCATAAAAATAGATATAAAATGATCCAGGATCCATTCCTTTGATTCGAGAATGGAAATGTCACAAAATGTCTTCTGTTTAACTCTGTTTTTAGACAGATTATAAAATGTATATAGGAAAATAGATAGTGTCCATTCCAGGGTGATCAATCCCAAAAAAGTAAAGTTTACTCTGCCATTAAGTGAACAATATTTTGCCCTAAAAACCAATAACTAAAGCTAAAGAAAGAGCCATTATCAGAAGGATCTAGAATGTCCACAGCAAAGTGCATAAAGGTTGAGGTCATCAAACACCATTGTAATCAGTGGTTACTAGACAGCACCATACAGAGTATATGAATGTTGCATATAAATGAAATAACATACATCATGTCTTACTGAGTCCATAGCATATTAAAGCTGTATGTCATCAGGTGCCATGACGTATTTTACTCGTCTTGCATATGCAGGAGATTTCATGCTTACAGATATTTTTCATAGATGGTACAGATACGGGCAAGGATGCCTGTCAACCACTCTACGTCCTCTATCTGATGGATGACTTCCTTTCTTTGGCTGAGGACTGGTCTAATATTCCTAAGACTTTGTTTCAAACAATTCCGTTGTTCTGCTCAACCAGAAGAAATGAAGCAGGCAGACGTGTCGGATCTCGAATACTATAACAGGTTTCTGTCATGGAGTCTGTTTTCTGTAGATGTAAAATTCGACTTTACGTTCATAAGTTGCATTTCTGCAATGGACCGAAAGGCTGCAACCAAATTGGTGCAAACATGATGCAGATATACTGCACATTTCACATTCTACATTACACAGTTATAAAATGACATTTTGCAGTTTCAAATCTGCAATGCTGTTCAATTTACACTGCAGTCATTTTTTCTGAGGCACGTGTATGAGGTCTCATAAAATCAGATGCACTTTGCCTCAACTGTGCAGAAGAATTTCCATGAGAAGGTTTTGCTGCAATTTAGCTATGTGGAAATGAGTCATTTAGATACATTTGATCGACAGATGTTCCATTATTTGATTCTCTAGGAGACAGCCACCTGCCCATGAGTAAGTAAAAACTGAAAACAATTCTCTCCTTTAAATCCTTCCCGATCAGTGACACAGCGTATGCGTCATGAAAGTCAGTGCCAATCCGACCAATGACGCATATGCTATGCCATGACTTCAAAGCCCCCCTGTGGGTCAGGTGATTGGGGTCAATGAAAGGTCACCCGACCTGCAGGTACAGGGGGCTTTGTACTTCACCCCGGGGGGTGGATTCGCCCCCACGTGGCTATGATCGCTCTGATTGGCTGTTAAAAGTGAAACAGTCAGAGCAATAGTAATATTTCATCAATTAAATTTGATGAAATATTACAATCCAGCCATGGCCGATGCTGCAGTGACATCGGACATGGCTGGAGACACCGATCCGACCCCCCAACACCGTCTAACGGGGGCGATCTGCCCCCCCACCAAATGACAGCGGCGATCTGCCCCCCTCATCCCCCCAGTACCTAGCATGTCCCTCTGGCCGTCCCTGATCATGGGCGCCGCCATCTTGGAAAATGGCGGGCGCATGTGCAGTGCGCCCGCCGGAATCTGCAATGCTGCAGATTCATTCATTCATTTTGATCACTGTGATAAACTTTCACAGTGATCAAAATAAAAAAGTAAATAAATCTCCCCTTTATCACCCCCCGTCGGTAGGCGCAAATAATAAAATAAAGAAATTATTTTAACTTTTCCATTAGGGCTAGAATTAGGGTTAGGGTTGGAATTAGGGTTAGGGATGGAATTAGGGTTAGGGTTGGAAATAGGGTTAGGGTTGGAAACAGGGTTAGGGTTGGAATTAGGGTTGGAACTAGGGTTACGGTTAAACTTAGGGTTAGAATTAGGGTTAGGGTTGGAATTAGGGTTAGGGTTGGAATTACGGTTAAGATTAGGGTTAGGGGTGGGTTGGGGTTGGGAGTAGGGTTAGGCTTGTGGTTAGGGTTAGAGTTGGGATTAGGTTTAGGGGTGTGTTGGGGTTATGGTTGTAGTTATGACTAGGGTTAGGAATGTGTTGGGGTTAGGGTTGGAGATAGAATTGAGGGGTTTCCACTGTTTAGGCACATCACGGGGTCTCCAAAGGTGACATGGTGCCACCATTTATTCCAGCCAATTTTGCGTTCAAAAAGTCAAACAGTGCTCCCTCGAATCTGAGCCCCGACGTGTGCCCAAACAGTGGTTTACTCCCACATATGGGGTATCAGCATACTCAGGAAAAATTGCACAACAACGTTACCCTTGGAAAAATTAAAAATTGGGGGCTAAAAAAATTATTTTCGTGGAAAAAAAATTATTTTTTTTTTTCACGGCTCTGCGTTATAAACTTCTGTGAAGCACTTGGGGGATCAAAGTGCTCACCACACATCTAGATAAGCTCCTTGGGGGTCTAGTTTCCAAAATTGGGTCACTTGTGGGGAGTTTCTACTGTTTAGGCACATCAGAGGCTCTGCAAATGTAGATGATGCCCGCAGACCATTCCATCAAAGTCGGCATTTCAAAACACCACTACTTCCCTTCCGAGCCCCGACGTGTGCCCGAACAGTGGTTCTCCCCACATATGGGGTACCAGCGTACTCAGGACAAACTGGACAACAACTTTTGGGGCAAAATTTCTCCTGTTACCCTTGTGAAAATAAAAAATTGTGGGCTAAAAAATAATTTTTGAGGAAAAAAAATTTGTTTTTTATTTTCACGGCTCTGCGTTATAAACTTCTGTGAAGCACTTGGGGGATCAAAGTGCTCACCACACATCTAGATAAGCTCCTTGGGGGGTCTAGTTTCCAAAATTGGGTCACTTATGAGGAGTTTCTACTGTTTAGGCACATCAGAGGCTCTGCAAATGTCGATGACGCCCGCAGACCATTCCATCAAAGTCGGCATTTCAAAACGTCACTACTTCCCTTCCAAGCCCCGACATGTGCCCGAACACTGGTTCCCCCCACATATGGGGCACTAGCGTACTCAGGATAAACTGAGTACAATTCTGAGCACTGTTTCTTTATGTGGTAATAACTCTGGAATGCTTCCATGGATCCCAGTGATTCTGACAATGTTTTCTCGTGACATATTGTACTTCATGTTAGTGGTAAAATTTCATTCATATAAGTTGTGTTTATTAGTGAAAAAAACAAAATTTGGTGAAAATTTTGCAATTTTCCAACTTTGAATTTTTATGCCCTTAAATCACAGACATATAGCACACAAAAAACTTAACGTTTCCCACATGTTTACTTTACATCAGCACAATTTTGGAACCAACATTTTTTTTTGTTAAGAAGTTATAAGGGTTAAAAGTTGACCAGCAATTTCTAGTTTTTCCAACACCATTTTTTTTTCGGGACCACATCGCATTTGAAGTCACTTTGAGGGGTCTATATGATAGAAAATACCCAAAAGTGACACCATTCTAAAAACTGCAGCCCTCAAGGAGCTCAAAACCACATTCAAGAAGTTTATTAACCTTCATGACCGGAGCTTTTTTCGATTTTTCGTTTTAGTTTTTTGCTCCCCTCCTTCCCAGAGCCATAACTTTTTTATTTTTCCATCAATATGGCCGTGTGAGGGCATATTTTTTGCGGGACGAGTTGTACTTTTGAACAACATCATTGGTTTTAGCATGTAGTGTACTCGAAAATGGGAAAAAAATTCCAAGTGCGGAGAAATTGCAAAAAAGTGCAATTCCACAATTGTTTTTTGCTTGGCTTTTTTGTTAGGTTCAATAAATGCAAAAACTAACCTGCCGTTTGATTCTCCAGATCATTACGAGTTCATAGACACAAAACAAGTCTATATTCTCTTTTATCTAAGTGGTGAAAAAAAATCCAAATTTTGCTACAAAAAAGAAAAAAATGTGCAATTTTCTGAGATCCGTAGCGTTTCCATTTTTCGTGATCTGGGGTTGGGTGAGGGCTTATTTTTTGCAGGCCGATGTGACGTTTTTAATGCGACCACTTTTGTGCAGATACGTTCTTTTGTTTGCCCGTTATTGCATTTTAATGCAATGACGAGCGACCAAAAAAACATAATTCTGGCGTTTTGAATTTTTTTCTAGCTACACCGCTTAGCGATCGGGTTAATGCTTTTCTTTATTGATAGATTGGGCGATTCTGAATGTGGCGATACCTAATATGTGTTTGTGTGATTATTTTATTGTTTTATTTTGATTGGGGTGAAAGGGGGGTGATTTGAACTTTTAGGATTTTCTATTTTTTTTATTTTTAAACTTTTTTTTCACTTTTGGCATGCTTCAATAGCCTCCTATTGAAGCATGCACAACTCGATCAGCTCTGCTACATATGAGCGATGAGCAGATCGCCCATATGTAGCAGATTTACTGCTGTGCTTTGAGGGCCGGCCACCGGGCGGCGCTCAGAGCGATCTGACTGGAACAACCATAGAGGTCTCTATGAGACCTCTGGTTGTCCAGGCAATGTGTCATCATCCCTCGATCACGTGACGGGGGTCGGTGATGAGCTCACTTCTGGCTCGACGGCCAGAAGCGCTAGTTAAATGCCCGCTTGACATCGGGATTTAACTAGTTAATAGGCGTGGATGGCGTTTATAACAGCTGACATGTTGCGGCTTTAAGGTGGGCTCACCGCCTGAGCCCCCCTCAAAGCAGGGGAGTCTGACCGCTGACGTACTATCCCATCAGCAGTCAGAAAGGGGTTAACCCTTCAGGCGCTTCACAGGAATTTTTTGAATGTTTAAAAAACTGAACATTTAACTTATTTTCACAAAAAAATTATTTCAGGTCCAACTTTTTTATTTTATCAAGGGTAACAGGAGAAGTTGTACTGCAAAAGTTATTGTGCTATTTGTCCTGAGTATGCTGATAGCTGATATGTGGGGGGGAACCACTGTTTCGGCGTATGGCAGAGCTCGGGAGGAAAGGAGCGTTTTTTGACTTTTTCAACGCAAAATTGGCTGGAATTGAGATCGGACGCCATGTCACGTGTGGAGATGTGCCTAAACAGTGGAAACCACCCACAAGTGACCCCATTTTGGAATCTAGACCCCCCCCAAGGAACTTATCTAGATATGTGGTGAGAATTTTGAACCCCCAAGGGCTTCACAGACATTTATAACGTACAGTCGTACAATTAAAAAATCATATTTTTTCCACAAACATGATCTTTTAGTGTTAGGGGCTGGCGGAACGCACCAAATAATAAAAGATGATATTATGGTGCGTTCGCAGCCCGGGGTCCACCGTGCAGAGATATTAACTGCTGCTCGGTAATGGCGGACACTAAACGGCGGTATAACAAGTACACACGGGTTAACTTCACCCGGTGAATATGAGGCGGACCCTGTTGCTTCACAGGGTCGTGATACTGCAGAGTGATCGCTAGTGTTTTGGTCACAGGACCCTGCCCCAATGACACGGGGTTAGGGTCCCTCTAGACCCACTAGTGTTCGGCGCAACTGCAGAGCCAGAATACACTAAACTAAAGATAAAGCAGACAATGTGCTTATAGCGCCGCACTGGCGGATGCCACTAACCAGCCTAAGCTTAGAACTGGAAAGCGCTGTATTGGCACACGGCGCAGCTCTGACGGTCGCTGCTGTAGATGCAGTACAGTAGTGCCTTGTACTGGATGGCACAATCTGGCGTTAAGTGTGGTGCTGAGAACTGGGTGCACCATGGCACATAAGCAAAGCCACTAGTAGGCGCTCACTTTAACACCAATACCCTATACACAGCCAGAGGGTGGGAGTCTTAATGAGTCAGTCACCTGAATGCATGCATCAATCTTCACACACACAACTACAAATTACTGTCTATACTAGCGCATGACCTATCGGCCATGCGAACCTTTTATAGCAGCGTCCTTCTGGGACCTTCCCCATGGGCCAATCAGGGAAGCAACAGGCCCTGAGCATGTGACCCCTGACCTCCAATGAGCGGTCAACCCATGGGCATGCTCAGTAGCCCAAAAGAAGGACTTAGTCCCCAGAGCTGCTCGCTGCTGGCTAGCGTGAGTTGCTATAGCTGGACCAGAGGTAGCAGCAGAAACTAAACTGACTGTGCTAGCCTGAGTAAGATTTTGGAATCGAAGTCTCTGCTGAGCATCCTCCTCAGCGGTTGAAGAGGAATGGGAGACCACAGAAAGCAAGGCTCGGGATTCCTCCTGTGAAGAGGCAGGAACCCGACGCCTAACACTTAGTCCCCAATTTTTTACTTTCCCAAGGGTAACATGAGAAATTGGACCACAAATGTTGTTGACTAATTTGTCCTGATTATGCTGATACTCCATATGTGGGGGTAAACCACTGTTTGGGCTCATGGCAGAGCTTGGAAGGTAATGAGCACCGTTTGACTTTTTCAACACAGAATTGGCTGGAATTGAGATCAGATGCCATGTTGCGTTTGGAGAGCCACTGATGTGCCTAAACATTGGCAACCCCCCAATTCTAACTCCAACCCTAAACCCCAACACACCCCTAACCCTAATCTCAGCCCTAGCCCTTACCCTAGCCCTAACCCTAATGGGAAAATGGAAATTAATACTTTTTTAATTTTATTATTTTTCCCTAAATAAAAGGGTGATAAAGGGGGGGGTTGATTTACTCTTTATGGCGGGTTTTTATGTTTGGCAGCTGTCACACGCTAAAAGACGCTTTTTATTTTAAAAAGTTTTTGGATCACCACATTTTGAGAGCTATAATTTTTCCATATTTTGACCCACAGAGTCGTGTGAGGTCTTATTTTTTGCAGGACGAGTTGACATTTTTATCGGTATCATTTTCGGGCACATGACATTTTTTGCTCGCTTTTTATTCCGATTTTTGGGACGCAGAATGAACAAAAAACAGCATTTCATGAATTTCTTTTGGGGGGGCATTTACACCATTCCACATGTGGTAAAATTGATAAAGCGGTTTTATTCTTTAGCTCAGTACGATTACAGCGATACCTCATTTATATCTTTTTTTATGTTTTGGCGCTTTTATACAATAAAAACAATTTTATATAAAAAATTATTTTTAGATCGCTTTATTCTGCAAGCTATAACTTTTTTAGTTTTTGCTGATGACACTGTTTGGCGGCTCATTTTTTGCGGTACAAGATGCAAGATGACATTTTCAGTGGTACCATATATATATTTATATACGTCTTTTTGATCACGTGTTATTGCACTTTTTGTTCGATGGTATGATGATAAAGCATTGTTTTTTGCCTTGTTTTTTTTTAAGGGGTTCACTAAAGGGGTTAACTAGTGGGACAGTTTTATAGGATGGGTCGTTACGGACATGGCGTTACTAAATATGTGTATTTTTATTATTTGTTTTTTTATTTACAAAAGAAGGAATTTATTAGGGATTTTTTTTATTTAGGAATTTTTAAAAAATTATTTTTACACATTTTTTTTTTGCCCCAGGGGGCACATTACTACATAGTGTCAGATTGCTGATCTGACACTTTGCAATGCACTGTGTCAGATCCAGTGTTCAGCAGTCACGTGGTACCACTCATTAAAGTAATGAATATGCGCATATTTATTACTTTAATGAGCGGTACCACGTGACTGCTGAATACAGGAAGAGCTGCAGCACCGGAGACAATCTGAGAAGCAGGGACTGCATAGTCTTCTCTAGGAGAGGGTGATCATGATCTGACAGCCGCGCTCCCCCTCCCCCGCCGACCCCGGGACAATGACTCGAGTATAAGCTGAGAGGGGCACTTTCACCCTAAAAAAAAAGGGCTGAAAATCTCAGCTTATACTTGAGTCTATACGGTATTATTACTTTTGTCAGATTCAAGTTATTTCTGTCACCATTGTTGGTTTTTTTGTCATTAAACCAGGGGTTCCAACAATTTTGATCATTTGTGTATATCACACAATATAAGGTCCTTCACCTCCTTTCTCCTGCTCAACACTAACTTCTCCTTATTCCTCATTCTGAGGGTATGTGGACCAGTTGCGGATTTGATTGCGGATCCGCAGCATTTTTGGACATGCGGAATTGTATCAAATCCGCACTGTAGTGCACAACCAATGTTAGTGAATGGTAAATTAAGAATTGCTGTGCACATGCTGCGGAAAAATCCGTGCAGATTTGCAGCAGGTTTTTTTCAGCAGCATGTCAATTCTTTTTGTGAATCCGCAGCAGCATTTTTCAGTCTTACATATCTCTCTCTCACTCTCTGGACGCCCAATGGAGAAAGTTCAACCAAATCCATTCCCAGTACCATCAAATAAATCCACACAGCAAAAATGCATTAAAATCCACAGCAATTCCGCATGAAAACCGCAAATGTTTTTCCCTGCATTTTCTGCCAAGAGATGTGGATTCTCTGCAGAAAATTCCGCAGGCTGATCTGCAACGTGTGCACATATCCTAATTGTCAAACACTTTCTGTCTTGCTTTTCCTAATCTGAAAAATACTTTAATTTCTTTAATCTCTAATGAAAACAATCACTATTTTTCTATCATCCCATTTGTAAATGACACAAAGTATACATAAAATAAAATCACTTTAATTTCTCCCTCAACACTGTACACATGTGTAGTCTAAATGCATTAGCCTAAATATTATCTCATCACAATCCACCTCCACAATTTCTCGTCTTATAATTAACAATATACTTCCAATTCAACACGCCTCAGCTACCTCCTTCAATACATTATTTTTCCTTTCATTAAAATAATTACTACACCTATTCTACTCTCCCTTAGAACCAAGACACAGGTTCAGTCTATCTTTCTCTTCTTCAACCCAACCATCATTCCCTTCACCCACTTCCATTACTCTATTCTAAAGTTCTTTGTTTTCTCCCGTTCGCTTCTCCCTTTATATCTGTATCTTTCACTATCCACTTGTCTCCATGATGCCCCGACAACCTCCTTTTTTTCTTTTCCTCATTCTTTTTCAATCAATACCATCTCTGAAAAGTGGCACCATACACTCACACCTCCTAAATACAAATCACTGATCTATAACTACTTTATGAGTTCAAACCAGGGCTGTGGAGTCGGTAAGCCAAACCAAAGACTCTTGAGTCCTCAATTTCCCTGACATCCAACTCCACAGTACTGCCTCACTAGTGAGCATGTATACATAAAGTGCAGCAGAGATTAATCTCAACTAAAAGCTTAGAACAGAACAGACATTTATAGGACATTTTATAACTTTCCCAAATTCTTATGAATCCATTTACAGCACATCCTGCATTATATCACTGTACTCAATTTATTATATATTTTAGGAGTCACAGTTGGTCCATTTTATTCCAAAAGGAGAAAAAAGACTCCAGCATATAGAGCGCACACCCAAGACAATGAGGTATGTGATCAATACCTGTGCGCTCTATATGCTGGGGTCTTTTTTCTCCTTTTGATCATTTGTCTCTGCCTATGCATTGTGCAGCACACCTTGCTTATTTTCTAATTTATATATTTTTTTGCCCCTTGGTGGTGCTCCCTACCTCTTCTTCAGGTCATTTTTATTCCGACTCCAACTCCACCAAAATGGACACAGAATCCGACTTCGACTCCACAGCCCTGGTTCAAACGCTTAACATTTTCACCTTAACTATTTTTTTTTCCATTTTGTATTAATCATTTTTATTCAATCCTTTTATTATTCACGGCTTTCCTTATAACTACAGATATATAGTCATGCTGAAAGTCTTGGCACCCTTGTAAATGTTCCAGAAAATGAAGCATTCCGATTGTGTGTATTGGAACAACTCACAAAAAAATGAGAAAAAAAAAGAAAATTAGAGTTTCCCATGAAATCCCAAAGATGGGCAGGACAAAATTGTTGGCAACCTCGACTTAATATTTGGTTGCACACCCTTTGGAATAATAACTGCAATTGATCACTTCCTATAACTATGGAAAAGCTTTTTATACCGCTCAACTGGAACTTGTTTGCAAACTGCTCAAGAACTCTCATATTTGAAGGGTGCCATCTCCCAACAGAAATTTTAAGATCTCTCCACAGGTGTTCAGTGAGATTTAGATCCGGACCAATTGCTGGCCACTTCAGAACTCTCCAGCACTTTGTTTCCATCCATTTCTAGATGCTTCATTAAGAATGTTTGTGGTCATTGTCCTGCTGGAAGACTCATGACTTGGGATGCAAGCTCAGCTTTCTGACAGTAAGCACTACATTACGACCCAAAATACTTTGGTAATCTTCAAATTTCATGATGCATAGCATACAGTCAAGGCCACCAATGCCAGAGAGAGCAAAACAACTCCAAAATATCTTTGAACGACCATCATATTTGACTGTAGGTACTGTATTCTTTTCTTTGCAGGCCTCATTGTTTTTGGTAAACAGTAGAATGATCTGCTTTGCCAAAATGCTCTATATTGGTCTCCTCTGTCCAGAAGAGGCTTTTCCAGAAGGGGTTTGGCTTACTCTCATACATTTTGGCAAATGGCAGTCTAGCTTTTTTATGCGTATGTGTCAGCAGTGGTCTTCCTGGGTCTCCTGCCATAGCATTTCATGCCAGTCAAATTTTGACAGATCGTTCGCGCTGATACTGATGCACCCTGAGCCTGCAACACAGCTTGAATTTCTTTACAACTTGATTGGGGCTGTTTATCCACCATTTGGACTATCCTGCAATGCAACCTTTCATCACTTTTTCTCTGCCATCCACATCCAGGGAGATTAGTAACAGTGCCATGGGTTGTAAACTTCTTGATTATGTTGCACACCGTAGACAAAGGAACATCAATATCTTGGAGATGGACTTTTCACCATGAGAACCAAAATTCTTGAAAAATATTAACAATCTCAAAGTTACAGTATATCCCAATTCCCCAGACAGTTGTCTTCTCCTCTTTTTGTTCTCCATGCCTAGTGTGGCACACAGACACACAATGAAAATATTTACTCAACTTCTCTCCACCCATTTTATGTGGTTTTTGGTGTGATTTTCACATTGCCGACACCTGATACTTGCCACAGGTGAGTTTGAAAAAACATCACATGCTTCAAAGAAGTTTTTTACCCACAATTTTGGAAAGGTGCCAAAAATGTTGTCAAGCCCATTTATGGGGTTTTGTGTGAAATTATGCCTTTGCTTTTTTTGTGTTGCTCCAATACACACAGAAAATAAACACATGTATATCACGTGTGTAATTGAAATAATTTTCTGGGATACGCATTGTTTTCTTAGACACACTTTTTTTCTCTTAATGTCTAATTTTTTTCGGCCACTCTTTACACCACTTTATTGAAACTAACAACAAAATGCCATGCACACTCCCAGGAGGCACTTTTTAGGTCTTTTGCGACTTTTTTCAAAACTTATAGGGTTTATACTATCATTGCAGTTCTTCTGAGGAAGAAATAATCAGTATGACTACGAAACACATTGAGAATAGGGCATAAAATTGCATGATCTTCCATTATCACGATTCCTGGAATTATTTTGAAGTCAGTAGAGCATTTATCTGTTATCCACTTCTTCCCACTTATACGTGTAAACTGATATCTGTCAGCTTTATTTCACTGGATGCATAGCAAGGAAACAACAAAACTATAAATACAAAATCCCAAGCCTTGCTGAGATGCTAACTAAACCATGTAAATCCATGACTACTCAGACATGGCTGAGCTAGTCCGAGTCCGGTCACACAAAACAACTTTTGTCAGTAGCAACCAGAAATGCCTGGATTAATTTTCCATTGTCACAGCATTCATCCGCTATCCACTTCTTGCAGCTAATCTTTACATATTTGCGTTTTTCACAACTCAGCCAGGTGAGTACAAACATCGCTAATAGCGCACTGCATATCTGAAAAACGCCCTACGTGTCCTTCTTGTCATCTTTCAGTTTATCTTCAGTTTAAAAATATTGCTGCATTCAGAGTCCTCATTATGTGCCAAAAACAGACTGCACCCAGCAAAAGTGATCCTGCCCAATGGTTACATCTCAATTCCTGAACATGCCTTTGGTTAAAAGGTTATTCCATTTTCTGCCTTTCCTTGCCAAGATGTGAATAAGTCCATCGAGGTGGAAGTCACTGAATACAGGTTTATGAAAACAGCTGAGCACAGCTGCACTATGCTGTTTTCTTAACATTTTTTCTGGTGGCAGGCACCGCAAAGAAGTTATTTCCATCTCATCCTTGAAAGGCAATGATAGAAATAACTTTTAAAATTATAAGCATGAGTATGAGAAAAATGACTTTGGAATACCTATTCGCCACCCCTTCTTATTCAAAATTGAAATACTGCAGCGCGGACTAGTGAGTCTTTCTAACACTGTTGCCTTTTAATTTAAATAGGGATATGTTTAGCACTGAAAAACCATATAGTATGGAAGCATTATTTTGGTTACCTAAATGGTGCTGACAAGATCCCTTTAGGCAACGGTGAAAGTTTACTACCTATTAGTAAGTTCTAGTAATGCTACTTTTCCACTTCCATTAGTGTTGAATAGTATCTGCAGCTGCCAACATCTATAGAGCCGCACGAATAGGGCCTAAGGGAAACTAGTACTGACTTCTTGTAGTAATCAGATTTACAGTTGTGGCCAAAAGTATTGACACCCCTGCAATTCTGTCAGATAATACTCTTCCTGAAAATGATTGCAAACACAAATTCTTTGGTATTATTATCTTCATTTAATTTGTCTTAAATGAAAAAACACAAAAGAGAATGAAGCAAAAAGCAAAACATTGATCATTTCTCACAAAACTCCAAAAATGGGCCAGACAAAAGTATTGGCACCCTCAGCCTAATACTTGGTTGCACAACCTTTAGCCAAAATAACTGCGACCAATCGCTTCCGGTAACCATCTATGAGTTTTTTACAATGCTCTGCTGGAATTTTAGACCATTCTTCTTTGGCAAACTGCTCCAGGTCCCTGATATTTGAAGGTTGCCTTCTCCAAACTGCCATTTTTAGATCTCTCCACAGGTGTTCTATGGGATTCAGGTCTGGACTCATTGCTGGGCACCTTAGAAGTCTCCAGTGCTTTCTCTCAAACCATTTTCTAGTGCTTTTTGAAGTGTGTTTTGGGTTATTGTCCTGCTGGAAGACCCATGACCTCTGAAGGAGACCCAGCTTTCTCACACTGGGCCCTACATTATGCTGCAAAATTTGTTGGTAGTCTTCAGACTTCATAATGCCATGCACACGAACAAGCAGTCCAGTGCCAGAGGCAGCAAAGCAACCCCAAAACATCAGGGAACCTCCGCCATGTTTGACTGTAGGGACCGTGTTCTTTTCTTTTAATGCCTCTTTTTTTCTCCTGTAAATTCTATGCTGATGCCTTTGCCCAAAAAGCTCTACTTTTGTCTCATCTGACTAGAGAACATTCTTCCAAAACGTTTTAGGCCTTTCAGGTAAGTTTTGGCAAACTCCAGCCTGGCTTTTTTATGTCTCGGGGTAAGTGGGGTCTTCCTGGGTCTCCTACCATACAGTCCCTTTTCATTCAGACGCCGACAGATAGTACAGGTTGACACTGTTGTACCCTCGGACTGCAGGGCAGCTTGAACTTGTTTGGATGTTAGTCAAGGTTCTTTATCCAACATCCGCACAATCTTGCGTTGAAATCTCTTGTCAATTTTTCTTTTCCGTCCACATCTAGGGAGGTTAGCCACAGTGCCATGGGCTTTAAACTTCTTGATGACACTGCGCACGGTAGACACAGGAACATTCAGGTCTTTGGAGATGGACTTGTAGCCTTGAGATTGCTCATGCTTCCTCACAATTTGGTATCTCAAGTCCTCAGACAGTTCTTTGGTCTTCTTTCTTTTCTCCATGCTCAATGTGGTACACACAAGGACACAGGACAGAGGTTGAGTCAACTTTAATCCATGTCAACTGGCAGCAAGTGTGATTTAGTTATTGCCAACACCTGTTAGGTGCCACGGGTAAGTTACAGGTGCTGTTAATTACACAAATTAGAGAAGCATCACATGATTTTTCGAACAATGCCAATACTTTTGTCCACCCTCTTTTTTATGTTTGGTGTGGAATTATATCCAATTTGGCTTTAGGATAATTCTTTTTGTGTTTTTTCATTTAAGACAAATTAAATGAAGATAATAATAACAAAGAATTTGTGTTGGCAATCATTTTCAGGAAGAAACTGAGTATTATCTGACAGAATTGCAGGGGTGTCAATACTTTTTGCCACAACTGTAGGTAAAGCTTTTCATCATTTATGCAAGAACCTTATTGATCTTGTCAATATTGCTGTCCCTATATTACAATTTTTTCCATAACCAATTGACAAATATTATAGTATATTACCAATTTTTGGATGTCATAGAAAATATTAAGACCCATAACACAGCTCTGGTGAGGAGGCATTCACCCCCCTCCTCTCATACAAAATTTCCAATAGGAGAAAGAACTTACAATCTACAAAAATCTTTTGATAACAGGACCACATGTTTAACATATGGAAAGTGAGAAAATTGTGTATAATTAGGAGAAGAGTAAACTAATTAAAACTACTTTTGAAACCCAGACTCCCTGTAGTGCCCCAGTGACTGAAAAAGTATATCTGCTGTGGGGAAACAGCCATAGACTAAAGGCCCCATCACACACAGCGAGATCGCTAGCAAGATCTCTGATTTTGTGACGCAATAGCGATCTCGCTGTATGTGACACACATCAGTGACCGCCCCCCCGCCGGGTATCGCTGATCATGCTTGAACGTCCTGGGCCATTTTTCGATCATTGGACTCCTTCTGGCCAGCGCGCATCGCTGCGTGTGGCAACAGGAGACCGATGATCGGCGAGCTCCCAGCGCTGTAAGCAGATGCTGGGAGCTGGTATCTAAGATAAATATCGGGTAACTAAGCGTGCACGACACTTCGTTACCCGCAGTGTACCTTAGATACCTGCGTTCTCGCGCTAGGACGCTGGTATCCAAGGTAAACAACGGGTAACTAAGTGCTGCGTGCGCTTAGTTACCCAATATTTACCTTGGATACCAGCATCCTCACTGGTCCTGATTGCTGGTGAAGCTGCCTGTTTGGCAGCTCACCAGCGATCATGTAGCGAGGCACCAGCAATCCTGACAAGGTCGTATCTTTGTCGGGATCGCTGGTGCATGGTTTAGTGTGACGGGGCCTTAAGATTTGAAAGGAAGGATAGCAAATATCTAACACTTTCAGAGGTAACTATTTTTATCTCAGAAGAAACTGGATGTCTGCAACTAGTTGGTTCAGTGCAGATGGGAAGTTAGAAATACTGAAGTTTGTAGAGATCAGATATTTGTGAGATTCAGATTTTCAGCATTGTAGCGAGGGTACGGACGTGATGCACTCACTCACTTTGCCGTGGATTCACTAAAATTCCTTCAATTAAATAACAGCCTGATAGATGGTGCGAAGTGGGTCACGTCTGGTCTCAGGGAAACAGTAAAATCATGATAAAAGATATGACAGTAATATATCCTGCCTGTGAACCCCAGCGGCGTAAATATCATGGAAATTGGAAATCTCATAATTTTCTGAAACCGAAGACACATCCCATGACCAGCCCTATTGTGCGTCATCAAGGGGAGGTGGATGGGGGTAACTTAGGTGCTGATAAAAGGTCAAGGCGCCTTGTGATCTGTGTTCCTGCAGAGATACATATCAGTGTATGCATGATTCCCGTTCACTGGATGTTTCCAATCCAAGTGTTCTCCTTCACCAGCTGACATCTCTGTGAGCAGCGTAGTTTCTTTTGTTTCTCCTTTTGTTTTATGTAATTGTATATGCTGTATTGTTTTGTCCCATTTATAAAATATTTTGTATATTTTTTATAAACACTGCCTATTGTTCTGGATTAAATATAAAATGTAATAGTTCTGTTCCTATTGTTCTATAAACCATACTCCTGAAAGCCATACCTTACCAGAAACCCAGTGTCCGATCGACCTGTAATAAACAGTTGGTGGTTGCAGCGAGTAGTTATTTGGTTATCATGGAGGTAGAAGTGACCCTACCGAGATATATATATTTCATGTGTAAGAATTGAAGATGTATATACCATACGCTCACTGTTAGTTCTCCAATAGCAGGCCTATTAGTGGTAATAGCTGCAGATTACTCTAGTTACAAAAGTTGACTTGCTTCCTCCTTCATGTCTCGCTAACTATTGTAAACCTCTAGTAGCATGCTTGCACTTTAACCACTGCACCTTTTCATCCCTGATTACTGCTATACCTGGTAGCTTATTTTGCACCTTATTATATGGTTTTGTCTCTGCAAGTAATCTAAGTATATATTTGCACAAGTATTGAACATTATCTAGCACTATGCACTTTAATATTATTTATTTATTGCCTTTGGATGTAGAAATAGCAAGTAATTTGAAAGAGAATATATATGCAGACAATCTGTTGTGAGGAGCCATAAAGGTTTTTATATAGAGCCATAAGTTGTATGGGCATTTAAATAGCGCTGCAAGTGAACTTTTTTTTTCTTATTTACGTATCTATGCTTCATGAATGTTATAGTGAATATCAAATTTGGCTGACATATAAGTCCAAAAGCACTGTTAGCAAAGAGAAATATATTGAATTATGACATTAATTAACATTCAAGAAAGCTTTGCTCCATACATAAGGTAGCCTTTTCTGAGGAACCCTATTTAAAAATAAAAAAATTGTATATATTTTTTTCTTATATTTCTTTTCATATGCTCTGGATATTTATCAATTTTTTGAATATGCTTATGGCGTGGGTATATTAATTCCTGTGTTTTCAGGTCTATATACTGTATGTGTGTATTTATCCACTGAATCCTTTTAAAAATTGTGTGTCAATATCTGTTAAATAAAAAACCCTTGAATTTTTACTTGGCATATGCTTCAGTTCATTTGTAGCTAGTAAATAACACAACTAGTATACCATTGCGGGAACTAATAAAGTGCTACGTGCATAAGGGCAAACGTACAGTCTAACAGGACCTTATAGGTAAAAATAATACTATGGATGATAGTAGCATATTCAAAGTCAGATAATGGGAAAGTTCCCAGAGTATAACAGCATGTCGGTCACAGTAAAAGATATGAGTCCAAAGACCAATGCATCCTCTCATGGTAGCTATATCAAATGTAAGGTCCCAACAGGGGAAAGGAGTGCCATGTAAAATAGTAGGATATATCTGATGCTGGGAGGTGATAGACCCCTGCCACCCATAGGAAGTAGTAATCCTAAAAATTAATGTTGACCCTTTAATGAACCTTGTCACATGACTTAGGATAAAAGCCAAATCAGAATCTCAATTTGCAGACACTGTGTTTCAGGGTGCTGCCCATCAGTGCAAAGTGCGAGATCTGGTTTGGCTATGGAGGAGGCATCTGACGGGATCCAAGGGGTAACATTTCTCCTTGCCGAGTGACATGTCAAGCATGCCGAGAAGAGGAGACTTTTAAACTGCTTCTCTGGGAAATATGCAAATTGTCAGAGAACTCTAGTGCCACCTCTAGGAAGTAGCAATCCTAAAAGTTAATGTGGAACCTTTAACGAGCCTTGTCACATGACTTAGGATAAAAGCAAAAGCCAGAATCTCAATTTGCAAACACTGTGTTTTGAGGTACTGCCCCTCGTCAGTGCAAATTGAGAATTCTGTTTTGCCTTTTATCCTAAGTCATGTGACAAGGCTCCTTAAAGGGTCAACAATGACTTCTAGGATTGCTACTTCCTATAGGTGGCAGTAGAGATCTTGTCCTCTTCCTCTGTGAAGAGACAATTTGCAGGTTTTCAAGAAGCACAGTTTGATCTTTCTGTGTATTTATATTTTTTTTACAGTTTGGTTTAAAATTTCACATTTCTTATGAAATTTAATGATAAAGTTTTGCTTTAAGCTCATCAAGAGAATGCCAAGAGCGTGCAAAGCAGTAATCAAAGCAAAAGGTGGCTACTTTGAAGAACCTAGAATATAAGACATATTTTCAGTTGTTTCACACTTTTTTGTTAATTATATAATTCCACATGTGTTAATTCATAGTTTTGATGCCTTCAGAGTGAATCTACAATTTTCATAGTCATGAAAATAAAGAAAACTCTTTGAATGAGGTGTGTCCAAACTTTTGGTCTGTTCTGTATCTGCACATGCCAACTGACAAATGCATACGGAATTAATAAAATATAGTATTTTTATTGTCAAATATTAAGAAGAAATAATTGAAGTTAAGCACATACCCATACGCAAAAAGATATGTGGGCCTTTCCATGCACTGGTGACGGACCTGGATTTCTTATCCTACGGCTGTTTCCCTTTGCAGTAGATGATCCCGGGTTTCTCAGGTAACCCATTGAACTCCTTTGATATCATCACTGCAGACCTTTTAAGGCCAGCTCTGTCAAAGGTCAGGCGCTTGGGTATTACGTAGCAATATCCACAGTTACCTCAAATTAGACAGGAGATTTGGTTTACTTCACTTGGCTAAGTTCCAGCCACCTGTATTTTATCTCCTCTACTACTTTAGATTTCAATGCTTCAACCAGCGTTACTTTTATGCTCAGTTTAACCTACTTAGTGTTGGCCACAGGAACTTCTCAGAATACAAGTTACCAACTCCTCTCTACTTTTTTAGTCCTGTTCACACTTGGCTTTTGCAGTCAAAGTAACACATCTTTTTATATTCAGTTTGTATTTGCTTCTCTGCCATATTGTGGCAATAAAGCATTGCCCTGCTGGAAGATAACAAACTGCATTTTACTTCTGTTACATTGCTGTTATTAAAGCGAACCTGTCACAGGTTTGGCCGGTACGAATTATGGCCACCGCCTTTCACGACTTATCTACAGTAATCTGTAATGCTGTAGATATGCCCCTGATCCGACCTGTAAGAGAAGAAAATTAACTTTTATTATACTTACTTGCGGGGCGGTCCAGTCCGATGGGTGTCGTTGGTCTTGGTCTGGCGCCACCCGTATATACTTCTGTATAATCCGAGATTTTCAGCACTTTTTTGTGATGAAAACGCCCCCCCTCGGCTTGTACATGAATCATTGTCCAGAAAGCCGGAAGGGGAGGGGGAGCGGCGGGAGAAGCCGAAGGCTGTGGCACAGTTGCAGCCACCATCTAACAGAAGACATCATACTCACCCTCCTCACACCGTCGCTGCAACTCCGTCCCTGCATCTCCATTCAGTCACCGGCAGCTCTTCCTGTGCTCAGCGATCACATGGTACCGCTCATTAAGGTAATGAATATGCATGTTTCCACTCCCATAGGCGTGGAGTGCATATTCATTACCTTAATGAGCGGTACCACGTGACCGCTGGGCACCGGAAGAGCTGCCGGTGCCGTGACAAGGGAGATGCAGTGATGGCGCAAGGAGGGTGAGAAGAACGTGACCAGGGGAGCCGAGCCATGCTGGACCAGGGGAGCCAAGCCATGTGGGACCGGGGAAGCCATGCAGGAGCAGGGAGTCATGCATACAACAGGGGGAGCCAGACATAGGACAGGACGGGGGGAACCACACATAGCAGGGAAAGGGAAGGATGAGGGGGAGCCACACATAGCAGGACAGGATGGAGGAGCCACACAAACCAGGATAAAATAGGGGAGCCACAAACCAGGACAGGACAGGGGGAGCCACACATACCAGGACAGGATGGAGGAGCCACACATATCAGGACAAAACGGGAGAGCGACATACCACGACAAAATGGGGGAGCCACACCTACCAGGACAGGGATAAGGGGACAATGCATACCCTGCTTATACTCGAGTCAATAAGCTTACCCAGTTTCCCGTGGCAAAATTGGGTGCCTTGGCTTATACTCGGGTTGGCTTATACTCGAGCATATACGGTATATATCTGATAAAACTATTATGTAAATTTTCTAGACTTCTTTATATAGTGCCAAACATTTCATATGCATTCAGATATCCTGTACATATTTGACATGCCTGGCCATTTATGATATTTACAAGAACACAATGGGGCCATATATGGAAATTTAGAAGTCATATATATAATATGCTGCTATAACAACCTGTTATTACAATTTGTAATCAGAAATTTGTATCAGACATTTAAATGTGATGTTTAATCCTTTCAGCCATAGGAGTAGTTAAAGTTGGAACTAGTGTTTACACGCTCTAAATAACTAGTTCTGAGAATCCATTCATTTCCGTGAGTCAGCGAGTAATCATCACATTTAAAAGCTACCATTTGCATGTTAGGGCACCGTAAGGAGGGTTCATTATAAAGATTTGTGAGCAGCATCCAGAAAAGAGATATTTGTTTTTCATCTTCTAAATTGCACTAGAAAATATTATTAAAGCGTTATGTATGAAAATTGTTGTTCTATTGTCAACATAACAGACCAAATTAGTTTATTACAATAATGTTTTAGATATTAGCAGCTTCTACTCTTTAGCAAGACTTCATTATTGACCTCAAGATCATGTAGTTGAGGTCTCTGGACAATTACTACTGGATGACATGGATGGTGCCGTGTGATGGAATTCTTTACTCATTGGCACCCATAATTGCTTAAAATTGATGTCATAACCAAAAATATTTTAACAATGAACCATCAACTAACTTGGCGGACTAATGTAGCATGCCAATGTTCAACCTTTAGCTTAGTGTCACGGGGATACCATGAGAGGAGTGAGAAGATTGCAGGGTCTGACTACATGTGCACCTACACTGGTAGTGTAGGCATTATAGTGGGGCATTATAGCTCTCTGAATACACATGGATTATAGGTAATAGATATTTGCCTTCATAGCTGTGATCTTCTTTGGAGGTGGTGTGGGCTGTCCTGGTGTTGTACTATTGTAAACTTTTGATAATTGCCATTTACGTTCTATTGATGTGTTAACACATTGTATGCCTCTTGATAAATAGATATGTATATCTCTACTATATCCCTGGTATGGCTGGGGTTAGTCCTGCGTGTCTTAAGCACTGCTGCACTTTAGTTTGCAATTTGCACATGTCCCCCTATTGTCCAATTCTGTCCTTCTCTAATAAAGAAGTTATAATTTGATGATACAGGATCTTTTGGTCGTAATTTTTGTGGTTTCCACACTCATGTTCAATGTATTGTAGCGACTGATCCATGATTGTCCAACACTTGATCACCGGTGTGTTATCACTTTACATGTAGGATGCTTCTGTATACCTTGGCTATTATATTTCCTTCATTTCTGCAATCTGGGAGCACAATGAGCGATTGCTGTTTCTTTTATCCTTGTCTGTTTCCCTTTGTGTCTTTATGTTAGAGCTGGACAAGCATTCCTGCTGCCCTGTGCGCTAGTTGTTCTCAGGGTAAGAGAGGGATAGGAATGTGATAGCCGCACGGGGTGAAAGAACCCATCTAGGGACGCTAAGACGCTTAGGTTGCGCAGGGCAAGTGTCCAGGGTGCTGCCCTTTAATCTTTCCTTAGAGGCAGAGCTCCCCATCCCTTCCTTCTCGCCGTGTGCCATCTTGCTTTTAGCAAAAGCGTGACACTTGTGATTAAGATTGCGCATTTGTATGTTTAATTTTTGGTATTAGTCTTTAATTTTTTTAACTGACTTTTTCTGATAACAATACTGAAAAGAATCAGACAGAACTGGTGGTCAAGACTTTGTACACGATAAAAGAGCGCTGCAACCTGTTGATTTCTCAGAATAATACTAATTATAATCTTTCTTTAGTCACAGTAAAAGCAAATCCTGTGATGTAATTGTAAAGGTCTATCTTGTGACTGAAAATCTCTCCTAATCCTATTATAATATTCTGCAAGACAGATTTAACATTCTGTGAAAAAATCTCATGACACATTTTCACGTGGAATATAACTGCCCAAATGTCTTGATATTTGTAAAAAAAAAAAAAAAAAAAAAAAAGAAATATGTGCAATTGCATTCATTTAATTTTATAAGGTTCCTAACTGCATGCAAAAAAACAAAATTGGTAAAAAGGATTAGCTCATCATAGAAATTTTAGGCATCAATTTTGAGCACTTTATGCCATCTGCTACTACTTTTACCTTTATCACTTCAACCATGGTTTAATAAGGTACAAGGAGATGCACAACAGCAAAACTGAAAATGGAAAAATGTCTTGCTTAGGCTGGTTTCACATTAGCGCTTTTGTGCGCAGCGCATCGGGCGCACCAGTGCGCATGCGCACTGCGCAACTATATTTAACATGATGTGCGCATGGTCTTGCGCATATTTGCGCTTTCGTGCGCATGCGTTTTTTTGTCTTTCGCGCCAGGCGCGTCAGACGCAACATGTTGCATTTTTGGTTCCGCCCTGTCTCGTTAAAACAACGCATGCGCATGGAATGCGCACGGAATGCGCAAAAACACCACATTGGAGCCTATGGGAGCGCAATACTTGCGCATGGTCTTGTGCACGCTTGCGTTTTTATGCGCATGCGTTTTTTAAATAAACATGACTGAAATTTGGTCTAGACAGTAAAAAAAA